>NC_136476.1:62333745-62798827 GCF_902686455.1 Sciurus vulgaris
AAGTAAACTGCAGGGCCATATATTGATGTTATTCAGTATACTGCAGAAACCAAATATTATTGAAACACAAATATCATAGAAAAGGATAAATCCTTTGCAGAACACTATTATTTGTGTACATTATTAGTGATAGTCTAACTTCAGCACAATCCTAACAATCCGTAAAAGGATAAGAAAAGTATGACCCATCATGTCTGCCAATAAAAGTGCACAATGCAGCAAGGGAAAGATGAAAAGATTCATGGCACCATTTGACATAGCGTATGATTCAATCATGTGTCCAGAGTGAATATTACAAGAACTCTCAGAAGGAGGCTAGTGAGAAACAAGTAAAGAGAGAATTCTGAAAGAATTTAGGCAGATCTGGAGAAAAAAAAAAAAATGAGGCAAGAACGACATTTTAAAAAAATCGAATATTCCCCCAAAAACAGACTGAGCAACGTTTAGGAATAGCAGGATCATAGTACCTGATTTTCAGACAGGGAGTTTCTGTGGAGGAATAGTGGTCGGCACAGCTAAAAGCACAAGAGGCAGGTGTATACAAAGGTTCAAAAGTCAAGCAAAGAAATTGACACTCTTTTTTTATAAGGAAGAAGCCTATAATGAGAAACAAAACACAAAGTGAGTGTTTAGACTGTGATTTTAGCTGCCCTACAAACTTGACATCACAAGATTCAGTTTTATGAGGTTTTTGAGCAGAAATATGACATAAGAAAATTGAGAGGTCTAGATCAATTAGGTTATCAGTAATTACTACCTGCCACATGCACACGAAAATCATCTTTTCATAATCACCACCACTTTTCAGGTTAACCAGCTCAACTTTCACTCTACCATTCAGTTCATTTTGTGGTGAAAGGTGGAAAAATTTCTCTGTACAGTAAAATGTCTTAGAGTCAGAAGCCAAACCAGATAGAGAAATTCTCACTTCTGAAATAATTAACAGAATACCAAGCAGAAAATTTCAACCTTGATGAAAGGCACAAATGAAAGAATATTGAATTCCCAAATGAGAGATGAGAACTTTAAGTCTCAAATCAATTTTTCATTTACATTCATTCAGTGTTAGACCAGAACTACCCCCAAAATTTCTTATGTGGAAAACAATCACTGAAATAATTTAGCTCACAGATTCCTAAGTACCAGATACTACACTTGACATTAGTTCATTTGCTTGAAATCACATGGCTGATATATAAGCAGAGCCAAAACCCAAAACCATTTCTCTTTCCACTACATCCCTGCCTGGGAGGTTGCATTAAAATCTTTATAAAAATTGTGAGTAAGCAAAAAAGAATGATTGGTGATGCAAATAAACCAAGAGAAAGGCAAACGTAACTGTAAGCGGTTAACAACAGAAAGAAAGAATGGTTTCTCTCAAGGACATAAGTTTTAATCACAGAGGTTTTTGGGCTGTGGGATTGATCACGTATCTCAGAACATGACATTTATTGTGAAGTTACTCTATGCTCACTCTATACTACTAGTTAGGATAAGTCAATATCCTACTGAAGTAGGGTTCAGATATTGGTTAGGGGATACCATAGATGAGGGACATGTGCACTCTGACAAACACACCATGAATGCAAAAGGAAGACAACAGCAACACATCCATCTACCAGGAAAGGGGGTAATGTTCCAGATCCAGCCCTGCCGGGGCCCAGGACCAGGGAGCCTGCTCTCTGCCATCCCCTCCTAAGCAGAATCTCCCTCACTGGTTCAGTGCACCTGCTGCCTTTGGATTTCTTCTGCTCCCAACACTTTAATTGGGTTACTTGGTATATTGAGAGATACCAAGAGACATGAAACCAGCTTGCTTATCTTGCTCTTCCCTGTACAGCTATGGCCTGACACACTGGCTGCGTGTAATAGATGAGTTTTGACTGAATAGGTGAAGGCTTACTTTCTAAATTCTTAAGCAAGTTTCCTGCACAGCATTTATGGACTCACATTCAGAACAACTTAATGGACCCACATTGTTCTCTCAGCTCTTTCTTTCTGTCAGTAGTAACAAGCTGCCATCTAATAAGAAAAGAACATACTTAAGCACCGAAAAATACACGGTGGTCACCTAAGTCACTGGGACACTTATGTCATTGATTAACCTAGTAAAAATATTGGGAATTAGTTATAAAACTTCTTGGTTTGAGGTTCTTTTTTCTTCTAACATACAGGCTCAGTTTTTCATTTCTACAACAGAGACAGAAATCCCTACCTTACTTACCTTGCAATTTGTTTTCAGAGAAATTCAGATGCATGTGGAAACTGCTTTATGGATTAACCAAGATGGTACAGATTATAATAGTGATACTATTAAACCATAAACCTATTCATTAATAATAACTTGGTGTCTCTATTGTCTAATTTTTATTTACATTGTGAATTCATATTTAGTAATAGTCCTAATTATGAATGGAAAAGTATGGTTTCAAGATATTCAGAACTCACCTTTATAATAATACATTATTTTTATCTACTAGAAGAAACAACTACATTTTTCTTAACAATGATGTCAGTCATATGAATTAAGATCGGGTTCAAGAAATGATGCCCAATTCCGTAGACATGAAGGGTAAATATGAGTTATGCAACAATTATTATAATTGTTCCCCAAATCCCAAAGCAATTTAAAGTGGTAGTGAAGCATCTATAGAATGGAGAAACTTCTGATGCATTGGGGACAGTGTCCCACACCCCCAATTAAGAGTGGTACTGGGACTATATTGTGGTTGAACTATAACTCAAAACGCAAACAGCATGCTCCTGCCCTTGTCATGTTTAGAGGGTAAAACATATTGCAAAATGTGAGAGCTTTTTGGTTCAAAATATACCTACTGAAGCAAAGATGATTTAGTAAGTCAGACCATAACTCTGAAATTATATTACAATTGAAAAACAGTCTAGTTATTATTAATGAAATAAAACAAATATTTGGTATGAATTCAATGCATAGTCATTTAATTTTTCAGCTTACTCTCTTTTTTTTCTTTTTTTCAGTACTGAGGATTGAACTCAAGAGCACTCAATAGCTAAACCATATCCCCAGCCCTATTCTGTATTTTATTTCTTTTTTTTTTTTATTGTAAACAAATGGGATACATGTTGTTTCTCTGTTTGTACATGGAGTAAAGGCATACCATTTTTGTAATCATAAATTTACATAGGGTAATGTTGTTTGATTGATTCTGTTATTTTTTCCTTCCCCCCACCCCTCCCACCCCTCTTTACCCTCTATACAGTCCTTCCTTGCTCCATTCTTGCCACCCTCTTTAACCCTAACCCTAAACCTAACCCTAACCCTAACTATAACCCCTCCCACCCCCCCATTATATGTGATCATCTACTTATCAGTGAGATCATTCATCCTATGGTTTTTTGAGATTGGCTTATCTCACTTAGCATGATATTCTCCAATTTCATCCATTTGCCTGCAAATGCCATAATTTTATCATTCTTTATGGTGGAGTAATATTCCATTGTATATATATGCCACAGTTTCTTTATTCATTCATCCATTGAAGGACATCTAGGTTGCTTCCACAATCTGCCTATGGTGAATTGAGTAGAAATAAACATTGATGTGGCTCTATCTCTGTAGTATGCTGATTTTAAGTCCTTTGGTTATAGCCCAAGGAGTAGGATAGCTGGGTCAAATGGTGGTTCCATTCCAACTTTTCTGAGGAATCTCCACACTGCTTTCCAGGGTGGCTGCACTAATTTGCAGCCCTACAAGCAATATATGAATGTACCTTTTTCTACACATCCTCGCCAACACCTATTGTTGCTTGTGTTCTTGATAATCGTCATTCTAATTGGGGTGAGATGAAATCTTAGTTTAGTTTTGATTTGCATTTCTCTTATTACTAGAGATGTTGAACATTTTTTCATATAACTGTTGATTGCTTGCACATCTTCTTCTGTGAAGTGTCTGTTCATTTCCTTAGGCCATTTGTTGATTTGATTATTTGTATTCTTGGTGTAGAGTTTTTTGAGTTCTTTATATATTCTGGAATTTAGTGCTTTATCTGAAGTATGAGTGGCAAAGATTTTCTTCCACTCTGTAGGCTCTCTCTTCACATTACTGATAGTTTCCTTTGCTGAGAGAAAGCTTTCTAGTTTGAATCTACACCAGTTGTTGATTCTTGCTTTTATTTCTTGTGCTATGTGAGTCCTGTTAAGGAAGTCTGATCCTAAGCTGACATGTTGAAGATTTGGACCTACTTTCTGTTCTATAAGATGCAGGGTCTCTGGTCTGCTTCTGAGGTCCTTGATCCACTTTGAGTTGAGTTTTGTGCAGGGAGAGAGATAGGGGTTTAATTTCATTCTGTTGAACATGGTTTTCCAGTTTTCCCAGCACCATTTGTTGAAGAAGCTGTCTTTTCTCCATTACATATGTTTGACACCTTTGTCTAATATGAGAAAATTGCATTTATTTGGGTTCATGTCCATGTTCTCTATTCTGTGCCATTGATCTACCTTTCTATTTTGGTACCAATACCATGCCGTTTTTGTTACTATTGCTTTGTAGTAGAGTTGAAGATCTGGTATTGTGATACCCCCTGCTCCGCTCTTTCTGCTGAGGATTGCTTTAGCTATTCTGGGTTTCTTATTCTTCTAGATGAATTTCATAATTGCTTGCTCTATTTCTGTAAGGTACATCATTGGGATTTTAATTGGAATTACATTGAATCTGTATAGCACTTTAGGTAGTATGGCCATTTTGACAATATTAATTCTGCCTATCCAAGAACATGGGAGATCTTTCCATCTTCTAAGGTTTTCTTTAATTTCTTTCTTTAGTGTTCTGTGGTTCTCATTGTAGAGGTCTTTCACCTCTTTTGTGAGATTTATTCCCAAGTATTTTATTTTTTTCGATGCTATTGTGAATGGGGTAGTTCTCCTAACTTCTCTTTCTGAAGATTCATCACTTATGTATAAAAATGCATTGGATTTATGAGCATTGATCTTGTAACCTGCTACTTTACAGAATTCAATTATGAGTTCTAAAAGTTTTCTGGTGGAATTTCTGGGTTCCTCTAAATATGTAATCTGTCATCACCAAATAGGGATAGTTTGAGTTCTACTTTCCTATTCATATCCCTTTAATTTCTTTGGTTTGTCTAATTGCTCTGACTAGAGTTTCAAGGATGATGTTGAATAGAAGTGATGAAAGAGGGCATCCCTGCCTTGTTCCAGTTTTTAGGGGGAATGCTTTCAGTTTTTCACCATTTAGAATGATATTGGCCATGGGCTTAGCGTAGATGGCCTTTACAATGTTAAGGAATGTTCCCACTACCCCAATTTTTTCTAGTGTTTTGATCATGAAGCGATGCTGTATTTTATTGAATGCTTTTTCTGCAACTATTGCATAATCATGTGATTCTTAACTTTAAGTCTGTTGATATGGTGAATGACGTTTATTGATTTCCGGATGTTGAACCAACCTTTCATCCCTGAGATAAAACCCACTTGATTGTGGTGCACTATCTTCATAATATATTTTTGTATGTGATTTGCTAAAATTTTGTTGAGAATATTTGTGTCAATATTCATTAAGGATATTGGTCTGAAATTTTCTTTTCTCGGTGTGTTTCTGTCTGGTTTAGGTATCAGGGTGATATTGGCTTCATAGAATGAGTTTGGGAGGGTTCCCTCTTCTATTTCATGGAATGCTTTGAGGAGTATTGGAATGAGCTCTTCTTTAAAGGTTTTGTAGAACTCGGCTGAGAACCCATCTGGTTCCAGACTTTTATTTGTTGGTAGGCTTTTGAGGACGTCTTCTATTTCATTGCTTGAAATTGATTTATTTAAGTTGTGTATGTCCTCCTCATTCAGTTTAGGTAATTCATAAGTCTCTAGAAATTTGTTGATGTCTTCAAGGTTTTCTATTTTGTTGGAATATAGATTTTCAAAATAGCTTCTAATTATGTTTTGTATTTTCACTCGTGTCTCATATTTCCTTATTCTTTCTGAATTTTAGTAATTTGAGTTTTCTCCCTCTTTCTCTTTGTTAGTGTGGCAAAGCGTTTATCAATTTTGTTCATTTTTTCAAAGAACCAACTATTTATTTTGTTAATTTTTCCAATTGTTTCTTTTGTTTCAATTTCGTTGATTTCGGCTCTGATTTTATCTACTTCCTGTCTTCTACTACTTTTGGTGTTGGTCTGCTCTTCTTTTTCTAGGGCTTTGAGCTGTAGTGTTAATTCATTTATTTGTTAATTTTTACTTCTTCTGTTGAATGCGCTCCATGAAATAAATCTTCCTATAAGTACTGCTTTCATAGTGTCCCAGAGATTTTGATATGATGTCTTTGTTCTTGTTTACTTATAAGAAATTTTTATTTCCCTCCTGATGTCTTCTGTTATCCATTCATCATATAATAGTGTATTATTTAATCTCCAGGTATTGGAGAAGTTTCTGTTTTTTATTCTGTCATTTATTTCTAATTTCAATCCATTATCATCTGATAGAATACAAGGTAATATCTCTGTCTTCTTGTATTTGCTAACAGTAGCTTTGTGGCATAAAATATGATCTATTTTAGAGAAGGATCCATGTGCTGCTGAGAAGAAAGTGTGTTTGTTCTTTGTTAGATGGTATATTCTATATATGTCCGTTAAGTCTAAATTGTTGATTGTGTTATTGAGATCTATAGTTTCTTTATTCAATTTTTGTTTGAAAGATCTATCCAGTGGTGAGAGAGGTGTGTTAAAATCACCTAGTATTATTGTGTGTGGTCTATTTGATTTCTGGAATTGAGAAGGATTTGTTTGACGTACATGGATGAGTCAATGTTCGGGGCATAGATATTTATGATTGTTATGTCTTGTTGATTTATGCCTCCCTTAAGCAGTATAAAATGTCCTTTTTTATCCCTTCTGACTACCTTTGGCTTGAAGTCCACATTATCTGAAATGAGGATGGATACTCCAGCTTTTTTGCTGTGTCCGTGTGCATGGTATGTTTTTTCCCATCCTTTCACCTTTAGTCTATGGGTATCTCTTTCTATGAGATGAGTCTCTTGCAGGCAGCATATTGTTGGATTCTTCTTTTTAATCCAATCTGCCAGTCTATGTCTTTTGATTGATGAGTTCAGGACATTAACATTCAGGGTTATTATTGTGATATGATTTGTATTCCCAGTTATTTGACTCATTTTTGTTTTTGACATGATTTGGTTTCTCCTTTATTTGGCTATTCCTTTAGGCTAGTTCCTCCCATTGCTGATTTGCATCGTCGTTTTTCATCTCTTCCTCATGGAATATTTTCCTGAGAATGTTCTGTAATGCCGGCTTTCTTTTTGTAAATTCTTTTAGCTTTTGTTTATCATGGAAGGATTTTATTTCGTTGTCAAATCTGAAAATAAGTTTTGCTGGGCATAAGATTCTTGGTTGGCATCCATTTTCTTTCAGGGCTTGGTAAATGTTGTTCCAGGCCCTTCTAGCTTTTAGGGTCTGTATTGAAAACTCTGCTGATATTCTTATTGGTTTCCCCCTGAGTGTAATTTGATTCTTTTCTCTCACAGCCTTTAAAATTCTGTCTTTATTTTGTATGTTAGGTATTTTCATAATAATGTGCCTTCATGTGGGTCTGTTGTAATTTTGTATATTTGGAGTCCTATAAGCCTCTTGTACTTGGTTTTCCATTTCATTCTTCAGATTTGGGACATTTTCTGATATTATTTCATTGAATAGATTGTTCATTCCTTTGGTTTGTTTCTCTAAGCCTTCCTCAATCCCAATAATTCTTAAATTTGGCCTTTTCATGATATCCCATAATTCTTGTAGATTCTGTTCATGATTTCTTACCATCTTCTCTGTTTGGTCAACTTTGTTTTCAAGATTCAATATTTTGTCTTCAATATCTGAGGTTCTGTCTTCCA
Organism: Sciurus vulgaris; assembly: GCF_902686455.1. Taxonomy (NCBI): domain Eukaryota; kingdom Metazoa; phylum Chordata; class Mammalia; order Rodentia; family Sciuridae; genus Sciurus; species Sciurus vulgaris. The sequence continues at coordinate 62,341,628 of NC_136476.1, forward strand.
GGTGTTCTATCCTATTGGTTATGCTTTCTATGGAGTTTTTAACTTGGTTTGTTTCCTTCATTTCAAGGATTTCTGTTTGGTTTTTTTCAATATCTCTAACTCTTTATTGAAATGATCTCTTGCTTCCCATATTTGCTCCTTTAACTGTTGATTGGTGTGATCATTTAATGCCTGCCTTAGCTCTTTCATCTCCTCCTTCCATGCCTGCATTTGCTCTTTCATCTCCTTGTTTGCTTCCCTGATTGTTTTAATTACGTACATTCTGAACTCCCTTTCTGACATTTCTTTTGCTGTGCTGTCATTGGGTTTTATTGATATAGTATCTAGGTTTGTTTGGGACATTTTCTTCCCTTGTTTTCTCATATTGGTCAGATATCATTGGGACTCTGAGATATTGCAGATTTCCTCTTTGGCTTATAGTGTCCCTGTAGATTTCCAGTGTATCACCTCCCAGCCTTCAGTAGACTGAAGTCTTGGAGGAACATGGTAATGGAGTGCTTCTGAAGAAAGCTGCCCCTAGCCTGCTACTGGGTCCAGGGCTGTGGGCTGGCTCTGTGCAGAAAAGCTCTTACTGCGTGGGTCGGCTCCGAGGAACTGGCTGTAGATTGCTCCTGCCTCCGGAGGGAGCAGGGCTGCTTGGGGAAGTCTCTGGCTGCTCTGCCCCTGTCCCAGAAGCTGCCTGCATGCCAAGGCCCGCTGCTGGGTCCAGGGTTTGGAGCTGGCTCTGTGCGGAAATGTTCTCACTGGGCAGTCTGCTCCCAGAAGCTGGCAGTGGAACCAGCCTGCCCTGGAGGGAGCAAGGCTGCTTAGGGAAGACTCTAGCTGTCCTGCCCTGCTGCAAGAAGCTGCCCCTGTCCGGGCCTGCCACCCGGGCCAAGCTTCACCTGGTGGGAGAGACTCACCCCGCGGCTCTATGTTAGTCCGAGTCTCTCAATGCCTCCCCTTCTTGAATCCTGGGTTCTGGAGCGATGGGAGATGCAGTCACCCTCTAGTCCGCCATCTTGGATCCCCCTCTGTATTTTATTTCTTTAGAGACAGGGTCTCACTGAGTTGCTTAGTGCCTCACTTTTGCTGAGGCTGGCTTTGAACTCATGGCCTCAGCCTCAGCCTCCCAAGCCACCGTGATTACAGTTGTGTGCCACTGAACCTGGCACTTTCTCTTCATTCTTCTTGATAAATTTTCCATAATGAAATTTGGAGCACAAATTCAGACAGGAAGACAGAACATTACCTAATTAGTGTTTTCAAATGTCTACTATGCTAGAGGGTGTATATTAATACTTCAATTATCAGTACTTTTTTAACAGATGTTACATTTTACCGTAAAGCAGGTGGACTCTTGAAAGCCACAATTTATTTAAAAAGCAGGAACAATATGCATTAACATGCATACATTAAACACACCTGAGTATACACTATAATGTATTTTATATGCACATTACATAAAAATAGAAATATCTCAAGATTTTTTCTCTTCTAAGATCACAGAACTTCAGCGTCAGAAACCTATAAAAATCATTAAGAATTTCTCAAATGGAATGAGACAGACATCATTACCTCATGTACATGTATGATTACACAAACGTGTACAACCAGAGAAATGAAAAGTTATACCCCATTTGTGTACAATGAATCAAAATGCAGTTTGTAAAAAATATATATATATATTTTTTTAAATACTAATACATGATGAATAGCCCTTATCTAAACAGGTTACTAGAAATGTTCCATGGTTCCAATGTCTTCAAATTTTGGAATATGTTCATACACAAAATGTCATGTCTTGGTTATGGAACACAATTCTTTTTTTTTTTTTTTGGCAAAATGTTATAATTAATATGAATGGTGTTAATTCAAATAAAATTAGCACTTATTAGGATCTTGTGGTATGTTAGGCATTAGTTTAAAGACATTAAACATTAAAACTATTCAAAACTGTTATTTCCCTCATTACATAAAAATTTGATATTTGGAGAAATTAAGTGATTTCTCCTAGATTACCAATAGAGTAGTTAGTTGAGTCTACATTTGGAAACCAGTCCATTTTATTTCATATCCTACTCTAAAAATCAATATGGAGTTTGCTACCTCTACTACTGCTTCTTTTCTTCTGAATTTCTTTTTTTTAATATTTTTTATTTTTACAGACACATTTTGATTCATTGTACACAAATGGGATACAGCTTTTCACTTCTATGGTTGTACACAATGTGTATTCACACCATTCATGTAATCATACATATATGTAGGGTAATACTGTTTCATTCTACTGTTTTTCCACTCCCACCCCCTCCCACCCCCTTTTCCTCTACCCCCTCCAAAGGTCCTTCATTCTTCTCTTCACCTCCCCACTACTCCCCATCATGGAACTCAATTCTAAACACTAAATGTATTGACTTATAAAATCCTCATACACATAGCCTGAGATAATTTCATACAATGTTTTTAGTGCACCCACATTTTGACAGTGAACTGTCACGTGAGATCAGATGTGGAATTTTCCACTGTGGTATCACACCTACACTCAAAAAGTTCCAAATTTTGAAGCATTTTGGACTTCAGATTTTAACACTGGGAATGCTGTACTTGTACCACTGAATAGAATTTGCCTGATAAATATGTAATTTCTCTTTTCCTTTAGTATATATTACCTATCATTATTAGCAAACTTATTTGCTAATGATTTTCATTGTTCAAATATCTTTGGATGGTTAATAACTATGTCATTGCACAATAGTTCTACTGGAGTTAAACAATAGAAAGTTTCTCATCAACATTAAGTCATTTTCATTTTAATATGGAAAATATCTTCTGAACAATTTTGAATAAGGAGTGGAAATTAATTATTATTTATCAATCAGTTCACAGTTTTGAAGGTGGTTAGCCCTCAATCTTGATATAATCTGATAGTAGGAATTTTATATCATTTAAACTCCAGAGATATTTGAGTAACAAAGAAGGAAGGATTGAGTATTTCTTTGTTAGGTTTTCTAAATTGCATTTAAGGTACAGGGTCTTGAAAGAGCTTTGTTTGCCTTACTAGAATATTCTCTATTATATGATATGCTGCTAACAACCAAGTTCATAAGATATTATGACATTTAATTGTGATGCAATTTGGTAACATGCTAAGACCTAGGATATGTCACTCAATATAGAGATAAAAACAAAGTGATATTATGAAAAGGATCCTGCACTTGACAGAAATGTGAGTCTTCATTCCAATTTAACCTACTTAGTTCTTAGACTTCAAAAAATTCCTTCATTTTAGGATTTTCACTCACTCAGAAAATTTTTAAAACTCTTACCAACTCTAATGCTTGTTCATCAATATAGAAGACATTGTGAACTGTGTGAGACACTGGAAATGCAAAGAACAGATAGACTTGCATTTTAAGAGTAATATAATTCGTTTCAAAATCATCTATAAAAAAGCATATGAACGAATAGGCAAGAGGTTTATACTTAGAACAAGGCTGGAGGGGTGTTGGGAATACAGGCATTCTCGGGGTAGGAAGAAAGCTAAACGAAGAGATTTCTTGTGGACAACTGTGTTTCACTGATAAGGCAGAACAGGGGTGGGTATATTACTGTTCCTAGTAGCTGGTGGTGATGATGGTGGTGATTGTTTATGGTTTCAAACCATAGAAGACTTGAAGTTGTTTGTAGTCTAATAAAGCTGGTAAAAATATGATTAAAAAATGCAAGCTCGGAATTTTAACCTTAGATAGTCTCTTCCGTTGAGACTTAGGAAGGAAAGAAATCTGCAATCATCAAGGAGATGTAAAGTAGATAAACTGGAAAAGCTTACATGCAGCAAAGATGATGACAATTAAATACTTTGCACCTTGCATAGGTTCTCATATGTTTTGTCATAATGAGTAGAAATCACTAAACATCTTTTGCAGTTATTAAAATTTTGCTCCAAATTTAAAAAAAAGAATTTCTTGCTAAAGATGAATAAATGTAAGTTAAAAAATAATGTTCCCAAGTAATTGTTACTATTTGACTTAGGAAGAATTAAAAATCATTTTCTCATGCCTCCAAAATACTAGATAATGATAACAATAATACATATGAATTTTTATCAATTCTCAGAAGATAGCTAATAAATAAATAATATAGTCTAAAAATAAAGCCTCTAGGAGTCTGACAGATCCCTAAGGAGGGCATAAACTATGAGACACCTTAATATATGGACCTGAAGAGAGATTATCAAAGTGAAGCATGTCTCTATCATAAAACTTATCTTCTGAATTCAGAGAAGCACCAGAGCCAACAAATGGGAAACTTTATTCTCTTTTGGGGGGACATAAGATTAAAGAGCATGGAGGCATTTAAACAGTGCAGCTATATGTGAAAGAATAGGTATCCTGTCTCCTCAAGAACTGGAAATATACCTGCAAGTTGTTCTGCTTGTCTGTAGAAAAGTTAGAGACAAAAAGCAGTTAAGAAGTGTCTATAGAAAGTATTCATAAAAAGCCAGAGCTAGCTAGCAGATATCATTGGCCATTATCCTTGTTTGCAGGGGGGCAACAGTGAATCTTGATTAAGAGTTACACTTGTTTTGGATTTAGATTTACATACCTGGCAAGTAAAGTGACTGCCACTATTAGGGCCTAGGGCAAGAGTATTATTTTGTTTTGGATGTTGGTTATCTAATTAAGGCACTCCATGTGAGGTTCAACAATGGTTTGCAGAGCATCACAAACAATACAGTTATTATACTTGCCCTTCCACAAAATAAGTGAGCTAATGAAAATTAAAGCCCATCTTAAAAAACTGGAGAATGGTAAAAGACTAAAGGGATGACTTTCAAAACTGAATAAAGAGTGTTAAAACAAAATAAATGGAATTAAAAGGAAATCAATATTGGATACATTCAACTTTATGGTTTAGTCTAACAGTTCTATTCTAGGGAGGATAATCTGGAAAAACTAAATGAAAAATGGAAAGAAATTGCTGATAAGTGGAATCTAGGGGAGGTCTTTGTTATGCTCCATATAAAGTAGTCTTAGAGGGCACAAGTATATATCTGATATTCTCCTGGGGAAATTAACATTTGGGGTACATGGTATATACTCAGATTTTACTCAAGGAATGAGAAGTTAATGGCAACGTGATTGGCGTATAAGTCAATAGTGACTAAAACATTCTAACTAAAAGACAGTTGCTTAAAATTGGCCTGGGAGGTAAAAAACTAAAGTTCCAGAATTATCCTTTTGATTATGAAATTTCTTCCTCCATCAGGACCATGTCCTATATCTTTACTAATGTCTCACATGAGCACACTCTGGAATCTTGAGTGCTCTGTAAAAGATCCACCTCTGGACAAATATATGGTGATTAATTTAAAAATATGACCTCTCTTGAAATTTAGAAAATTGAACAACATATATCCTGCATTGCCTTATAGTATCCAGTGGAATGAGAAGTGTTGGATTTCACATGGCACATGTGCCCATATGGTAGACTCCAGTCCTCACCACCAGTCCTGTTGCTTCAATGGCAAAGGTGTCATTCATATCAGAGCTTACATGTTCCAGCAGATGGATTCTCATGAACTATAATGTGAATGGTGGCAATTGGATTGCTGCCGCTTAGTGTGTATCCACACAATTAATATATTCAGGATATAACTACATTAAATAATATGTTTGTTTGATTATTTGTTTTTCTTTGTTTGTTGGATTTGGGTTCTGGGAATTCAACCCAGGGGTGCTTTCACCACTAAACTACATTCCAAGTCCTTTTAGATTTTGAGAGAGAGTCTCTCCAAGTTCCTAAAGATCTCACTGAGAGACTAGTGTAAGACTTTGTATCCCACTGCCTCACCCTCCCAAGTGTCTGGGATTTCAGGCATCACCACCAATCCTGGCAAATAATATGTATAATATGATGTCACTACACCAATGATTTGCTTCAAAATAACCTGCAGAATAGAGATAAATAGGTATGATTAATGACAAGATGACCATGTGTTGGTAGTTATTTAATTTGTACATATGTATACAGAATTTTATTAAATTATTCTTGCTCTTTTGTGAAATATTTGAAAATGAACATTTACAAAAGAGAGGCTCAAGAAAAATGTACATGTGTATGTAAATATGTCTGTGCTATATACACAGAGAGAAAGAGATAGAATGACATAAATGTTTGGGTAAATTCTTATAACAATGGTTAGGGTAGGTAATATGACCTTTATGAATGTAATTTTGCCAGAAATAGAAATGTTCAAGTCATCTGGCCCATTCATTTTACTTCATTGAATTGATAAAATTAGTACATTTAAAAAATAGACCCACGTGCTTATAGTACAGCTACTGATAAATCAAAATAAAAACATAAAGAATATATGACTCCTAGTTAACCACAAAATGTTAAAAATGAGTGCTTTGGGAGATGGTTAAGATTGCAGTACTTTTTATTTCTTATGCATTGATATATTTTGGAAATTTAGAAAATATGCATTTATTGGAGATTTTCTGATATTCCAGAGTATAATTTATTTTCCAGTCTGTTAGCTCTCTATCATAGATTAACATGTACACACTTGTCTATATCCAAGCCGGATTGCATCCACTCATACATATCTATGGTATATCCCAGAAGGTGATGAGTTCAATCTGATATGTGGGCGCATGAGATGTAGATCCTTGGTATTGTAGAGAAAATTAGATCCTTGGTATTGTAGAGAAAATTAAAGTTAAGTGCTAAGGAGTTGGCTGAAACAATAGAAATAATGTAATTTTACAGGTCAAAATCTTATCTAAGTAGATCAAACATTAAAGACAACTAAACAAGATCAGATTTAAATATAGGGCCTGCGAAGGAGCTGGAGGAGCGGTACCAGATGTTCAAGTGCCATCATGTGCATGGTCTTCTTCACACCTTGTGGGTCAACACCAATACCATCCAACAGAGGAGAGAGACCAGCAGCCAAAGGTGCTCTGCAGTAACAGTATTCACTTCTGTGGGGACACTCACGGCACAGCAGGAGTTAGGGACCAGGTGGGTAGAAACCAGGACTGATCTACAGGAAGTGGGTTGGCAAAGAGTGAAGAATCTAAGGAGGTGATATGGGGAGAAGTTGTGACTCTAACACAAATAACAAAAAGGAAACTTGAATGAGGAAATGAGGTCAAAATCCAGCTATCACAATGAGCTAAGAGGCCATGGGAAATCTGGATGGCATAGCCCAGTTTTAGCCTGTGCTCAATTCTAATAAGTAATGTACCCAAAAGTCATTCTAGATTTAACAAGGAGTTTCCCTTCATTGGAAAATAACAAGAACTGATTTCTCTTTCTCCAGTCACTGACACTTTCTGTCACTCTCTCTGAGCTTGAGAGAATACCTCTGGCAGATTTGAAACACTTCAGTTTATTTTTGGTCTGTAAAAAACCTCTCTCTACTAAAACTAGCTCCTCTGCTAGTCTGAATCCTCAGACCTCCTTAGGCTCCACTCATCAGGGGGAAGCCAGACTCTCCTTCCTTTGCAAGCTCTCAGATTCTCAGGAGGCTCAGCCTTTTCACCAGGCTTCAGTGGGAACAGAGTTTCTCTTCTCTCACTGGAAGAAACACCTCCCAACATTCATTTTGCACTTCATATTTTCCTCCTGGTCTGATCTCTTTATGTGGATATTGGAGGCTTGCCAAGGAGGATGTGATTTATATTAATGGGACAAATTTTACAGGGGTCTACCTGATTTTAGTAATTATTAGTTTAGAATAATAAGTGCTAACTATTAAATTTTTTACAATTTTATGATATATGAATTTTATTATCTTTGTTTTTTCTTTTTGTTGTTTTTTTTTGTTTTTGTTTTTTTAATAAAAGTGTGACAACTATCACAGCTGATGCCATCTTTCTGTCCAGGCCACATTCTGCCCAAACTGCAGAATTCTTTTTAGATTTTTTTTAAATTTTATTTGTTTAATTAGTTGTACATAACAGTAGGATGCATTTATACATTTGATAGATCATACATAAATGGAGTGTAATCTCTCATTTTTCTGATTATACATATTGCAGGATCACATTGGTCATGCAGTCATACATGTACATGAGTTAATAGTGTCTGTTTCACTCACCTAACATTCCTTCCCCATACCCCTTCCCCTCCCTTCACTCCCCTCTACCTAATATAAAATAACTCTATTCTTCCCTATCCTCCCCCCCTTATTGTGAATTAGCTTCCAAATATCAGAGAAAACATTCAGACTTTTTGGGTTTGGCTTATTTCACTTAGCATGGTATTCTTTAACTCCATTCATTTACCAGCAAATGCCAGAATTTCATTCTCCTTTAAAACTAAGTAATATTCCACTGAGTGTGTGTATAGACATATATACCACATTTTCTTTATCCATTCATCTGTTGAATGGCATCTAGGTTGGTTCCATAGTTGAGTTATTGTGAATTAAGCTGATATAAACATTGTTATGGCTGTGTCACTGTAGTATGTTGATTTTGAGTCCTTTACAGTCTGTTTCAATTCTGAGAACAGTATGATGTTAGTACTATGCCAATTGTTGTTTTTTTTTTTTTTCAAGTGATTTGAAATTATCTGACACTAAGAATTGGATTTTATTTATTTATTTACTCTAAGTAAGAAGTATGTTTTAGAGAGAATGAATAATCTCTCCAACATCATTTAGGCAGAACTGGAGAATTTGTGCTCTTATCTCCCTATTTCCAAAGCTTATGTGTGACTGTTCTCTAGTGGCCCCCACAGTTCACTAGGAATACTCTCTTCAGGCATCACCAAGAATGGGACTCAAATGGAATTCACTGTGTTTGTGAGATCTGGATCATGATATGTTGGAAACTGAACTATACCAAATTGTATTTCTCCACCATTCTTTTTGCTGTTGTTCTATTTAGTTATACATGACAGCTGTATGCATTTCAACTCATTGTACACAAATGGAGTAAAACTTTTCATTTCTCTGGTTGTACATGATGTAGTCATACCGTTCATGCAATCATACATGTACATAGAGTAATGATGTATGTCTCATTCCACCATCATTACTACCCCTTGTTTCCTCCCCTCCTCTCATTCCCCTCTGCCCAGTCCAAAGTTCCTCCATTCTTCCTTTACTACACCCTTGTTATTTATCAGCATTCACTTATCAGAGAAAACATTTAACCTTTGTTTTTTTGGGATTGGCTTATCTTGCTTAGCATGATATTCCCCAACTCCATCCATTTACCTGCAAATGCCATAATTTTATTCTTCAATAAGACTGAGTAATATTCCACTGTGTATATATACCACAGTTTCTTTATCCATTCATCTCTTGAAGGTCATCTATGTTGGTTCCACAATTTAGCTATTGTGAATGGAGCTGTTATAAACATTGATGTGTCTGCATCACTGTAGTTATGCTTGTTTTAAATCCTTTGAGTATAGACCAACGTGTGGGATAGCTGGGTCAAATGGTGGTTCCATTACAAGTTTTTGAAGGAATCTCATACTGCTTTCCAGAGTTGGTGCACCAATTTGCAATCCCACCAGCAATGTATGAGTGTACTTTTTTCCCCACATCCTCGCCATCATTTACTATTGCTTGTATTCTTGATAATTACCACTCTAATTGAAGTGAGATGAAATCTTACAGTAGTTTTGATTTGCTTTTCTTTAATTACTAGAGATGTTGAACATTTTTGCATATATTTGTTGATCAATTGTATATCTTCTTTTGTGAAGTGTCTGCTCCATTCCTTAGTTATTGTATTTTTGTTGTTACGTGTTTCGAGTTCTTTATAAATCCTGGAGATTAGTACTCTATCTGAAGTTTGTGTAATAAAGATTTTCTCACACCATGTAGGATCTCTCTTCACATTATTTCCTTTGCTGAGAAAAAGTTTTTTAGTTTGAATCCATTCCATTTACTGATTCTTAATTTTATTTCTTGTGCTTTAGGAGTCTTTTAAGGAAACCTTGTCCTAAGCATAGATGATGAAAGTTTGGGCCTACATTTTCTTCTGTTTGGTGCAGGGTCTCTGGTCTTTGATCCATTTTGAGTTGAGTTTTGTGTAGGGTGAGAGACAGGGGTTTAATTTTATTTTACTGCATATGGGTTTCCAGTTTTTCCAGCACCATTTGTTGAAGAGTTTATCCATTATATGTTTTTGGCACATTTGTCTAGCTTGAGATAACTGCATTTGTGTGGGTTTGTGTCTATGTCTTCTATTTCATACCATTGGTCTACCTGTCTATTTTGGTGCCAATACCATACCATTTTTGTTACTGTAGCTCTGTAATATAGTTTAAGGTCTGGTGGCTGAGCAAGGCTAATGAAGACAGAGAATAAAACATTTCTTCCTAGGTTTCTACCAAAACCACCTTGATTTATCCATGAGTCCATCTTGTGCCTCTTACCAAAAAAAAAAAAAAAAAAATACTTGCATTTAGGATGGTTTTATTGAATAGGTTTTTCATTCAGCATATGTTTTACAGCAGCTTTAACATCCTTATTCCTCAAGCTATAGATGATAGGATTCATCATGGGGGTCACTACCCCATAAAATAAAGAAATGAGCTTGTCTGAAGTTTGCAACTTGTATTCCCCGATCAGATCTTGGGACTTGGGTTTTGCATATGTAAAAAAGATGGTACCAAAGAAAATGATCACCACAGTCAGATGAGCTGAGCAGGTAGAAAAGGCCTTGCATCTCCCTGTGGCTGAGTTCATTCTCAAGATGGTGTAGAGGATGAACATGTAGGAGAAGAAAATGACCAGCAGTGGGAGAACCAGGAAGGCCATATTTGATATCTACATGGTAATAATATTGAGGGATATATCAGCATAAGCCAGCTTGAGGACAGCTAAGATCTCACATGTAAAATGGTTGATAATATTCTTCCCACAGAAAGGCAGTTGCATGGCAAGAGATGTTTGTACAGCTGAATTGATTCCACCAGACAGCCATGATACAGAGGCCATCAGTGCACACACCCCCTTGCTCATGATGATGGGGTACCTCAGAGGGTTACAGATGGCCACATAGCGATCAAAAGCCATCATGCCAAGGAGAAAACATTCTGTTGACCCCATGGCAAATACAAAGAACATTTCCACTGTATATCCAGAGAAGGAAATGTTTCTTTTCTTTGAGATTAAACTCACTAGTATTGAGGGAACAGAAGAAGATGTGTAGCAGATATCCAGGAAGGAGAGGTTGCTCAGGAAGAAGTACATGGGAGTGTGAAGATGGGAATCAATGATGCTTGCTATGATCAGAACACCATTTCCACTTGGAATCCCTAGGTACATAATGAGAATCAGAACAAAGAAAATGAGCTCTCCTTTGGGATGCCCAGAGAGACCCAGAAGAATGAATTCTTTCACAAATGTCTGGTTTACCTTATCCATGTTCCATGTTCCAGTTTTAATGATGTCAATAGAGCATACAACACAAAATATTTTCAGGGTCAAGCAAAGATGTATATATATATATATATATATATATATATATATATATATATATATATATACTTTAGAATAATTTCTCTAGGGTAAGAGAGTGCTTCAATAGTGTCATTCCATTATCTTCAACAGTGTATCCAAAATATCATAGTAAGATATTGAGAGTTTCTCTGCCCTGTTTCTAATATCTGAAGATTTTCTAGGATAAGAAACAAATTCAAAAGAAACTTTTCTTACCATGGACAACACTCTCAAGTGACTTTTCAAAAAGCCCTAGAATATTGCAGACAATGAACCTGACTACTTCATTTCATTAAGCCGATGAGAGAACAGTGGAAAGGCAAATGATAATAAAGAGTATAATTTCAAGAAAATGTATAAAGGCAACATTCAAAATTTTAAAGCACATTTGCTATATTTATGAATTTTTTTTTTTTGTCTACCTAAAATTCTGACTCTCTTTTCCATTAGGTAAGTGTGTATTTTCCTAGGGCAACCATTTGCCCACAGCAAAATGAACCTCATATGCTACAATTTAACATCTGTTCAAAGATGAAGTTAATTGTTGATCTCATAGAATCAACCCACTCTTACTATGTCATTTTTCTTGGATACAATCATTGCATAGACCAGCTCTGCACATATGTGATGCAGAATCTTTGGAGAGTAACATAGTCTCTCTTCATTTGTTTTATTATGTGACTTCAGTATTATTCTTGATGATTTATTTGTTTATGTGAACCTAAGAAAATGATTATCATGCTTAAATCTATCTATCTATATCTATATGCATAGAACATAATACTTTATCAAAAGCAAATAAATTTATCCTATAACCAGCTATCCCACGCTTGGTACTTACCCAAAAGAACTAAAATCAGCACACTATAGTGATACATACATACCAATATTTATAGCAGTGCAATGCACAATAGCCAAGTTATGGAACCAGCCTCAGTGCCAGTCAACAAACAAATGGGTAAACAAAATGTGGTGTATATAAACAATGGAGTTTTACTGAGCTATTAAGAAGAATGAAATTATATCACGTATAGGTTAATGAATGTAACTGGGAAAAAGCATGCTAAGTACAAGAACCCAGATACAGAAAGTAAAGGATTGAATTTTTTCTCACAAGAATTAGAGAGAAATAAGAAATTATTTAAAAGAGAGGAAATCTCATGAATATAGAAGGGTATGAATATAGAACAGTGGAGTGTAGGAAGAAGATTGTGGGGGAGAGAGAAGGGATGGAAAAACGGAGGAACTGTGAAATGAGGCAGACCAAATTATACTATGTGTAGATATAAATACAATACAATGAATTCTACATTTATATATAAAATAATGCACCATTAAAAAAAAAAACAGAGGATCCAAGATGGAAGACTAGAGGGTGACTGCATCTCCAGTCACTCCAGAACCCAGGATTCAAGAAGGGGAGGCATTGAGAGACTCAGACTAAAATAGAACCACGGGTGAGTCTCCCCCACCTGGTGAAGCGTGGCCCAGGCGGCAGACCCAGATTTGGGCGGCTTATTAGAGTAGGGCAGGGCAGCTAGAGTCTTCTCCAGGCAGCCCTGGGCACTCCAGCGGTGGGTTCCTCCCACACGGCCAGCTTCTCGGAGCAGGCCCCCCAGTGAGAGCCTTTCCACACAGAGCCAGCTCCAAGCCCTGGAACCAGTAGAAGGCTAGGGACAGCTTTCTTCAGAAGCACTGCATTATCAAGTTCCTCCAAGAATTCAGGCTACTGAAAGCTGGGAGGTGATACACTGGAAATCTACAGGGAAACTATAAGCCATTAGAGGAAATCTGCAATATCACAGAGTCCCACTGACATCTGAACAATATGAGAAAACAAGGGAAGAAAATGTCCCAAACAAACCTAGATCCTATATCAATAAAACCCAATGACAGCACAGCAGAAGAAATGACAGAAAGGGAGATCAGAATGCACATAATTAAAACAATCAGGGAAGCAAACGAGGAGATGAAAGAGCAAATGCAGGCATTGAAGGAGGAAATGAAAGAGCAAAGGCAGGCATTAAATGATCGCACCAATAAACAGTTAAAAGAGCAAATATGGGAAGCAAGAGATCATTTCAATAAAGAGTTAGAGATACTGAAAAAAAAAAAAAACAGAAATCCTTGAAATGAAGGAAACAATAAACCAAGTTAAAAACTCCATAGAAAGCATAACCAATAGGATAGAACACCCGGAAGACAGAACCTCAGATATTGAAGACAAAATATTTAATCTTGAAAACAAAGTTGACCAAACAGAGAAGATGGTAAGAAATCATGAACAGAACCAACAAGAATTATGGGATATCATGAAAAGGCCAAATTTAAGAATTATTGGGATTGAGGAAGGTCTAGAGAAACAAACCAAAGGAATGAACAATCTATTCAATGAAATAATATCAGAAAATGTCCCAAATCTGAAGAATGAAATGGAAAACCAAGTACAAGAGGCTTATAGGACTCCAAATACACAAAATTACAACAGACCCACACCAAGGCACATTATTATGAAAATACCTAACATACAAAATAAAGACAGAATTTTAAAGACCGCGAGAGAAAAGAATCAGATTACATTCAGGGGGAAACCAATAAGAATATCAGCAGATTGTTCAGTCCACATCCTAAAAGCTAGAAGGGCCTGGAACAACATTTACCAAGCCCTGAAAGAAAATGGATGCCAACCAAGAATCTTATACCCAGCAAAACTTTCTTTGATTTGATGATGAAATAAGATCCTTCCATGATAAACAAAAGCTAAAGGAATTTACAAAAAGAAAGCCGGCATTACAGAACATTCTCAGCAAAATATTCCATGAGGAAGAGATGAAAAACGACGATGCAAATCAGCAATGGGAGGAACTAACCTAACGGAATAGCCAAATAAAGGAGAAACCATATCATGTCAAAAAAAAAAAAAAAAAAAAAACATGAGTCAAATGACTGGGAATACAAATCATATCACAATAATAACCCTGAATGTTAATGTCCTGAACTCATCAATCAAAAGACATAGACTGGCAGATTGGATTAAAAAGAAAAATCCAACAATATGCTGCCTGCAAGAGACCCATCTCATAGAAAGAGATACCCATAGACTAAAGGTGAAAGGATAGGAAAAAAAATACCATGCACACGGACGCAGCAAAAAAGCTGGAGTAGCCATCCTCATATCAGATAATGTGGACTTCAAGCCAAAACTAGTCAGAAGAGATAAAGAAGGACATTATATACTGCTTAAGGGAAGCATAAATCAGCAAGACATAACAATCATAAATATCTATGCCCCAAACATTGGCTCATCCATGTACGTCAAACAAATCCTTCTCAATTCCAGAAATAGACCACAACACAATAATACTAGGTGATTTTAACACACCTCTTTCATCGCTGGATAGATCGTCCAAACAAAAATTGAATAAAGAAACCATAGATCTTAATAACACAATCAACAATTTAGACTTAACGGACATATATGGAATACACCATCCAACAAAGAACGAATACACTTTCTTCTCAGCAGCACATGGATCCTTCTCTAAAATAGACCATGTTTTATGCCACAAAGCTACTGTTAGCAAATACAAGAAGATAGAGATACTACCTTGTATTCTATCAGATCATAATGGATTGAAATTAGAAATAAATCACAGAATAAGAAACAGAAACTTCTCCAATACCTGGAGATTAAATAATACACTATTATATGATGAAGGGATAACAGAAGACATCAGGAGAGAAATTAAAAAATTCTTAGAAGTAGACGAGAACAAAGACACATCATATCAAAATCTCTGGGACACTATGAAAGCAGTACTTAGAGGAAGATTTATTTCCTGGGGTGCATTCAACAAAAGAAGTAAAAATCAACAAATAAACAACTTAACACTACTGCTCAAAGCCCTAGAAAAAGAAGAGCAGACCAATACCAAAAGTAGTAGAAGACAAGAAGTAGTTAAAATCAGAGCCGAAATAAACAAAATTGAAACAAAAGAAACAATTGGAAAAATTAACAAAATAAATAGTTGGTTCTTTGAAAAAATAAACAAAATTGATAAACGCTTAGCCACACTAACAAAGAGAAAGAGGGAGAAAACTCAAATTACTAAAATTCGGAATGAACAAGAAAATATCACAACAGACACGAGTGAAATACAAAACATAATTAGAAGCTATTTTGAAACTCTATACTCCAACAAAACAGAAAACCTCGAAGACATCAACAAGTTTCTAGAGACATATGAATTACCTAATCTGAATGAGGAGGACATACACAACTTAAATAAATCAATTTCAAGCAATGAAATAGAAAAGGTCATCAAAAGCCTACCAACAAAGAAAAGTCCGGGACCAGATGGGTTCTCAGCCGAGTTCTACAAAACCTTTAAAGAAGAGCTCATTCCAATACTCCTCAAAGTTTGCCACGAAATAGAAGAGGAGGGAACCCTCCCAAACTCATTCTATGAAGCCAATATCACCCTGTTACCTAAACCAGACAGAGACACATCAAGGAAAGAAAATTTCAGACCAATATCCTTAATGAATATTGACACAAAAATTCTCAACAAAATTTTAGCAAATCGCATACAAAAACATATTAAAAAGATAGTGCACCACGATCAAGTGGGTTTTATCCCAGGGATGCAAGGTTGGTCAACATCGGAAATCAATAAATGTCATTCACCATATCAACAGACTTAAAGTTAAGAATCACATGATTATTTCAATAGATGCAGAAAAAGCATTCGATAAAATTCAGCATTCCTTCATGATCTAAACACTAGAAAAAATAGAGATACTGGGAACATTCCTTAACATTGTAAAGGCCATCTACGCTAAGCCCATGGCCAATATCATTCTCAATGTTGAAAAACTGAAAGCATTCCCCCTAAAAAATGGAACAAGGCAGGGATGCCCTCTTTCACCACTTCTATTCAACATCGTTCTTGAGACTCTAGCCAGAGCAATTAGACAAACCAAAGAAATTAAAGGGATACGAATTGAAAAAGAAGAACTCAAACTATCCTTGTTCGCTGATGACATGATTATATATTTAGAGGAACCTGGAAATTCCACCAGAAAACTCTTAGAACTCATAAGTGAATTCAGTAAAGTAGCAGGTTACAAGATCAATGCTCATAAATCCAATGCATTTTTATACATAAGTGATGAATCTTCAGAAAGAGAAATTAGGAGAACTACCCCATTCACAATATCATCGAAAAAAATAAAATACTTGGGAATCAATCTCACAAAAGAGGTGAAAGACCTCTACAATGAAAACTATAGTACACTAAAGAAAGAAATTAAAGAAAACCTTAGAAGATGGAAAGATCTCCCATGTTCTTGGATAGGCAGAATTAATATTGTCAAAATGGCCATACTACCAAAAGTGCTATATAGATTCAATGCAATTCCAATTAAAATCCCAATGATGTACCTTACAGAAATAGAGCAAGCAATTATGAAATTCATCTGGAAGAATAAGAAACCCAGAATAGCTAAAGCAATCCTCAGTAGAAAGAACAAAGCAGGGGGTATCGCAATACCAGATCTTCAACTCTATTACAAAGCAATAGTAACAAAAACGGCATAGTATTGGTACCAAAATAGAAAGGTAGATCAATGGTACAGAATAGAGGACACAGACACAAACCCAAATAAATACAATTTTCTCATACTAGACAAAGGGGCCAAAAATGTGCAATGGAGAAAAGACAGCCTCTTCAACAAATGGTGCTGGGAAAACTGGAAAACCATATGCAACAGAATGAAATTAAACCCCTATCTCTCACCCTGCACAAAACTCAACTCAAAATGGATCAAGGACCTCAGAATCATACCAGAGACCCTGCATCTTATAGAAGAAAAAGTAGGTCCACATCTTCAACTTGTTGGCTTAGGATCAGACTTCCTTAACAGGACTCCCATAGCACAAGAAATAAAATCAAGAATCTACAACTGGGATAGATTCAAAC
Source organism: Sciurus vulgaris (assembly GCF_902686455.1). NCBI lineage: Eukaryota > Metazoa > Chordata > Mammalia > Rodentia > Sciuridae > Sciurus > Sciurus vulgaris. Next base: position 62,359,070 of record NC_136476.1, read on the forward strand.
TAAAAAGCTTTTTCTCAGCAAAGGAAACTATCATTAATGTGAAGAGTGAGCCTACAGAGTGGGAGAATATCTTTGCCACTCATACTTCAGATAGAGTGCTAATTTTCAGAATCTATAAAGAATTCAAAAAACTCTACACCAAGAATACAAATAATCCAATCAACAAATGGGCTAAGGAAATGAACAGACACTTCACAGAAAAAGATGTACAAGCAATCAACAGATATATGAAAAAATGTTCAACATCTCTAGTAATAAGAGAAATGCAAATCAAAACTACTCTAAGATTTCATCTCACCCCAATTAGAATGGCGATTATCAAGAACAGAAGCAACAATAAGTGTTGGCGAGGATGTGGGGGAAAAGGTACACTCATACATTGCTGGTGGGGTTGCAAATTAGTGCAGCTACTCTAGAAAGCAGTATGGAGATTCCTCAGAAAGCTTGGAATGGAACCACCATTTGACCCAGCCATCCCACTCCTTGGCCTATACCCAAAGGACTTAAAATCAGCATACTACAGAGATACAGCCACATCAATGTTCATAGCTGCTCAATTTATCATAGCCAGATTGTGGAACCAACCTAGATGCCCTTCAGTTGATAAATGGATAAGGAAATGGTGGCATATATATATACAATGGAATATTACTCTGCCATGAAGAATGATAAAATTATGGCATTTGCAGGCAAATGGATGAAATTGGAGAATATCTTGCTAAGTGAGATAAGCCAATCTCAAAAAACTAAAGGATGAATGATCTAACTGATAAGCGGATGAGGACATATAATGGGGGGGTAGCAGGGGTTAGGGTTAGGTTTAGGGTTAAGGATAAGGAAGGTGGTAAGAATGGAGGAAGGAAGGACTGTGTGGAGGGAAAAGAAGGGTGAGAGGGGTGGGGGGAAGGGGAAAAAATAACAGAATGAATCAAAGAACATTGCCTTGTGTAAATTTATGATTTTCAATACAAAAAATTTGTATTCCTCTAAAAAAAAAAAAAAACAAAATAAATAGAGGGAAGACCAGTAGAGTAGAGAAAGTGTATTGGCAAGAGAAGAGCAGAAAAAAAGGGGAAGTACTAGGAATTGAAATGGAGAAATTATGTTATACACATTTATAAATATGCCAAAATAAATCTCACTATTATGTATAACTGTAATGTACTAATAAAACATTTTAAAAATTTGAAAGACAGAATCTGTCCAAAGTTATTGGACCTATAGATAATAAGTGGTGTACATAGCTCATATATTTGTTTTTGTTTTTTTCTCTATTTTCATAATTTTTTATTTATTGCTGTAGGTAACAATGGGATTTCTTGTTACCTATTTGTACACTTTACAAATTTGTAAATTTGGCCAACATCATTCCCCAAGCCAAAGCTCAGTTCGTCAGCAATAAAGTCTAGAGTTCTTTGAACTCTACCAGAATTATTACACCTTGTTTTCCCACCAAAACTTCCCACAAGCTGAACTTTTTTGCTTTGAATAATGAAGAATCAACTATTCCTTTCTTTCAAATATTTATATGCATATAAATCTCCTGAGGATCTTTTTAATACAAATTCTCTTTTAATAGGTCCTGAGCATGGTCTATGAATCTGCCTTTCTGATAAATTTCCAGGCTGTGGTGAAGTAGCTGGTATGGGGTCACATTTTGGATTGCGAAATGTTAGTTTAACTACTGTCATTTCTGTTGGCAGATTATCCAAGTATTTCTGATTGCCATCGCTTTTCTTGTTTTATTATAAGGACTGGATTAAAAACTTGGCAAATGACTAAGACCATTCTTTTGCATTTTGCAGCAAACAGTAGGGCTACATCTTGCTGTTCATTACAGTTCACAAAATAAATACTGTTGAAACACGAATATCTCAGAACCAGGATAAGCTTTTTGTGGTACTACTATAATCTGTGCAGCATTCCTGATAGCCTGTCTCATGAACAATCCTATTCAGAGACAAGAAAAAATAGGAAAAGTGTAAGCCATTATATCTTCCATCAAATAGATCAAAATTCAGCAAGGGAAATCGAAAAAAGACTCTTGGAACAATTTGATATAGGATGATTCAATCATGTGGTCCAGATGACTATTACAAGTTTTACCCGCAAGTTAATGAGAACCTAGTCAAGAGAGAATTCCAAAAGACTTTCAGATTCAGTTCAGATCTACAAAAACAGAAAAAATAAAATAAAATAAAATGAGGTAGTCTGGGGACAAAAGGAGGAAATGGAATGTCCCCGAAAGGAAAAGAGGTTGAGCCATGTCTAAGAGTGGAAGTGTCACAGTGCCTCTTTTCAGACAGAAACTCGCTGTGTGAAAAGCAGGAACTGAAAAAGGAACATGAGGAAGGTATACATAAGGGTCCGAAGGTCAGGCAGAGAAACTGGCACTTCTCTTTAGAGGAAAGGGCTCATTATTAGAAGAAAAAAAAGAAAGCACAAAGTGAGTGTTTAGACACGGTGACTTTCACTGTCCTGACACCACGCAATGGAATTTATAAGGTTTTTGACCAGATAAGTGAAACGAAGATGTTAGGATTAATTAGATTACCAGTAATTCCCTCCTGCCACATACACACAAATATCATCTTTCATAATCACCACCAGCTTTCAAATTAACCAGGTCAACTTTCTCTCCAACACTCAGTTCATCATGTGATGAAAGGTGGGAAAACTTCTCAGAAGTGCATATTGTGGTGAAAGCACGGGTCAAACTAGACAGAGACGTTCTCACTTTAGAAATTACTTAAAGAACACCAAGTAGAAATTTTCATCTTTGGAAAGAAGCACACATGAAAAACTATGGAATTTATAACCGAGAGATGAAAAAATTGAGCCTCAAACCAACTTTTATTTATATTCTTTCAACTGAAGATCAAAATGATCCTCAAAATTTTAAATGAAAAAAAATTCACTGAAATAATTTAGGTCACAGACTCCTATGTCTCACACACTGTGTGTGACCTTAGTTCACTTGCTCAACATGACATGACAAAAAAATAAACAGAACAAAATCAAAAGCCCATTCCCATTCAACTACTTCCGTGACTAATAGGTAGCATTCAAATCTACACAGAAAACCTGTATCAATAACAGAATGGTTGGTGAGTACCACAAATGAATTGAGATCATAAAGGCAGAACTTAACTGTACTCAGTTATGAAGAGAGAATGGTTAGGTATCAAGGACTTAATTTTTAATCAAAGGAAGGTTCCAGGCTGTGGGAATGATCACATTCCTCAGAACATGACATTGGCTGTGAAATCACTCACCCTACACTACTTGTTAGAATAAATTAATATCCTACTGAAGTGGGGATCAGACATTTTTCAGGAGATGCCATAGAGGTGGGACATGAGCACTCTCACCAGCCCACCATGAATGCAAAAGGAAGAGGACAGCAAGACACTGACCTACCAGGAACGGTGGCAATGCTCCAGATCCAGCCCTTCTGGAGCCCAGGACTAAGGAGCCTGTTGACTACCCCTTCCAGACAAATGTAACTACAATGCTAAACCACTTCTGCACCTGCTTTCTGCCATCCCCTCCCGGGCAGAAACTCCCTCATGGTTGAGTCCACCTTGAGCCAGGCCTAACTTGCTGCCTTTGGTGGTCCTCTCCTCCCAGCAGTTTAACTTGGTTACCATGTATTTTGGGAGACAAGAGACGTGGGAAGCAGTTCATCTTTCTTGCTTATCCCTATACAGCTATGACCAAACACAGTCATTGTACATACAGATGAGTTTTGACTGAATTGTGGAAGGTTTTCACTCTAGATTATACAATTAATTACTAGTCCAGTGTTTGTGGATTCAAGTTCAGAACAACTTAATAAGCCCAAATGTTCATTTGCAGTAAGTTTTCCATTTAACAAGTGATGCTCAATGCCTTACATGTGGAAGAGTAAACATTGGTAATGCAATAATTATTATAATTGTTCCCCAATACCCAAAGCAATTTAAAGTTGGAGCAAGAGATGTGTGGAATGGAGAAACTTCCGATGAATAGTCACAGTGTCTCACATTCCCAATTAAGAGTGGTGCTGAGAATATAGGCTGAACTAAAGCTCAATATGGGCGTAACATACACCAGTTCTTGTTACTTTTGATAACAGGGAATGTTCAACAAACCAAAATGTTCAACAAACCAAAGTTTATGAAATGTGAGAGATCATTAGTTTAAAAGATTGACTACTAAGGCAAAGTTGATTCAAAGAGCTTAATAATTCAAATAATAATTATATAAATGAAATCATAACTGAAAAAATTATCTAGATATTATGAGTGAAAATAATCAGGTACACTATGAATTCAATGTAGCATTGTTTATCTTTTAGCTTACTTTCTCTTCATTCTTCATGATAAATTAATTTCACGCAGAATGCAATCATCAAAACTTTGAATGAAAAGATACAAATATACCATAATGTATGTAACCCACAAACCATACTATATATTAACCCACAGGAAAAAAGTGAATTCATGTGTTAAGGCCACAGAAGTTTTCTTTAAAAGTGTGGGATGAATAGTTTGGGGCATAAATTCAGATAAATAGAGAGCATATTATTGACTTCAAATGTTTTAGTCAAGTCTACTAAGGTATAGTGTGAATATTAATACTCAGATAATGATTTAGTAACTTACCATTAGATGCCATGTTTTACTGTAAAATAACAGAACTCTAAAAAAAGACAATGTACTTGAGAAAACTAGAATAGTATTATATTTACAAGATAATGATTTAGTAACTTAACATTAGATGCCATATTTTACTGTAAAATTACAGAACTCTAAAAATATGACAATGTACTTAAGAAAACAAGAATAGTATTGTATTTGCACAGACACAAACATGCACAAATACAAACACATACCAACAAGCACACCACAATCCATAGTGTGTGTATGGTAAATACAGTGGATATGTGTCCAGGTTATTTTTTACTATACTAGTTACTTGAACCATATTCTAAAAAGAACAAATATGATAAAATTATGTCCCCAAGTAATCATTAGCATTTGATTTCATAAGAATTAAGAACAGTCTTCCTCATGCATCAGAGGAACTATATAATGATATAATGACGCATGAACTTTTATCAATTCTCAGATGATAGCTAATGGAATAGTAAAATAGTCTGAAAATATAGGCCTTATGTAACAGAATAGGACTCCTGTTTAGAGTGTAAATTCTGAGATGCCTTAATTTATGAACCTGGAGAGAGATTATCAAAGTGGGGCATATTCATGTCTTATCATAAAACTTCCCTTCTGAATTCAGGAAAGACTAGGACCAACAATGGGAGCCTTTGTCCTCTCTTTGAAAGTGGCCTCTTGGGGACATAAGATGAGAGGGCATGGCGGTCTTCAACCAATGCAACAAACTATGAAAAAAAAAATGTGTCCCTCTTTTCTTTCTCGAGATGAAAATATACCTCCAAATTGTTCCATTTGTTATTAAAAAAATCAGAGATTAAAAGCAGTTATGATCTGTTTTCAGAAAGTCTGCAGAAAAGCTATAGGTGGCTACTGGATTACATTGGCCCATTACCCTTGCTTCCAGGTGGATAACATGAATTTTTTTTTTTTTTTTTGACATAATGGAGTACAAGTTTTATTGATAAGACTTCAGAATCTACGTTGCAACTAGGCTTTAAAAATGCACCATTTGTCCAGTTGAGGCATAGTATCAAAGCATAGTATTCACGATTATCTGAAAATGCTATTTAAATATTTCTCCTTTTTCTACTTACATATGTATATGATGAAGAACATGATTCATATATTCCAACTGAAACAACATATCCTACATATCAGGACAAACAAGGGGCAGTACATTACAGATAACTATGAATCTTGATTGAGAGAAACACCTGTTTTGGATTTGGATTTACATACCCAGCAAGTCAAGTAATTAGTACTGCAAATATCAGGGCCTGGTGCAAGGGTATTATTTTAATTTGGATATTGGTTATATAATTAAGGCCTTGCATCCCTGCATGTCATATTTAATAATGAGTATCAAAGTAGCACAAGCAATAGATTTATATCAATTTCTATTCCACAAAATTGCAGACTAATGAAAATTTAAATGGATATTTGAAAGTCCTTCTAACAAAACTAGAGGGTGTTAAGAGACTCAAGGGATGTCTTTCACAATTGAATGAAGAGTGCTAAAACCTGACATAGAAGGAATTAAAGGGAGATAAGCCTTGGATATATTGTTGACATGTTGTAGGAGAGGATATGGAGAAAATGACAGAAATGAAATAGGTAGGCATGCATAGAAAATTCTCTATTCCTATTTTTTTCTTTCCATGATCTTATATTAGTGGGACATTTGTTGCGTTTATAAGGTCCAAAAGATTGATCAGTTGATGAACATGATAACACAAGAGTATGAATATTACTACTGCTTAAATTTCTAAAAGAATGATTATATGGATCATGCTTTGTTCTCTGCTTTTTAAAGCAGGATTAAAGATTTCCAGTTTTTTCCAACTTGCTGGATGATGCTGGTCACTGTGTTTGTACCTACCCAACGCTACTTCAAGTAACTGAGAATAATAAAGGGCTCAATATTGGCCACAGGTGCTACCAACTTTGGGGGTCAGTTGTCTGGTTGAACATAATGATCCTACTCCAGGAAGGATAATCCAGAAAAATGAAAAATGAAAAGAAAGGGAAGCAAGTGCTGAGAGGAATGCAGCCTATGAGAACTTCTTGGCATGCTCAAACCAATATATTTGGAGGTTACTAGTATGTGCATGGTAGTTTCTTGAGAAAATCAACATATGGGGTCTGTGCCATATATTCAAATTCTACTCAAGGAACAAGCAGTAATGGCAACAACATGATTGGTGTATGAGACAACAGTGACAGAAATATTCTAAAAGACAATTTCTCTATATTTGCCTGGGAGGTAAAAATAGAACTTCAGAATTCCTTTAGTCCTGAAATTTCTTCCTCTGCTGGGACCATGTCCTTTATTAAAGTTTCACATGAGTACACACACTGAAAGTGCAAGTACTCTGTAAAGATTCAACTCTGGGCAAGTGTTTTATTTTCAAAATATGACCTCTCTTGGAATTTAGAAAAATCAATCAACTTATGGCCTACATTATCTTACAGGAACTTTTTAGTAGAATGAGAAATGATGGATTTCACATGTCACTTGTGCCAGTCTGGTAGACCCCAGTCCTCAGCACCGCTGTCTTATCACTTCAATGGTGAAGTGTCATTTGTACCCAAGTTCAAGTGTTTCGGAGGGTGTATTCTCATGATTATAATGTGAATGGTGGCCATTGGGTTGGTGCCACTGAGGGTATTTCCACACAATTTAATATCTTGAGCATAGTAATTATGCCTGGATTTGCCTCAAAATAATCTTGAGATAAAAATATATGGGCACAGGTAATAATAAAAGAAGATTGACCATGTATTGATAATTATTTAAGCTGTATAACAGGTATGTGGTGTTTTAATTATTTAAATTAATTATTTAAATTATTTAAATTATTCTTGCTCTTCTATAAAATATTTTTAAATGAACATTTCTTTTTTTTTTTTTTTTTTTTGGGTGCTGGGGATCGAACCCAGGGCCTTCTGCTTACAAGGCAAGCACTCTACCGACTGAGCTATCTCCCCAGCCCCTTAAATGAACATTTCTAAAAGAATTTTAGAGAAAAATATTAAATCAATACCTTTATACATACAAAGATAATATACATATGATAACATATGAAATAATATAGACACATGAATATGTATGAGTATAACAAGAATTACAATTAACATGTTTAAAGAAATGCTTGTAATGGTGTTTAGCATAGGTAATAGGACCTTTATAGGGATAAGGTTGCCAGAAATATAAATGTTCATATCCTCTGACCTATTCTTTTAATGTCTTAGAGTTTATACCATAAAAACTTGTACATTAAAAAAAAAAACCAAGCCAGTTGTGGTGGCACCTGCCTGCAATCCCCAATACCCAAAAACACATTTACAAATTTTTAAAAAGTAAGTGCTTATACTCCATCACTGATAAGTCAAAATAAAAAATGATGAATATATGACTAGCAGTAAATAACAGAAGCATTAAAAGTGATATCTTTGGGAGATGGCTAAAATTGGAGCACTTTGCTTTCTTCTTATTGATTTTTTTTTTTTAGAAATTAGAAATTGAATACACTTAAAGTCTGTTAGAGTTTTTCTGATTTTCCAGAGAGTGCAATTTGTTGTCCAATGTGTTGATTTTCTGATCATTGATCAACATGAGCTCATTTGTCTATATCAAAGCTAGATACATCCACTAAGACTTATCTGTGGTATTATGCCAGAAGGTGATGAGTTCAATCTGATAGAAGCATGCACATAAGATGCTGATTATCTTGGTATTGTGGGGGAAATTAAGGTTAGGTGCTAAGGTGTTGGCTAAAACAGTAGAAATAATATTTTATAAGCCAAAACCTATAAAGAGATCAAACAGTAGAAGGAGTTAGCCAAGGATCAGACGTAAATGTAGGCTATATGCAAGGGATGGAGGAGAGGCAACCGATGTTCAAATGCTGTCAGCCACACGGTCTCCTTCAGGTCTTGTTGGATCAACACCAGTGTGATCCAAGAGGAGACAGACAAGCTGTAGGTGCTCTGCAGTGACAATATCCACTTATGTGGGATCAGTCACAGCACAGCAGTATTTGAGCACTTAGGTAGAAGTTGACCCACCTGAAAGAAGAGGATTGCCCAAAAAAGTGAAGATCTGAGTAGAAGAGTGGGGATGAAGTTGTAACTCTAATAAAAATGACAAAAAGGAAACTTGAGTAGGAAAATGAAGTCAAAACCCAGCTATCGTTACAAACTGAGAGACCATGGAAAATCTGGATGGTACAGTCCAAATTTAGCCTGTAAATTTGGAATTGGAATTCTAACAAATAATATGCCCAAAACAAAAATATCATTGTAGATTTACCAAGGAGTTTCCCCTCATTGGAAAATAAAAAGAATTTATTTCTTTCTCCAATCACTAACTAACTGTTCATCACTCTGTGAGCTTGTGAGAACACCTCAGGCACATTTGAAATGCTTCTGTTTATTTTCTGTGTAGAATACCCACCCTCCTCTCTAGACCAGCTTACTCTGCAAGTCTGCATCCTCAAAAACTCTTCAGTCCTCCATTCCTCAAGCCAGACACCAGACTCTCCTTCCTTTGAAAGCTCTCAAAATCTTAAGAGGATTTTTTCAGCCTACTCACTGAAATAGAAATGGGAAAAGTTTTTCTCCACTCACTGGGACTATAGTGAAATGCTTCCCAACATTCATTTTACACTTCCTTATTTCTTCTCCTGGATGGATGGATCTACACTTTATGGATATGGAAGGAGTGGCAAGGATGGTGTGATTTCTACTAATAGTGTAAATTTTTCAGGGAGATGTCTGATTAATAATTATTAGCTAGAGTAAAGAGATGCTCAGTACTAATCTTTAGTTCTTAATATGGTTTTATTTTCAATTTTGAAATTTCAGGACAGAAGGTTACTGGTACTATGCTAGTTGTTTTCTTTAACTTATTGAAACATTGACACTAATGACTGTATTTTCTTTCTTTCTTTATTACAGGTAAGAAACCCAGGACATAGAGAAAAATGAATAATTTATCAAAATCCTTTAGGTAGTTGGGGAATTAGAGAATTTGTGCTCTTGTCTCCTGTTTCCAAAACTTCTGTGTGCCTGTTCTCCAATGACCTGTGCAGTCCACCAAGAACACTCACTTCAGACTTTGCTAAGGATCAGATTCAATTGAATTCACTGTGTTTGTGAGATCTGGATCACGGCATGTTAGAAAGTGAGTTTGTAGCATATTATATTTCTCAACCATTCTTGCTGAGCAAAGCTAGTGAAAACAGAGAATAAAGTATTTCTTCCTAGGTTTCTACCAAAATATTCTCCTGTATTTACCCAAGAGTCCATCTTTATGCCTCTTACAAAAGACTTGTATTTCTGATGTTCTTATTGAATAGGTTTTTGGTTCAGCATATATTTTATAGCAGCTTTAACATCCTTGTTCCTCAAGCTATAGATGATAGGATTCATCATGGGGGTCACTACCCCATAAAATAAAGAAATGAGCTTGTCTGAAGTTTGCAACTTGTATTCCCCGATCAGGTCTTGGGACTTGGGTTTTGCATACATAAAGAAGATGGTACCATAGAAAATGATCACCACAGTCAGATGAGCTGAGCAGGTAGAAAAGGCCTTGCGTCTCCCTGTGGCTGAGTTCATTCTCAAGATGGTATAGAGGATGAACATGTAGGAGAAGAAAATGACCAGCAGTGGGAGAACCAGGAAGGCCATATTTGATATCGACATGGTAATAATATTGAGGGATATATCAGCACAAGCCAGCTTGAGGACAGCTAAGATCTCACATGTAAAATGATTGATAATATTCTTCCCACAGAAAGGCAGTTGCATGGCAAGAGATGTTTGCACAGCTGAATTGATTCCACCAGACAGCCATGATACAGAGGCCATCAGTGCACACACCCCCTTGCTCATGATGATGGGGTACCTCAGAGGGTTACAGATGGCCACATAGCGATCAAAAGCCATCATGCCAAGAAGTAAACATTCTGTTGATCCCATTGCAAATCCAAAGAACATCTGTACTGCACATCCAGAGAAGGAAATGTTCCTTTTCTTTGAGATTAAGCTGACCAAAGTTGAAGGAACAGAAGAAGATGTGTAACAGATATCCAGGAAGGAGAGGTTGCTCAGGAAGAAGTACATGGGAGTGTGAAGACGGGAATCAAAGATGCTTGCTATGATCAGAACACCATTGCCGGTTAGAATCACTAGGTACATAATGAGGATCAGAGCAAAGTAAATGAGTTCAATGTTTGGATATCCAGAAAGACCCAGAAGAAGAAATTCTGACATAAATGTCAGGTTAATTTTATCTTTTTCACTCATTTTCAGGATATCAAGGATGACCTAACATAATATACATACACTGCCAAGAAACAAATTGCAATGTACATAAACAATCATTTTTTCAGAATGTTAGGCATTCTTTCCTAAAGCTCTGACATTATTTTCAATACACATTACTAGAAAACAAAGAAATCGCGAATAGTGGAAATAACCTCATCCCATTGCCAATATTTGGATATTTACCCATGAACAGATACACATACAGAAGTAATCCTTCCAATTGTTGAAATATCTTCCTGAGTTGATATTTCTATGATCCCTGGCTAAGTACCACCTATAAGCCTGATTTTCTCATGTCATTTGACCCAGTGACAAAGCAGTAGAGTGAACAGGACTGGAATTTTTATTCAGTGATAAACAAAGTGGTCAAAATTTTGCAACGGTTTTGATTTTTTAAATATATTTCTTTTGTGCCCAATACGTCGTATCTTATATTAATCAATTTTATTCCATATTTTATCAATATTCTATCATAATAATTATTTAAATAGCATAAGCTGAAATTTAACATCTGATTAAAAACGGCTAGAATTGGACCCACGTCTCTGTCAACTCTTGGTATCTTGTTCAACTCTTCCTATGACAAGAGCATTGTATTGACCAGTTCCACATGAATGTGATGGAGAATCTTTGGAAAACATACATAGTCCTTTCACATATTTTATTCTGCAGCTTCAGAGTTTGAAAATTTGCTTAAGGTAACCTAAAAAATAGTAAGAATGTTTAAATATTTTATATTAATATGTGTACATTTGTATTATCATCAAAATGCTTTACAAAGTACAGTATTCTTTATATTATCCCCATTTTTTGCAAACGTAAAAGATTGGACTTGCACGATTAACAAGATAGGAAATAACTGAGTTTGAAGCTGCACTTTAACTCTAAGTACTGTTTTGTGAATTCACTAATTTTAATACTGGGAATATTGAAAGTCTTCAGATTACATTTTAGTGTTCAGGCCAAGTCCTCAGATCTGAATTTCTCATAAGTGCCCCAGGTGACGCTTATACAATTGGAACCCAAAGCACTTAAGTAGCAAGGTTTAAACCTACGCTGAATTTGCAGTTCATCTTGATGTTCCTAATTCAAACCAATTTTGTGGAGGGTTTGTTAAAGAGATCATCATAGCAACCTCGAAAAATTCAGGAACATAATTGTTTTGTGTTTAAAGAAAACTCCAGATTGACACATTTCTAAATACTCAAAAATACTGAAAGACAGTTTTAAGATGAATAAACTTGTTCCAAATTACTATAAAATTTTAGAATATCATTAACAGCTTACCTTGAAAGTTGTTCCAAGTACAATAAAGACAAATAAATTAAGTATTGCCATTAAAAAGTTCACCAATTAGAAATATAGAAAAAGTACATAGAAAATATGTTATAGATATATTTATATGCTATACCTTGGGTTAAATCATACATTTTCCCAGAAGAAGAAATTATGGAAAACTAATCCTTATATGTCAACAACAGAGAATGGTCAGAGACCCATAGAAAAACTGAGGTCACAAAAACTAACTGTAATCATTCAATAGTATCCAGAGAAAGGCCCAATGACACTACTCTAGTTCTGTAGGAATTCTTAGGATAAATCAGAATTCTAAGTGGGGTTCAGAAATTAGCCAAGGGATACATTGGATGAGGGGCATGAGAACTTTGATCAGTCCAGTCACAAATGCCAAAAGAAGACAGCAAGACAATGACAAGCACACAGAGATGTTCCAGGTCAGGTGGGGTTCAGTCTTGGGGAGCCTGTTGTCTTCCCCTTCCAGACAAACTTAATAGCAATGCATCTTAAGCTAATGGAACAGCTCCACTTGCCACCAGCTCTGAGCATTCCCTCCCAGAGTTGGAAAGCCTTGCCAATTCAAATCTACCTCAAGCCAGGCCTGTCTTGCTGCTCAGCACTTTAAATTGGCCTCCTTATTTATTAGGAGATAACAAGAGGAAAAGGGAAGCACTGCCTATCTTGCTTATCCATCTACCCAACTCTAACAACACATTAGATGGGTTTCGACTGAATGAAGGTTTATTAACACTTGAGCAATTTCCCTGTGTGGTACTTGTGGATTCTAATTTGGGGCAACTTAATAATGTCCAAATTGTTCACTTGCAAAAGGTTTAATCATCTTTCCCTCAGTACTAACAAGTTGCCATATTATGTGTATAATCACCAGTTTATGTACAGCAAATACGTGGGGGTCACTGGACTATGTATGACATGGGTCTAGCCTAATGGAACAGTGCCTCAGACCGGACTCAGTCTTTGGTTTGAAGTTCCTTGTCATCTATAACCTCAATTTTCTCATTTGTATATTATTGATAAAAATTCCTGCCTTAATTTTCTTATAGAAATACAGTGATGAAACAATAAGATAGTATATGAAGATTGATTTAAGGGTCAAAAAATATTATACAAATAAAAATACAATAATAATTTGCAGTTACATGTGGCAAAAATAAATTGGTGCCTGCCTGTATTGCTTTGGGTTATTTATACTACAGATGCATATTGACTAATAACTTTTATTATAGATTGAGTTTGGTTGAGTTTAGTTATGGTAAAGCTTCTGGTATTCAGGACTCACCTTTATCATGATAAATTATTTCCATCTCCTATAGGAACCAGGGACATTTTTCATAGTGTTTATGTCAGCAGTCTGAATTAAAGTCAGATTCAATAAACCATACTTGATACCATAGAGGCAGTGGAGTAAATATTTATTATGCAACAGTTATTATAATTGTTCCCCAATTCCCGAAACAATTTAAAGTTGGAGTGTAGGATCAATGGAATGAAGAAACTTCTGATGCGTTAGGGACAGTATCCCAAACACCCAATTAAGTCTCGTATTGTGAATATATTGTGACTGAACTAAAACTCAAAAATAACATTCCTCTGCCCTTTAACTTTTGGAAAAAGGGCAGATGTTCATCAAAGACACTTTGTGAAATATGTGAGCTTTCTTGTTTAAAATATATCTACCAAAGCAAAGTTCATTCAAAAAGTTTAATAATTTAAACTACAATTACCAAAATGTAATGCAATTATTTGGGAAAAAATCTAGATATTAGGAATGAAATAAAGCAAGTTTATCACTGTGAATTAAATGTATTATCATTTAATTTTTACCTTATTTCATCTATATTCTGTTTTCTTTTTCCGTATTGTAATTAGTGTATTAAATAATACACAATAGTGGGATTCATTGCTACATACTCAGAGACCCTGCACCAAATAGAAGAAAAAGTAGGCCCAAATCTCCATCATGTTGACTTTGGATCAGACTTTCTTAACAAGATTCCTTGAACACAAGAAATGAAAGCAAGAATCAATAAACGGGATGGATTCAAACTAAAAAGTTTTTTCTCAGCAAGGGAAACAATCAATAATGTGAAAAGAGAGTCTACAGAGTGGAAGAAAATCTTTTCCACATGCACTTCAGATAGAGCACTAATCTCTAAAATTTATAAAGAACTTAAAAAAAACTTTACATCAAAAATACAGAGAACCTTATCAATAAATGGGCCAAGGAACTGGGCAGACACTTCACAGAAGAAGATATACAAGTGATCAACAAATATATGAAAAAGTGTTCAACATCTCTAGTAATTAGAGAAATGCAAACTAAAACAACTCTAAGATTTCATCTCACTCCAATTAGAATGGCTATTATCAGGAACACAAGCAATAAGTGTTGGTGTAGATGTGGGGAAAAAGGCACATTCATACATTGCTGGTAGAGTTGCAAATTGGTGCAGCTATTCTGGAAAGCAGTATGGGTTTCCTTAGAAAATATGAGATGGAACCACCATCTGACCCAGCTATACCACTCTTCAGTTTATACCCAAAGGACTTAAAATCAGCATACTATAGTAACACAGCCACATCAATGTTTATAGCAGCTCAATTCACAATAGCTGTATTGTGGAACCAACTTAGATGCCCTTCAACAGATGAATGGATAAAGAAACTGTGGTATATATACACAATGGAATATTATTCAGTCATTTTTATTCTTTTCAAATGCCATCACCAGCCTTTTGGAATGAAAAGAAACACAAACTATACAACAAATAAACCCGTGTGACAAAAGTGAACCTATATGTTAAGACCATAAAAGTTTTTTTTTTTTTTAATCCAGAATGAATAGTCTGGCTATAAGTTCAGATAAGTAGATAGCACATTATTGAATTAAAGTGTTTTAGGAAAGTCTATTAAGCTATAGTGTACATATACTGAAATTCATCATAAAATGTTGGGGTTCTGAGAAATAACAATTTGCTAAACAAATCAGGATCAGTACTTAGGCATGCACATAGATACAAATACAAACTAGAAAACATAATATATGGGCATTAAAATACAAAAGAGGACATGTCAGCATTGTATTTTATATTTAAAGTCAGAGAATCTTAAAGCTGGGAAATTCTGTAGAAATGATGCTGCAGTATTTTTCTTTTTATAGATGTGTAAGCAAAGGCATGAAGTAATAAAATGATGTTCCAAAGATACACACTAGTACTTGAATAACTAACAATTATGAAATCCCAGTGGTCAAGATTACAAGTATAGAAACTCTTTCAACTATCTTTGCAACCTGTATATAAATCTAAAATATCCCAAAAATCAAGATAATTCAAGTCAATACTAATTAAAATAATGCCTAGAATTTTTTGTTTCAACTTAATATCATAGAAGTTTTAAGCTGAAAAACAGGACAGAAACCAATTAAGATTCCACTTTCTCTTTGTGAGAAAACTGAGATATAAGTTGATGAAATCATGTCCAAATTCATGATGTCTTTGTTAATATTTTAATTAGTAACAACTATGAAGTCTAATATTTTAGGTGACCAATCCCTTTAAAATGTATTTTTAAACAACTTTTATTTTTGGAAATCAGGATTTATTTATTCTAAGAATTGAGAATTTCTTCTAGTGTCCTATTTACTAAATTAATTTGGTCAAAAATATATGCCCTGGGCTGGAGTTGTGGCTCAGTAGTAGAGTACTTGCCTAGCATAGGTGAGGCACTGGGTTCGATTCTCAGCACCACATATAAATAAGTCTATCAACAACTAAAAAAATAGTTTAAAAATTTTTTAAAAATATGTATGTATGTATATATATGTATATATATATATATATATATATATATATATATACCAAATACCACTATGTATAAACCCTTCAACGTGCACTGTGGATACAATGTCCAATTGAGCATTTTACAAGGAACTTAGGACAGGAAAAAGTCATGTTAAATCTACATAATATATAATGGTCACATTATTTACATAAAAATAGTACTTTTTACAAAACTCTTAAGATGGAAAGGTAAATTAAAGGGAATAAGAAACCATTAATAACACACTTCTCAGTGAATGTGGTGTAAAATTTCAGAATATTTCATTGTTTTAAATTTTTAAATGGTTTGTTTATTGGTGCATTACAATTATACCTAATAGTGGGATTCATTGTGCCATATTTGTACATGCACATAATTTGATCAAGTTCGTTTCTCTGTGCCTTCTCTTTCCCTCCCCACCTCCTCTTCCAATCCACTTGCTCTGCTCTATTTATCTTCCTTCTATTATTGTTATTGTGATGTAACTAATCCAGTGTGTGTGTGTGTGTGTGTGTGTGTGTGTGTGTGTGTGTGTGTGTGTGAGATTTACTGTGGCATATTTGTTCATGGCCATAGCATTGCTTGTAGACTTCATTCCCTAGTAGTTTCTCATGCCTTCCCCTCCTCCTCTTCCCTCCCTCTAAATCCCTTTCCTCTGTTCTATTGGTCTCCCTTCTATTTTTCTGAGATCCACTTTTATTAATTCTTTTTCTCCTCTCTCTCTCTCTCTAACTTCTACATATGAGAAGAAAATATTTGATCCTTGACTTTCTGAGTTTGGCTTAATTCACTTGGCTTAAGGTTCTTTGTTCCATCCATATATTCACAAGTAACATAATCTCATTCTTCTCTATGGCTGAGTAAAACTCCTTTGTATTTACCCTTATGTATACATTCCTATGTATGTACCCCCTATTTTCTTTATCCATTCATCTGTTGACAGACACCTAGGTGGGTTCCATAACTTGGCCATTGTGAATTGTTTTGCTATACATATTGGTATTCATGAATCACAGTGGTATGCTGATTTTAGGTCTTCTGAATAGATGGGATGGCTGAGTCATGCAGTGATTGCATTCCTGATATTTTGAGGGATCTCTCTATACTCTTTTCTAAACCAGTTGTACTAATTTTCAGTCCCACCAACATGCATATCTTTTCCCACACATCCTCAATAGCAATTGTTGTTATTTGTATTCTTGATGATTACCATTATAACTATAGTGAGATGGAATCGGCGTAGTTTGCTTTGTATCTCGCTGCTAAGGATGTTGAACATTTTTTCACATATTTGCAACATCTCCTTAACTTTAATGGCATAGGTTTACATTAAGATTTTAGAATCAAAATTGATACATGAAATACAGCCTTAATAAACATCTTCATTAATAAAAGAATAAAAGTAAATAAAACTTAGTGGTATATTTTTCTTCTCCATACTGAAAATAACATGCTTTTTAAAAACTAGATATATATATAAATATGTAATTAAAAAATATATATATATATATAAAATTCTAGCAGCTCTGGAGACTGAGGCAGGAGGATAGCAAGTTCAAACTCAGCCTCAGCAAAAGCAAGCACTAAGCAACTCAGTGAGACCCTGTTTCTAAATAAAATACAAAATAGGGCTAGGGATGTGGCTCAGTGGTCAATTGCCCCTGAGTTCAATCCCAGGTATCCAAAAATAAATAAAGAAATAAGATATTATATTTATCTACTTTTCACCATTTTTAAATACTATTTTTATCTTCATTCCTTATGCATTATTTCTTTCATATAATACCTAACAGAATCTTGAAGTTCATAAAACATTTATGTCTGCTATTGAATATTAGCAACATTTCTGAACATTATAACACTCTCTCTCCTCAAGATTTGAACATATGGGATAAACAAACCTATAAAGTAATGACTGTATTATGATTTGATGAGTAATTGAAAATGATGTATGATATAATAGAATTGTGTTTCTATAGTAATTTCTTCTTCTCCACTTTAATGTGCCTAGTAATTCTAAAAGGTCACAAAAAAGTTCATTAGAGTGTAATGTTTAATAAGGCACTTTAACATACAACTGCAAAACTGCATATTCTCAGATTGGAGTATGAGAGATAAGACTTACAATATTGCTATCATCACCTTTCCAATCTATCTTCTCATTAGTTCCCTGAAACACTACTAGCTTCATTTTATCCAAAATGCAACACTATCTCAATTCAGACATTAAAATAATTTCTGTCCTCATTTGAATTAGTCTTTTTTTTTCTTTCTTAGTAAAATTAACTTGAGTGGAGTTTTAAAAGCCATCTCACCATTGCTTTAATTTGAAGTAAATCATCTAAGCAATGTTTTCCCAATAGTGTATTTTAAATTGAATATTAATAAAGAGCTAGAT
This sequence comes from Sciurus vulgaris, assembly GCF_902686455.1. Lineage (NCBI taxonomy): Eukaryota > Metazoa > Chordata > Mammalia > Rodentia > Sciuridae > Sciurus > Sciurus vulgaris. The sequence continues at coordinate 62,377,601 of NC_136476.1, forward strand.
TAATTTTTTGTAACTTAATCTTCAAATCAAACACCAGATGTAGTGGTAAGTTATAAAGAACAGAGATCCAAAACAAAATTCAGGGGGAAAGAGAATATAAAGAGAGATGATACAAGTAGTACTTAAGAGTGGTTGAATCTACATCATGTATAACCATAGAAATGAAATAATGTACCCCATTTGTGTACAATGAATCAAAATGCAGTTGGTAAACAATAAAAAAAAATTAATAAACTTCTAAAAAATTATTAATAAAATACTAGAAAACCAAAACAAACACACACAAAAAAAGGAGTGGTTTAACTGGTATCGAAGCCAAGGAAGCTGGGAATTCACCAGTCTGATTTGGTGCTACAATTAATCAAGCAAGCAAAGAAATTGGCAACTCTATCCCAATCCAACTCATTCTATAAAACTAATCAAAATATGCAGTTAGTCTTTTTATTATGTTACATTAGCTATAAAATATTGGAGACTGGTAAAGACACTCAACTTTGCCATGAAATGAAGAGCTACCTGAGAGTGTTAATTGTATATTTAAAGACAAACTCTGCTGGAGGCCCACTGTTCTAGCTTGTTTATGATAATGATTTGCATATAGTTTTTTTACATGCCATATTTTAAATACAGGGACAGGGTAGTATAAAAGATCTCTTGTCAAACTTGAGCCTTGTCTCTCCAGAAACCAAACCATTTTGATACTTATCTTGGTATTTGACAATCCAAAGATGAAGTGTATCCTGTGAGAATGAGAAAGAGCCCTGGGAACCACTACAGGAAGTTTTTGGCCTTCTCTAGTATGGCTTCTATCTCATATGCTGAGATGTTGCATCTTTTACCTTTATTAAAACCTAGGTGACTATACCCAGTGGAGTCCAATTACTCAAACTGGTATCAAAACCTGCATAACTGTTGCATGTGGCAATAGGAGGATAACTAAAACAACCCTCATCTCCACAATTTAAATGAGGGATAAGGCTTTATTCAGAAGAATGAAAGGTAAATTGTAGTGGGGTGGAGGAGAAACCATTAATAACATGGTTTTATTAATATATTAAAAAAACATTAATAATATATAGCTCCCAGGCCACCAGTTATTTGATATCACTGTAGCTCTTCACCATTGAAAAAAGGAAACACATATATCAGAGGAATTTGTATCTAATAGATCTAAAACCAGAGAAAAGAACTAAATAGACTAACAGAAGTTCAGATGGATAGAAGTTAAGCCAATTTGTTACCTTGACTGTTTTGGGCTGCTTTACCAAAAATGAAAGTAACAGAATGACCCCAAGTCCACAATGTCATGACTGAATAGCCTATTTGCAATGAGAAAGGACAAGGCATTAAAGGGGAGTTAGGAAAATATTTCTTTGATTACAGTGTGACCTCCATTTAACTCATAGTCACCACCAAGACCATGCAGGTTGTAAGAGGTGAAAATTGAGAGACTTTAGAGAGGCAGGGATATTATTCAAAGAGTCATGTCATATTGTAGATGAGCATCATCAATTTCCAGCTAACCCAATATTAACTTGGAGATTATGCAGTAGCATACAGGGAGCTTTTTCCATTACCTTCAAAACTACTCAATAGAAAGACTGGTCACAGACTTACTCAGGATCCTCAATTAACTACAACCTTAAAAAATGGAGGTAGATAGACAAATTTCAAATATGATGAGGTGGATAAAGATGGAATTACACAAAGTATACCTCAAAGGTGGAACAGTCAAATTCAACCTTTAGAGACTAAATGTAATGGTCTTTCTGAGCTCCAAAGATACTAAAAATGCAAACAAATTTGGATCAATTATATAATGACACTGAAGTTTCCCCTAATATTATGCTTCTGACACAGGTAATAAAACTGCTCAGGCCATTTCATGAACTTATTTGAGAGGAAGGTAGAGTGGAAGAACAAGACTACATAGATCTACTAGCTTTCAACTTTCCAAAATGTTATTTAATGATGGGGAGGGGAGTCTATTAGGATTATTTAGTCCATTAGGATTATTAAGTGAAAGTGGTTTAATTTAAACTGCAATGTTGGCTTCCTCAAATGATTTTGAAAGGATTCCTCCTCTTCAACTTTTTGGGAAAATTTATAAAAGATTGGCATTAATTCTTCCATAAATGTTTGATAGAATTCACCACTGAAGCCATTAGGACCTAGGCTTTTCTTTTGAGGGATGTAAAAATAAGTCTCAAAGAATAAGAATTTAAAAATGAAAGCTATGTATGTATGTTGCATCACCTCTACCAGAAATTGTTTCTGGATATGTATCATATGTCTGAATGGAGGACACTTTACTTAGCCAAATCATTGGGTCATACAAATCTTCTGGTTATTCTTTTCTAATAAGGATAAGCTACATGGGAACGTTAAGCACTACCTGAACACACTCGAGTTCAGAAGGTACAAAACCCAGAGTACATCAAGGAACTCTTACTTAAATTAAGATGTGTGTATTAGTACCCATGATTTTCTTGTGTAATCATCCAGTACGAACTGTAGCCAATGGATTTTGGGGGTTCACATTGACTACGGAGGACTAAATAATGTGGTCACTGAGCCATGACTGTTATGGCATTAACAATTCAAGATGTGTTAACAAGCTAGGAATACTGTTATTTTATGATCTACTTAAATAGTATATTCTTTATTTCTATTCCAGAAGAAATTCAAATCCAGTATGATTGGATTCTAATGCATAATTACTAGGCTCCCAGAAGACATTTAAATTATCCTGTTTATTGCCACATTCTGTTGAGGTGGCACACTCATGCAATTGTAAATTACTGTTCATTATTCTGATGATATAATGCTGATATCTTAATCTAAATATTTAAAACTGAATTACAAGTGATGATAAATAATATAACCACCAGAGGAACAGCTGATTAAACTTGCTAAAATACACTGACAAGCAAACAGCAATATTTTTTAGGAATTTTTTGGCCTATTATTATTTCTTCCTTGATCAATCAAAAGTAAGGTATTGTTCTATGGCCTCCGAATCAAACCAAGAGGACACTTAATTGATCAGGCTGATTGATTTGTGGAGAAACCATATGTCATATCAAGAAATGTTTTTACTCTCTATTTATGAAGCTGCCAGGAGATGGGAAAAAGCCAAATTTGAGTGGAGCTCTGAATAGCAGCAGGTACTCTTGGAGATTCAAAGAATATTCAAATGTATTGCCCAGGAGATGAAATTCCAATTCTCAAATATAATTAGAAGTGTCCACAACACATAATTACACTGATGGGAGCTTTTGACCAAATCCCATTACGTTATCCTGGGAATACCACTGGTATTTTTCATAGACAATTATTGGAAGAATCCTCCAGTTTTATGCCTTCTGGAAGACAATAGTTGGTCAATTGAGCATTAAGTTAGGTTTCTTCTATGATGGAAGTATGGAAAATTACTTTGGAACTGAAATATGCAGTTGATGAGGCAGATTTATATGTTGGCTTTTCTGACTCTATTCCATATGACTAGGAATAGATAAAGGGGTACTGCACTGACTTATGTTGCTGCCAGTTTCATGGGTCATTCCCCTTGCTAAGCTTAATAGTCCAACCTCAAGGAAAATGATCTGGATGAAAATTAATGAAAAATGAAAAGAAGGGGGAGTGAAGAGGTAGCTCAGTGGTAAAGCACTTGCCTAGCATTTGTAAGGTCCTTGATTTGATCACAGTACCACCAAATTAATTAGTTGATTAATTTAAAAAAATTAAAAGCTTGCCAGGCATGGTAGCATGTATCTGTAGTCCAAACACTCAAACACTCGGAAGACTGAATTGGAGGATCCCTTCAGCCCGGGAGGGATCTTGATGATGCATGCCTAGGAAACATAGCAAGACCCCATCACAAAAGGAGGAAGAAAAGGAGGAGGAGAAGGAATAGGAGGAGGAGGAGGAGGAGGAGGAGGAAAGAAGGAAGGCAGGTAAGCAAAGAGAAGAGAGAAAAGGGGAAGGAGAAGGAAGAGAGGGAGGGAAGGAGGAAATGGAAAGAAGAGTAAATATCTGGTGACTTAGAAAGGGGCAAAAATCAATCATACAAAGTGAAACTTATATTAACTTGGTACCCAGGAAAAGTTGATAACAAAAACATATTCCTCTTAGATGCCTTTAAAGATGCTAGCCACAAAGATGTAGTTGTTTTCCTGCAGAAAACTCCCTTTTTTGTTTAAAATTGAAGGTCAAAATGTCATGTAACATAACACCTAAAATCTTGTTTTTGCACTAACAAGGAGGGCAATAACCAAGGCAACTAATACCTGGCGAACTAAAGTCATGGTTAGGTTAGGGTAACTTACTGGGATTACGTAACTACCACCGACAGGACAACTGTTGGATGAGGGATTCTGTGGGAAGCTCTTTGGCATGTCAAACTAAAGTGTGTTTGGAAGTATGATAGTATCTTGGAAAAATCAAAATTGGAGTCCAAAATGTGTACTCACGTACTTTCTCTTGTGCTGGGCTAGCTCATATGCGGGGTAAGAGCACAGAGTCAAGACCCAGACTCGGGGAGTTGGGTGGAAACAAGCTTGTGGGAAGCAGCCTGCAAACTCGTTCATTGAAGAAATAGGTATACATTTTATAGGTTTCTTGCACAATCACAATGTGCCACGGAGGATCAGACCACCAGGCTCCTATCCAGTTTCCCTAGGTAACACTGAGCAAACTTGGGACAGTTGTTTACTTTCCTAGGTAGCTGAAGCAGAACGCTCCTCCCTGCAAGTTTTCCTTACACACTTGAGACATTCGCTGCTGCCAGCCAAGAACTAGGATTTCTCCCAACATACTCAAACTCTACTTCAGCAATGTGGCATTAATGACAGCAAGAAGTGTGTGTATAAGACAACTTAAACCAAAACATTCTAAAAGGGACTTCATACATCTGTAAGCCTTAGGATGAGTCAACTTATTGACCAATTTGCCCATATTAGCTGCTTAAAACTGTTGTTGGCAAAATAAAAGAAAGATCAGGGAAGTAGAAGGCGATTGAGGGGGAGGGAGGATAGACAGGATAAGGAAAAACAATGGAATGAATCTGACCTAACTTTCCAGTGTACATGTATGAATATGCTACAGTGAATAAAATTATGTCTATCCACAAGACACTATTTTTTTTAAAAAAATGTAAATAAACAGAAGGAGGGTAGAAAAGAGGAAACAGGAGGATGGAGGAGGGGGAGTCAAGGATAAGTACTGAGGACTGAATTGGAGCAAACTACAAGCATTTATAATTATGTCAAAATAAATCCTAATGTTATGTATAACTATTATGAACCAATAAAAAATAAATGATATAGGAATGTTGATTCATTAGGATGGGAAATAATGACAATTGATCTGGACATATAACAGAGGTTTAGAACAAATGAAACAAATTAATTTAACAGATAGGAATATAACATGCTAGGGCAGAAGGATGAGAAAGATGCACACTGACTCCAGAGGGTATTTACTGAAAAGGGAGATAAACCACGGCCATGACAGGCTGCATTTAGGGCATGAAAGATTTCAGGCCTAGATAGCCGATTCCAGGAAGGCTACTAGATTAGGACTGGCCTTTGGCAAACAACCAATCAGGAGCTAACAAGCCAATGCCTAACATTCCAAACCATATATGTCAATATGTTAAGACCTGGGTACCCTAAGCCAATGGAAACATGCCAAACCTCACATGTTGGAATATCAGCCAACTGTGTACTTTGCTTTGTTCAAATTTCCCGCTCTACTGTGGAGCTCATAAAAATCCCACTGAATCGAGACGGGACTCTCAGCCAGTACCTGCTGTGTCAGTGAACGCTGTGAGAAGATCCTTTTGCTTTTGCATCGGAGATGGCTCCCTGGTGGTCTCTGGGGATTTGCGATCTGGGCACAACATTTACCACCTCTACTTTTCCAGGTGAAAAAGGACTTAATTCATAAAGAATGGCATGCTTACTGTAGATCAGCCTTGAAGTCTTCAAATATCGTGGTAATGTGTATAGCAATATATTCCTTATTAGAATTTTATCAGCACAAAATTGTACCAATTATAGGATATAATGAGTTCTGACAACATTCTCCCTAGAGTTTTGAAAAGTTTTTAGTTTTCCATGTTTATGTTCCTAACTTTAATTTGTTGCAACATCAGACCCCTCCCTATCTTTTCCAAGAAAGAATTTAAATTGCCTTCCTATGCTAATAGCTAGTCCTTTCGAGGATATTTCTGGAGCTCAGAATGTAGAGAAATGTTTACATCGCCACAAAGGTCTCAAGAAACTATGGACCATCTTACACCATTTCCTTTTTTTTTTTCTGAGAATGAACTAGAATTCTGGGCCTATAAATTAGAATATTTTAGACAGCCTCATCTGTTGGTATTACCTGAAGGATAAACTACAGGTAAGTGGAAACTTGAAGAAAATAATAGGATCACACTGTTCACTAATTCTCATTGAACCCCCTCACTGGATTATCCTGCCAATTGTCATATAAAATGGAGAGCAGTTCTTAAGGCTACAAAGCAAAATAGCTGTTAAGGAAGACAACCAATCTCAAACCAAAGTAAAGAAATCATTCCTCAGACTCAGAGGGACAGAAGCCATCTTCTTGTTTTGAAAATATTCTTCCTCAAGTTATGGACAACAATTGTATATGGCTTAAATTTTTCATCTATTGAGTTTTCATTAGTGTCAAAGAGATTTACATTATATTTTAGACCATCCTCCAAGTACCATTCACAACAAAATTCTTAGGAATGAATTGCCCTTACATAAGGAAGAGAAAAAAGAAGGTTCCAAGTCTTTGAGTTTCAATCTAGGTACTCTTAAATTCAGTGTTCTTTTCTAATGTCACATCTGCCTCTTTAAAAGCTTTTATTCCCTTATCTTCCCCACCCTCCACCAATCCTTAAGAAACCAATCCCAAAAAACCAAAGGCCAAATGTTTTCCCTGATAAGTAGATGATGATACATAATGCAGGTGGGGGTGTGGGGGGGGGTGAGAGAATAATGGAGGAACTTTAGATTAAGTAGAGGGAAATGAGAGGGAGAGGGGGTATGAAAAAAGGTGAAATGAGACAGACATCATTACCCTATGTACGTGTATGATTCCACAAATGGTATGAATCTACAATGTGCATAACCATAGAAATGAAAAGATGTACCCCAGTTGTGTACAATGAATCAAAATGCAGTCTGTAAAAATAATAATAGATAGATAGATAAATAAATAAATAAATAATAAATAAATAAATAAATAAGGTACTTTGGATTTCCCTCTGTGGTGCTCTAACCTAGAAACATCATTGCAAACGGGTGCATTATCCCTCATCTTCTTCAGTAGACAAGCAATACGAATACTCTTACTGAATCTATAATCTGTTTGAAAATTTCTGTCCAAATGCGTAGAACTGCAATCTTATTATCTGACTATCTTGTGGTCAAGTAATTTGACCACATGATTGAGAAGATTTTAAATATGTTTGAGAAGATTTTTAAAATGTTTTCTGAGATATCATATTTTATCTGAGATAACATATCACCTGTATGGTTATACTACATTAAAAAAATTGTGTGGGATTCAAATAATATAAGAGAAAATTATGATTCCTATATCTAATATAAATGCAATTCTTATTAGAAAAAATTATCAGTAAATACTAATGAATGTAAACTTACTCTTCTATTAATGCTTTCTGGAAGTTTCTTGAACCAAGTTTCTGTAATCAGTGCCTCTGTATCTTTATATATTTTTTGAGGAAGAAAGTTACTTTGGGTCTCATACCTTTTTAATTGTAACTAATTATGATACAAGGAAAAGTAAAACGAGTTTTAAGTTCCTACTCTTTACCATAATTTTAGCATATGTGATAACAGTGAAACTAAGACCTGGCTAATGAGCCTCTGTTAGTTTCAATACGCAAGTGAGCACACAAAGCCAGAAGATAGAAAATGAGCACAATGACACAGAGTTCCCAAGAGGTGGCAGCAAAGATTCTTTTCAGCTCATTTATGTTTGATGATGATTTCTTATAATGTTTGATACACCCTGGAGCCCATATAGAAAAACCATAGATGAAATGAATGTGCACCGTTTCACACAGTGGACAAAGTCTCAATGAACTTACTACTTCTAGAAGAGAAATTTTCAGAAGAAAAGGAGGGAGGAAGGCTATCTTTACCAAAAACAAAAACAGAACAGGATGTGTGTGAAAAGTGTGAACAGGAGGCCAGGTTCCTGGGTTCCTAGTACCCCCCACCAACACCACGCCCTACCCCCAACCCCCAGCACTAATCCTGTAACTTATTAACTGGTATGGTTTTTGTTTTTCTTTTATTCTGAGTTTCTTGTGAAGTGACTTTCACACTCAGGATCGAAAGATATAGAAAACTCAGGCAGAGTGAAACAGTTAAATTAATAATTTTAGTTTAGTAACTGAAGCATCCAAGACTCTATCTATGAAGTTCCCAAAAAGCTTTGGCTGCTTCTTCAAACTGAAACTAGATACACGTTAGTTTCCAGAGACAGAAGTAAACTGAAAACTCAAGGAAAATAGGAAGTTTTTATTTTTGCCAAGGAAAATAAAACCTTTTGATATCAATTAATCATTCACCTATTTTATTTCCTACTTCTCTATGTTGTTTTCTTCAGTCTTATAAAACCTCCAGTATCTGCCCATAATCACTGATTTCACTTACATTTTTCTCTCCCAACTCATAGTGATATGTTTGATTTGTCTCTAAACATGCACGTATCCTGGTAGGATATGTATTTTTAATTTAAATAATGTTACAATACTATAGATCACACTACTGCTTATTTTTTCAACATTTTTTTCAGGAATTTATTTATACTGCTGTATTAACAGTCCATTTGCTTCCAATTTCTGCAGAGTGTTCCATTGTGCATATTCACATGTGATAGAATCTCTGAAATGAAAATACAGTTTGCTCTAACATCCTAGGAAACATTTCCAGGACTGGAATCCCTAGGTTCCACCCAAGTTTAATACAGCCAGAGAGCTTTCCAGAATATCAGTATATAGTTCTACCAGAATTCTGCCTGCCCCCATATTTGCCATTTCGGGGTGACATCTACTTTTCCAATGAAAATAAGTTAATATATCATGCTTCTTTAAATGATCACTGTTGAACATTTAATGAACATTTTCAGATTTTTTACTGTAACACTACTATAAAATGTTGATTCTGAGAATTTAATAGGCATTTTTCAGATTTTTTAAGTTTGAGCATCTCTCCATATACTTGCCAGCCATTTGGGAAACTACTCTGTAAACTGCTAATGTACACCCTTTGACCAATTTTCTGTTGGTTTAAAGCTTTATCTTTTCAAATAGCAAGATTTTTTTATGCATGATAGATATTGACCCATTGTCAGTTACCCTCTGTATGATTAAATCAGCTTCTTCAATTACAAGGGGTAATAGCAATGTTACAAGGGATTTACTTCTATTTTTATATCTAATGTACTTCGTTGAAAAGAAATTTTTAATTTTGATATAATTAAAACCACCACTTATAGTTTGTGCCATTTGAGATTTGAAAGGTTTTTTCCAAAAAGATATATTAACTCATTAATTTAAAATTTTCATTTTTTCACATTTATATCTGTAATCCATCTGATTCCCAACTTTACGTATAATGGCTCAAATATCTAATTTTATCACTTTAGTAACCAAAATTCTAATGTTATCTCCTTTTTCATATAAGACATTTTTTTCCTAACACAATCTACTAAAGTTTCACTTCACCATTGCTTTGCCTTGACAATTTTATATCTAGCTCCCATGTGTAAATGTATCTCTATCCACAATCCCTTTTCTTTAACTTTGGATTATTTCAATGTTCTTGTACTATTCCCATACTATTTTTATTACTGGGGCTTTGTAGTGTGTCCCAAATATAGATACTTCCCTTATTTTTCTTTTATAAAATTGATGGTGTATGTTAAATTGTATACTTTTATTCCTCCACATGAATTTTAGAATGAGTACACACATTCCTCCAAAACACCTGTCTACATTTTGAATGGATTCAATTGGATGTACAGACTAATGTGGTTAGCAGGTGGCAGACCATTGTATTTTTATCCCATCTATTAACAAGTTATACCTTTTCAATTATTCATATTTTGTTATTCTCTGTATCATAATTATAAAGGATTTATTGAAATTTCTCATTCATACTTTAAAAATCCCAGGTGCTTTATCCTTTTGTTATTTTTATTACAGTTCTAATGTCTCCTAATCATTTATTGATAATATAAAGAGAACTATTGATTTTTCCATTGATCTTATAGCCATAAGTTTTACTAATTTTTCCCCACTAGGTCATATAAAATTTTAGTCTTTATTTAGCATTATTTCTATCATTTTCTTGTCTAATGATTTTGACCAGAAACTGCTAAGTCTACAGAAGCTGTAAGAATGAACATTCTAACCTTATAACAGATCTTAATAAGAATGAATTAGCTCTCTCCATTAATTATTAGCAAATAGTAATTTAATATAGGTTTTTGTTATGTAGTTTTCTTTCAAATTTAGAAAGTTACCTTCTGCTTTGTAAACTTCAGGTAAGTTATATAAAAAATTTTAATTGAACTTCTCTAAACATGTTTTCACATTTCTTAAAATAATGACTTTTTTCTTCAGCCTGTTCATACCATGACTTTCAGTGATATTTACCGAATGTTTAAGGAAAGACAATCTATATCTCACACAATAGCAATCCTTATCTCTTTAGAAATATATCTGGCAGAAGGTTCCCAATACACAAATACTATCATTATCATTGAAATTATTTAAAATACAGATTTTAATATTAATTCTTATTAATTAATATTAATTCTTATTTCAACTATGCCCTTGGAATCTTCTTTTCAAAAATAAAAAAGTGTGACTAAGAATCTGAAAGAATAGTGCTTTCTTCTCATCTGAAAACCAGTATAGCTGCCAACACTGGTTTTCTAAACTGTACTTTTTGTTTCTTGTATATATTATATTCCTGTATGGATTTTATTTGCTAAAAATAATGACTGTCAGTGACATAATTAAATGTATATTCTTAATAAAAGCACTATTATTATAGTTGATCCTTACATGATAGTTCTTGCATAATGTAAAAATAAACAAATTAAATAAAGCCTACAATATACAACACTACCTCTCTCTACCCATAATAAAATTATCTTTTTAAATACTTTCAATTTTTTCCCATTTAAAAAAAATACTTTTCCAATTTTAAAATGAAAGCCTTTGTTACATTGAGAAAGAGAGTAGACAAATGTAAATATGTGTTCTTTGTCTCAAGGAAGGTACTTTCCTCAATGAGATTTCTCATGAACACTCAAAGAAGCTACATGTAGATATGCAACCACTATTCTACCACCAGCAAAGATTAGAAAGGGACTTAGTCACACGTCATACTATGATTTGATAGAACCCAAGCTTTTTTATTTATTTATTTATTTTTTTTGGTCTTCATGGGCTCTTTTTTCAATTAAAAAATTAAAAGTTATATTTTATTTCTGCATTGGTATAAAGATATATATTATGTGCTAAAACTTAAAAGTTCACTTTTTTCTTCAGATTTTAACAGATCATTTTCCTAGGCTCCTCATCATATGACTAGCATGCTGCACTGACAGCTTTGTGTCGATATTTCAATACATATAAGATTCAGTTGGGTAATATAAATGATTGAGACCAACTAAGTACAACATGTTCATTAGCAACCTATATTCACCTTCAGTGACAAGAGATAAGAGAGTGAGGAGAGTACTCTGGCAGAATGGGGAAACGTGCTTCAGAGCCTATGGGTCTGCTGTATCAGCTTCATGATGGAAATAACTTGAATGTTTTCAAATATTCTCATTTATTTGAAGCCAAGCAGGAAATACAGATTTTTATACCATATCCCATGATTATAAAATGTTGACTTGTGATTCACATTTTAAACACAGTGCAAACACCCAGTGCCAAACAAAGCACAGCTGTCTGCTGAATCCAGGCTGTCAGCCACTGCTTTGTAGCCAGTGGGTCAAGAGGCAGAACTTGTACAAATGATAAGAAAATGGTTTGGGATTCAAAGATCCTGTCTCTTAACTTTGAGAAAGTCAGGTTGGGATCCCTGCTGTAGTGAGCCAGGTTTATAGTAAGAAATTTTTCCCAGAGTTATGCTATTGCATCCAAACATAGAATTGTAGTAACACAGACTACGATTCTTTAAAACAGCAGCTCTTGCAGATATGGTATTAACAGTTTTCTGTTCTATCCTCCACAGAATTCTGTTGGAGAAAGTGTATAATATGGAAAAAACCAATGATTCTATGTTGACAGAATTTGTCCTGGTGGGGCTTTCTGCCCACCCAAAGCTCCAGACAGTTTTCTTTGTGCTAGTTTTATGGATGTACCTGATAATCCTGCTTGGAAATGGAATCCTCATCTCAGTGATCATCTATGATTTTCACCTACACACCCCCATGTATTTCTTCCTCTGTAATCTTTCCTTCCTGGACATTTGCTACACAAGTTCCTCTGTCCCACTAATTCTTGACAGCTTTCTGACACTAAGGAAAAAAGTTTCTTTTCCCGGATGTATGGTGCAAATGTTCCTCTCCTTTGCCATGGGGGCCACAGAATGCGTGCTTCTAGGCATGATGGCTCTTGACCGCTATGTGGCCATTTGCTCTCCACTGAGGTACTCTGCCATCATGACCAAAGGTGTCTATGTGCCCATGGCAGCTGGATCATGGGTCACTGGACTTGTTGACTCCATGATACAAACATCTCTTGCAGTACAATTGCCATTCTGTACTAATAATGTCATTCACCATTTTGTCTGTGAAATTCTGGCTGTACTGAAACTGGCCTGTGCTGATATTTCAATCAATGTGATCAGCATGGCAGGGTCAAATCTGATTGTCCTAGTTATTCCACTGCTAGTCATTTCGATTTCATATATTTTTATTGTTGCTACCATTCTGAGAATCCCTTCCACGGAAGGAAAACGTAAGGCCTTCTCCACCTGCTCAGCCCACCTGACAGTGGTGATTATATTCTATGGAACCATCTTCTTCATGTATGCAAAGCCCAAGGCTAAAGCTTCTGCTGGTGCAGATAATCAAGACATTATTGAGGCTCTCATCTCCCTCTTCTATGGAGTGATGACCCCCATGCTCAATCCTCTCATCTATAGTCTGAGGAACAAGGATGTAAAGGCTGCTGTTAAGAATATGCTGAGCAGAAAAAACTTCTGATGAAATACGAATGCTAATTTTCACTATATGACTTAGTATTCAAAATGGCTACAGACACAAAGTTCAGAAGTAGAAAATTACCACGTGAAAACAAATTCATCATGTGTCATTCAAACCATGTGATAGCAATATAGCTGTTGTACAATTTTTGTACTAGTTACAAAATGAGACATGCTCCTTGTTTTAAATATAATTACTATAGAAATGCTAATTATTGAAAATCTCTTAGGAAGATCCAGCAAAAAAAAAATTACTCTTCAACATTTAGAAAATAATAAAAGCCAAAGATATCCTAAAAAGCACTCTGTAACCTATAATAGGCACATTATTAGTATGTAAAGTGAATGTTAAATGGCACATGATATATTATGCATTCATTTTTAATTTGTTCACTTATTATTGTTTGTGTTAACCACATAATATAAGCTCCCTAAGGTTAGTATTCATTACCCTCCAGCATCCCAAGGACATATAACAGAGCCTGGAACATAATAAATGCTCAATAAATATATTTGAATAAATAAGTTAGCTACCTGATGTATAAATCAGAAATGTATGTCTGTCACAACTGAGGTTGCAAATGTTATTCAAAAAGAAAATGCAAAATACTTCTAAATAAACTATATTGGCATTTTGTCACATAACATTCCTTAATAGGTAACATATTATCTTTTATTTCCTTTGTGATATGGGGTGTAATATACAGGAGTTATATATTATATGCTTACAACCTACCATAACTTTTCTGGGGTTTGGTATATAATGAGAACACTATAGATGAAAAAACATCCCTAATAGTGCATCCTAAGATTAACTTAATAAAATATAGATGACATAGTGGAAGTATTCCTGTTGGATTTTTGAGAAGAGTTCAGGTTGGAAGGAGGACTTCTTTCCTACTCTGCACCGGATCACACAGCTTCTAAGCAGTAGAACTGGACAGAACTCCCAATTGACAAATATCATAATACAAAAAAAGTGGCAGGAAAGATTAGGCCAAGTTGTTTGAAGGATTGAGAAGTTAAAGGGATTTGAGCATTGGGGGATAGACACAATGGCTCAAAATTGAGATTATTTACTGAAGAGGGCAGCCAAGTGGGGCAGCCCTCATGTTTGCAAAGGAAGTTCCTCTTACAGGGACAGAATTGAGTCTACTGTAGTCTATAGAGGAAAACACTCCCTTTATCCAGCTCTTTTAAAAGTCTGAGGTAATTGAATATAGGACACTAATATAAATTGAAAGATTATGGATACTTCTAAGTTGTGACAGTAAGCCCATAACACCTTCTTTTCTTGCTAACAGGTAATTATTGCTGAATCATAATATTAAATAAGTTAATGTTTGCACAGCACTTACTGGTGCCCGGAAAAACTTAAATGCAACTCCCAATTCATTATTTTATTATTTTTAGTGTTGGTTCTACTTCAATAGGTCCTAGGTCTTTGAACTGACACAAGATTTTCATCCTCACTGTTTAGGGAGCAATTTCGATGCCATTAAACTATTGTCTCTGAGCTTCAAATAGACTTTTCTATTTTCTGCTTTGTAAGTTAGGATCGGGACACTGAAAACCACATTTCTCCTTTGATAGCCAGCTTCCGTTAGACTTCACTGGAAGAATGCTAGAAGGAGAATGGAATATTGAATGAAGAGAAAGAAGTGGCACACCCTCAGACACTTGCTTCCCAGCTTTGGTTCTTCACCAGGACAATTAGGTGCCTCCAATATTGCTATTAGTTCTATTTATTTTTCTCAATATTCCAAATCCAGCAGGCTACCAGTGCTGTCTCCACAAGAGCCTACTGTCTCTTGCTTTTACATGTATTAAGTTGAGAGTCCTGCCAGACTTTTATGCTGGGAAAGACATTTGCATTTCTTCTGCTTGTTTTCTTGTTTCTAAAATGGAACTTATGAAAGTCACTTTTGTATACAATAAAAAGGTATAATCATAATAACCTTATAATTATATGATAATCAGAACTTTGGAGAATAGTAAGACTCTGTTAAGTGTATCAACAAATATATAATAGGAGTAAGCATAAGGGGTGAACAGAAAAAATGTTGTATTTGATGAAACATCAGCCTTCACATCCAAGACGCTCAGCAAACTTCAAAATTCAAAAGGATCCACACTCAGACACATCATAATTAAAATACTGAAAGACAAAAACAAAGAAAATATCCCATAGCATTAAGAGAAAACAGGAGGAGATCAAGATATGGGAATCAAAAGAGGCTGCATTCCTTGTCACTCCGTAACTTGGGATTCGAGCAGGGGAAATACTGTTTCTCTTGAGGCAGACATCGCCACCCACTGATCCCACGTTGTTTACCCCATTTCATCTACCTCCATCACTTGCCATCTGCCAGAATATTACCTGCCTTTTGAGTGCAGATTTCTCACTAACCACTGACTATCATCTGCCATTTGCCCATTTGCCTACCTCTTGCCTGCCCATCAACTGCCTTTCACCTAATCATCACTCACCACCCAACGTCCACCCAATAGTACTCTGTTAGCCTGCAGACCACCCACAGATCGCCAGCGGAACACCTGCTGCCCACTGTTGCATGTAAGTCCATTGTCACATTACCAGCAGGTTTGGCC
The DNA here is from genome assembly GCF_902686455.1 of Sciurus vulgaris. Lineage (NCBI taxonomy): Eukaryota > Metazoa > Chordata > Mammalia > Rodentia > Sciuridae > Sciurus > Sciurus vulgaris. The sequence goes on from NC_136476.1 coordinate 62,393,494, forward strand.
ACACACTGCTGCTGCCACTTTGAGAAAACAGCCAAGGGCCTGCAGGTTTGCAGCTGCAGCAGCTGCCATCTCCAGGCGTGGCCACCTCAGTCTGAGGATTCAGGCCAGGGCCTGGAGATATATCGGGGTACCTGAAGGTCTGGTTGCACCTGAGGTTTTTCTGCTGGGTGTGCTAGTGGCCCCATATGGCTGCCTCTTTGCAGGGTTGCTCTTTCGTGTGAGCACATCCCTGGTGGTGTCTCTGCAAGGTGAAAGGGCAATGAGACCTTGGGACTGAGGCAAGACAGGACGTGGGGAAGCTGAAGCCCAGGTCCATCAGATTGTAGCTGGGTTTGTGTGGGCCAGTATGAGTCTGGCAAGTATGTGGAAAGCCAGAAACAAGAGGCAGTTCCCTTGGGGAGTACAGGTTAAAGAAACTGGAGAAAACTGGATTCTCTCCAGCTCAGTGAGTCCTGAAGTGCACAGGGACAAAAGAGGTCATATGTAATAGGTGCAAAGACTGGAAGAGGGTGTGAGGGCATCTTGCTATCAGCTCATCCACCCAACCATCCTAGCACCCACTGGACTTGAGCTAAAATCAAACTTCAGATAACCCCACAACCCAGAAAAGGGAAGCTGAGAAAAACTTTAAAAGTCAACAGAAGCAATGATTCAAACTTTCTATTGAGACTGTCCACATTTTTTTTCACCCTCTCTCTCACACCTCTACTATCTTTGAATTCAAATATTTTTATGCATCAATCTATTGAGGAAGGGAATATCTGAATAGTATATGACAGTTTTGTTGTGTGTTCTTATATTTTTACTTTTTAAAAAAATCTGTACATTTTTTTTTCTCTCACCTACCTGACTCCCTGGATTCTGTTCTCACTTCTCTCATACTAACAGCCAGCCTCTATTAATTCCTCCCTTGCTCTTACTATAAACTTTTACCTCTATCTTCTCTCCCTCTCCCTCATAAACATCACAGCTTACACTACTTCTGTTCCTTCATTATCCATAATTTGAAATGGTAAACCCTTTTAGAAAACTTACTGTTTATATCGTGTACAATAATTGAACACCTCCACTTCTTCTGTCTATTGTGACAAACTGTAACTATCTTAATGGTAGCCATTGGTTTAAGGTGGTATATCTTTGCATTGGGTGCTGTTAATATGGGTGTCCCCTTTAAAGGTGAGGTACTGGAAGCCTTCAGGGACACAAAAAGACTACAGTGTAGAATCTGTACTGCCTCATGATACCACTAGATGAAGACACACAAACATGAAAAAAAACAAGGAAACAAAGCACCTCAACCAAACCAAGATGTCCCAACAATAGAATCCATAGACAAAAACAGCAGAAGAAATGTCAGAGAAGGAGATAAGAATACATAGTTAGATTGATCCTCAAATAAAGGATAGTATTGAAGAGAAAATACAGGAAGTGAAAGATCACTTCAATAAAGAGGCAAAAATTATAAAGGAATCAAGTAGAAATCCTCAAAATGAAGGAAACAACAAGACCAATTAAAAATTCAATGGAAAGTATCACCAACAGACTAGGCCAGTTGGAAGACAGAAACTCAGACAATGAAGATAAAATATATACTCTTGAAAATAAAGTTGACTGCACCAAGAAGATGGTAGGAAACTACAAACAGAACTTCCAAAAAATATGGAATAACATAAAAAAGACCAAATGTAAGAATTATTGGAATAGATGAAAGCATGGAGATACAAACCAAAGGAATCTTTTCAATGACATAATATCAGACAACTTCCCAATCTAAAAAATGAATGGAAAATCATCTACAAGAGGTTTACAGGGCACCAATGTACAAAATTACATCAGACCCACACTAATGAACATTATAATGAGAATGACTAACATACAGAATCAAGGATAGAATTTTGAAGACTGCAAGAGAAAAAAATCAATACATATAAGAAGAAACCAAATTCAGATCTCAGCTGATTTCTCAACAAAGACCCTCAATGCCAGGAGGTTCTAGAATAACATATATCAAACTTTAAAGAAAATGGATGCCAGCCACAATTTTATATCCAGCATAATTAAGCTTCAGATTTGAAGATGAAATAAAAATTGTCTACAATAAACAAAAGTTAAAGAATTCAACAGTTAGAAAGCCTGCACTATAGAATATCCTCAGCAAAATATTCCATGAAGAGGAAATGAAAAAAAATAAAAATAAAAATAAAAACCAGCAAAGGGAGGAACTACATTAAAGGAAAGATCAATCGAAGGATAAACTAAGTCAAGTTAAAAAACAAACAAAATAAACCAAAATGACCAAGAATACAAATCATATTCAGATAATAATCCTGAATGTTTAATGGCCTAACTCATCAATCAAAAGACATAGACTGGCATATTGGATTTTTTAAAAAAGACCCAACAATATGCTGTCTCCAAGAGACTCATCTCCTAGAGAAAAACATCTATAGACTGAAAGGTGAAAGGATAGGAAAAAACATATCACTCATATGCATAAATAAGCAGAGGTTTCCATCCTCATATCAGCAAAGTGGACTTCAAACCAAAGTTAGTCAGAAGATACTAAGTGCTTAAGGGAATCATACACCAACAAGACATAACAATCATAAATATATATTCCCCAATCAATGGAGCATCTACATACATCAAACAAACCCTTCTCAATTTCAAGAATCAAATAGACCAGAACACAATAATACTGGGTGACGTTAACACCACCTCTTTCACTGGATAGGTCTTCCAAATAAAAACTACACAAAGACACTATAGAATTAAATAATACAATGATTTAGACTAATGGACATATATAGAGTACTTCATTCATCATTGAGTGAATATACTTTCTTCTCAGCAGCACATGGATCCTTTGCTAAAATAGGCCATAGGTTATGCACAAAGCAACTCTCAACAAATACAAAAAATAGAAATACTACCCTGTACTCTATCAGATCATAATAGAATAAACTAGAAATCAATGGTAAAACAAAAAAATAGAAGCTACTCCAACACCTGAAGACTAAATAGCATGCTATTGAATGATGAATGAATAAAAGAAGAAATCAAGGAGGAAATAAAAAAATACTTAGAGGTAAATGGGAACAGCAATACAACATATCAATATCTCTGGGACACTCTGAAGGCACTACTAAGAGGAAAGTTCATTGAATTGAGCTCATACATTAAAAGAATAAAAAGTCAACAAATGACTAATATTACATCTCTAAGCCCTAGAGAAAGAAGAAGTCAACACCAAAAGCAGCAGAAGACAGGAAATAATTAAAATCAGAGCTGAAATCAATTAAATTGAAACAAAGAAATAATTGAAAAAATTGACAAAACAAAAAGTTGATTCTTTGAAAAAGTAAATAAAATTAATAAATTCTAGTTTGAATCTATCCCAGTTATTGATTCTTGCTTTTATTTCTTGGGCTATGGGAGTCCTGTTAAGGAAGTCTGATCCTAAGTGAAGATTTGGACCTACTTTTTCTTCTAGAAGATGCAGGGTCTCTGGTCTGATTTCAAGGTCCTTGATCCACTGTGAGTTGAGTTTTGTGCAGGGTGAGAGATAGGGGTTTAGTTTTCATTCTGTTGCATATGCATATCCAGTTTTCTTCCCAGCACCATTTGTTGAAGAGGCTATTTTTTCTCCATTACATATTTTTGGCACCTTTGTCTAGTATTAGAAAATTGTATTTATTTGGGTTTGTGTCCGTGTCCTCTATTCTGTACCATTGAACTACCTGTCTATTTTGGTGCCAATACCATGCTGTTTTTGTTACTATTGCTTTGTAGTATAGTTGAAGTTCTGGTATTGCGATACCCCCTGTTTCATTCTTCCTGCTAAGGATTGCTTTAGCTATTCTGGGTTTCTTATTCTTCCAGATGAATTTCATGATTGCTTGCTCTGTTTCTGTGAGGTACATCATTGGGATTTTAATTGGAATTGCATTGAATCTGTATAGCACTTTTGGTAGTATGGCCATTTTGACAATATTAATTCTGCCTATCCAAGAACATGGGAAATCTTTCCATCTTCTAAGGTCTTCCTTAATTTCTTTCTTCAGTGTTTGTAGTTTTCATTGTAGAGATCTTTTTACCTCTTTGGTTAGATTGATACCCAAGTATTTTTTTTTTTTTTGAGGCTATTGCAAATGGAGTTGTTTTCCTCATTTCCCTTTCATCGCTTGCATATAAAAATGCTGTCGATTTATGCATGTTGATTTTATAGCCTGCTATTTTGCTGAATTCATTGATGAGGTCTAGAAGTTTTCTGGAGGAGGTTTTTGGATCCTCTAAATATAGAATCATGTCATCCGCAAATAGTGACAGCTTAAGTTCTTCTTTTCTCAGCAAAGAGCTTTCTCTCAGCAAAGGAAACTATCAGCAATGCGAAGAGAGAGCCTACAGAGTGGGAGAATATCTTTGCCAATCATACTTCAGATAGAGCACTAATTTCCATAATATATAAGAACTCAAAAAACTCTACACCAAGAATACAAATAACCCAATCAACAAATGGGCTAAGGAAATGAACAGACACTTCACAGAAGAAGATGTACAAGCAATCAACAGATATATGAAAAAATGTTCAACATCTTTAGGAATAAGAGAAATGCAAATCAAAACTACACTAAGATTCCACCTCACCCCAATTAGAATGGCGATTATCAAGAATACAAGCAACAATAGGTGTTGGAGAGGATGTGGGGAAAAAGGTATACTCATACATTGCTGGTGGGACTGCAAATTAGTGCAGCCACTCTGGAAAGCAGTGTGGAGATTCCTTAGAAAACTTGGAACGGACCTCCCATTTGACCCAGCTATCCCACTCCTTGGCCTATACCCAAAGGACTTAAAATCAGCACACTACAGAGATACAGCCACATCAATGTTCATAGCTGCTCAATTCACAATAGCCAGACTATGGACCAACCTAGATGCCCTTCAATTGATGAATGGATAAAGAAACTGTGGTATATATACAGTGGAATATTACTCAGCTATAAAGAATAATAAAATTATGGCATTTGCAGACAAATGGATGAAATTGGAGAATATCATGTTAAGTGAGATAAGCCAATCTCAAAAATCCAAAAGAGGAATGATCTCACTGATAAGCGGATTGATGACCTTAATGGGGGGTGGGAGGAGGACAAGAATGGCAGAAGGAGGGACTGATAGAGGAAAAGAGAGGTGGGAGGGGGTGGGGGGAGGAAAAACTAACGGATGAAATCACACATCATTACTCTATGTAAATATATGAATATGCAAATGGTATGCTGTTACCCATGTACAAACTGAAACAACATGTATCCCATTTGTTTACAATTAAAAAAAAAAAAGTTATCCAGTAGTGTTGCATCCCTGTAGTCCCAGCTAGTTTTAGATCAGCCTGGGCCACATAGGCCACTTCTCAAAAAAAAAAAAGATCACATAAAATTAATGATTTTAAAGTGCATAGTTCAGTGTTCAGTGTCATTTGGTACATTCACAATGTTGTTTAGCCACCATCACTATCTAGTTTCTGAAAGTACTAATATCTGAAATTGGAAGTGGGATTCTGCAGCTAAATTTTCCTTTTCAAGATTGTTTTGACTATTCTCGGTCCTTGCATTTCATACGAATTTTAGGAGTGGCTTGCTCATTTCTGGGAAAAATGATAGGAATTGCATTGAATCTGTAGATTAATTTAGGGGAGCGCTGTCTTTTTTTTTTTTTTTTTTTCTGTATTGGAGATTAAACCTAGGGCCTCACACATGGTAGGTAAGCACTCTACTACTGAGTTAGACCCCTGGCCCAGTTTATGTCTTTCTAGGAATTTTTCTATTTCATCTAGTTTATCTAATTTTATGACCTACACTTGTTTCTTATATTTCATTATAATCCTCTTTTTTTTTTTTTTTTTTTTTTTTTTTTGGTGCTGGAGATTAAACCCAGGGTCTTGTGTACCTATTCACTCCACTACTGAGAAACATTCTATACCCTTGGTCTCACTTGTGATTCAATTAATTACTTAATTGGGTCCTGGGGATTGAACCCAGAGGTACTTTGTCACTGAGCTACATCCCCAGCCCTTTTACTTTTATTTATTTTTAATTTTGAGACAGGTTGTACTGAGTTGCCCAGGCTGCTTTGAACTTGCCATCCTCTTGCCTCAAACCCCCAGAGTGTTGCTAAGATTACAATAGAGTGCCACTGTGCCCAGCTGGCTTTTAAAATTTTTTTTATTATTTTTTGCAGTACTAGGGAATCAAACTCAGGGCCTTGTGCTTGCAAGGCAAGCACTCTACCAGCTGAGCTATCTCCCCAGCCCCCAGCTGGCTTTAAACATTTTTAGTCTGAGTCTGGGAAGCCACTGGAAGATTTTGGGCAGGAAAGTGACATGATAAAATCTGCATTTTTTTTTTCTTTCTTTTTTTTTTGCGGTGCTGGGGATTGAACCCAGGGCCTTGTATTTGCAAGGCAAGCACTCTATAAAATCTGCATTTTAAAGCATTATTTTTTATGCTTTACTGACAATACACTATAGGGAGGGAAACGATGGACACAGAGGACAATTAAAAAGCTATTGCAGGTCGGGTGAGCTGGCCCATGCCTGTAATCCAGTGACTCCGTAGGCTGAGACAGGAGGATTGCAAGTTGGAGATCAGTCTCAGCAATTTTTCAAGGTTCTTAGAAACTTCCCAAGACCCTGTCTCAAAATAAAAAATCAAAAGGGCTGGGAGTGTGGCTCAATAGTTAAGTGTTCTTGGTTAAATCCCCAGTACCCCCCAAAAGTCTACTGCAATAAAATTAGTCATAAATAAAGTTAAAGTTGGCTTGGACAAGGGTACTAGCACAGTACTCATGGAGAAAGTGGGAAAATGTCAGATTCTCACTATTGGATGTTGATGTGATGAATGGGAAACATAAGTCAAAAAAAAAAATTCTTAGCCACACTAACAGAGAGAGAAAAACTCAAATTCCTGAAATTTGTGATGACAAAGAAAATATGATAGATACTAGTGAAATAAAGAAGATAATTAGAACTATTCTGAAAATTTATACTCAAATAACAAAGAAAAACTTGAAGACATCAACATATTTCTAATACATATAATCTACCCAAACTGATGCAGGAGAACATATACAATTTAAACAGATCAATTTCAAGCAATGAAATAGAAGACACCAACAAACACCTAACAACCAAGGAAAGTCCAGGACCAGACAGATTCTCAACTGAATTCTACAATACCTTCAAAGAAACTCATTCCAATACTCCTCAAAGTATTCCATGATATAGAAAAGGAGGGAACCCTTCCAAACTCATTCTATGAGGTAGTATAACCCTTATACCAAAACCAGACAAAGGGTTAGTATAACCCTTATATCAAAACCTTGATGTGACAAAGACACATCAAGGAAAGAAAACTTCAGACCAATAGCCCCGATGAACACAGATACAAAAATTCTCCCAATAAAATTCTGGCAGATTGCCTAAAAATAATATATTAAAAAGATAATGTACCATGATCAAGTGGGGTTCATCCCTGGAATGCAAGGTTGGTTCAACACATGGAATCAATAAATGTAATACATCACATCGTAGACTTAAAGACAGAATCATATGATTATCTCAGTAGATGCAGAAAAAGCATTTGACAAAATATAGTACTTCATGTTCTAAACACTAAACTAGAGATAGTAGGACCATACCTCAACATTGTAAAAGTTATCTATGCTAAGCCCATAGCCAATATCATTCTAAATGGAGAAAAATTGGAAGTATTCCCTCTAAAAACTGAAACAAGACAGAGATGCAATCTTTCACCACTTCTATTCAACATTGTCCTTGAAACTCTAGCCAGAGCAATCAGACGGATGAAAGAAATTAAAGGGATATGAATAGGAAAATAAGAACTCAAACTATTACTATTTGCTAATGACATGATTCTATATGTAGAAGATCTAAAAACTCCACCAGAAAACATCTAGAACTAATAAATTAATTCATCAAAGTAGTAGGATATGAAATCAATACCCATAAATCAAACATGCCTATACATCAGTGATAAATACATGGAAAGAGAAATTAGGGAAACTACCCCATTCACAATAGCCTCAAAAAAAAATACTTAGGCATCAATCTAACAAAAGAGGTGAAAGACCTCTACAATGAAACCTACAGAACATTAAAGAAAGAAATTGAAGACCTTAGAAGATGGAAAGATATCCTATGGTCTTAGAAAGGGAGAATTAATATTGTCAAAATGGCCATACTACCAAAAGTGTTATACAGATTAATGCAATTAATATTAAAATACCAATGACATTCTTCATAGAAATAGAAAAAGCACTCATAAAATTCATTTGGAAAAATAAGAGACTCAGAATAGCCAAGGCATCCTTAGCAAGAAGAGTGAAGGAGGCATCATAATACCAGAACTTAAACTATACTACAGAGCCATAGTAACAAAATGGCATGGTATTGGCAGCAAAACAACACAAAGATCAATGGTACAATAAAAAGACACAGAGACAAACCCACATAAATATGATTATCTCATACCAGACAACAGTGCTAAAAATATACATTGAAGAAAAGATAGCCTATTCAACAAACAGTGCTAGGATAACTGGAAATTCATATGAAAGAAAATGAAATTAAACCCCTATCTCTCACCCTGCACAAAAATCAACTCCAAGTTGATCAAAGACTCAGGCACTAGAATAGAGACCCCAGCACCTTATAGAAGAAAAAGTAGGCCCAAATCTTCATCATGTTGGCTTAGGACTTAACTTCCTTAACAAGATGCCTAAAAAGCTCAAGAAATAAAATTAAAGAGTCAATAAATGGGATGGATTCAAAACTAAAAGCTTCTCACAGCAAAGGAAACAATCAATAATTTGAGAAACAGCCTATGAGAATGGGAAAAAAAACATTTACTACACACACCTCAGATACAGCACTAATCTCCAGGATATATAAAGAACTCATAAAACTTAACACAAATAAAACAAATAACCCAATCGACAAATTGGCTAAGGAACTGAAAAGACTCTTCACAGAAGAATAAATACAATCGATCAAGAACAGTTTGATTTGCAAATCAAAACTACCTAAGATTTCATCTCACTCCAGTCCAAATGGCATTTATCAAGAATACAAGCAATAGTAAGTGTTGGCAAGGATGTGGGGAAAAGGGTACATTCATACATTGTTGTTGTGACTGCAGATTGGTGCATATACTTTGGAAAGCAATATGGAGATTCCTAAGAAAACTTGGAATGGAACCACTATTTGACCCGTCTATCCCACTCAGTTTATGCCCAAGGACTTAAAATCAGCATACTAGAGTGATATAGGCACATCAATGTGTAGTAGCTCAATTTATAATAGCTCAACTATGGAACCAACCTAGATGCCCTTCAACAGATGAATGGATAAAGAAAATGTGGAACATATACACAATGAAATATTACTCAGCCTTAAAGAAGAGTGAAATTATGGCATTTGCAGGTAAATGGATGGAACTAGAGAATATCATGCTAAGTGAAATAAGTCAATCCCACAAAACCAAAGGTAGAATGTTTTCTCTGATATGTGGATGCTGATCCATAGTGGGAGATGGGTAGGGAAGAATGAAGGAACTTTGGATTATGCAGTGGGAGTGAGGGGAGGGGTGGGGTGGGTGGTAGGGATGGGAAGGACCATAGAATGAGACAGACATTATTGCCCTATATACATGTATGAAAAAAAAAAATTTTTAATAATATAAAAGGAGAAAACTGGCTCATCATGTACCGAGGAACCACTATTAGATTAACCACTGACTTCTCATCAAATAATCGAAATCAGAATGCAGGTAGGATAACATATTCAAAGACCTGGAAGAAAAACAAAAAAACAAGACAAAACACATGATTAATCATGGTCATTGAGCAAAACTGTATTCAAAAATAAGGCAAAATAATCACATTGCCTAATAAACAAAACTGACATAACTCTTCATAAGCAAACCTATCTTCCAAAATACTAAAGGAAGTTCTTTAGGTTAAAAAGAAGTAATGCTAAATAGTAGTTCAAATACACACAATAGAAAATAATTTTTAAAATATAGTTTTAAATTTAAAAATGAATTGAAATGCTATATCATTTGGTTGGTTGTCTAAAGTTTTCTTGTCCTGAGTGTACTCATCAGTTCATTTTGAGGTGGGGAGGAAAGGTATTTAAAAGAAATATGATTATACTCGATATTTAACTTTTATTTTAAAAGTATAGATTATTTTATTTTAATCTGCATGTTTATAAGAGACATATCTAACCATACAAAGAAAAACTAAGTAGAAATAAAAAGATAGAAAAGTATATATTAGGAAAATTAACCAGTTGCTGATGTTTCTATTAATGTAACAAAATAGATTTACACCAAAAAATCATTATTAGACATACAAGGGGTAGTTGCATTCAGATAAAATTGTCATTTAACAAGGAATGTGTATAAGTCCAAACTTTATTTCCCTAATGAAAGACCTTCAATGTTAAAAGAAAACTTGATAAAACTATATATCTCTCTCAGGCACTGAAAGAATAGACACAGAAAGATTTATAAGGCTGTAAAATATTTGAACAAAAAAATTAAGCTACAATCCAACAATACAAAATATACAGTCTTCTAAGGTACATATAGAACATACACAAAAACTAATGTTATGTTAGGCAGAAAGCAAGAATCAGCATGTTTCAAAGAAATGATATTAATTAGTCCACATTATCTTTCTTATATCTGATTAAAGAGTTAATTCAAAATTTCCATAACCTGAACTATTAAAACAAACAGCTAAATAACTAATGAATGTAGTGATATTCAGACTACTTAACAATTCTATGGCAAGTGTTCAAAATAATCAGAATGAATGCCTGCCATAAATACCCAATGTGCCCATAGTAATTGTACCAGCTAAATATTGGCCCTTGTATGGTCAGAGATAGACAGTTTGATTGATAGATAGATAGATAGATAGATAGATAGATAGATAGATAGATAGATAGATAGATAGATAAACCAAAATATAAAACATCATAAAACCAGGTCTGAGATTGTAGCCACTCTATTTGATATTTATTGTTTATTATCAGGTCTATTCTAAGTGGTTAGTAACTATGCTACCATCTTTATAAATATTTTTATCATCAATTCTGCCAAAAGTTCAAATATAATTGATAATTATACTGGAGACTTAAAAGTGCTTTCTGTGAGAAATGTTAAGACTTCTTACAGAAAACTGACTTCATAGATCAGAGAGAAGAAACAACAAAAAGGAACAATGAGAATGAACTGCCTAGATAATTCGCAGGCCAAAGGCAGGCATGTGTAATCTAGTCACATCATTATTTTTACTAAATTTTCAAATATAAAAGATATATCTTCTTATTCATAATTCAAGGATAAAGAAACTAAGATACGCAGAGGTTAAGACAAGTTCTAGGTAATAGCTAGGTTTCTTTTCTCTAGAGGCCTACTGGAGTGTGAAGACGGGAATCAAAGATGCTTGCTATGATCAGAACACCATTGCCGGTTAGAATCACTAGGTACATAATGAGGATCAGAGCAAAGTAAATGAGTTCAATGTTTGGATATCCAGAAAGACCCAGAAGAAGAAATTCTGACATAAATGTCAGGTTAATTTTATCTTTTTCACTCATTTTCAGGATATCAAGGATGACCTAACATAATATACATACACTGCCAAGAAACAAATTGCAATGTACATAAACAATCATTTTTTCAGAATGTTAGGCATTCTTTCCTAAAGCTCTGACATTATTTTCAATACACATTACTAGAAACAAAGAAATCGCGAATAGTGGAAATAACCTCATCCCATTGCCAATATTTGGATATTTACCCATGAACAGATACAATACAGAAGTAATCCTTCCAATTGTTGAAATATCTTCCTGAGTTGATATTTCTATGATCCCTGGCTAAGTACCACCTATAAGCCTGATTTTCTCATGTCATTTGACCCAGTGACAAAGCAGTAGAGTGAACAGGACTGGAATTTTTATTCAGTGATAAACAAAGTGGTCAAAATTTTGCAACGGTTTTGATTTTTTAAATATATTTCTTTTGTGCCCAATACGTCGTATCTTATATTAATCAATTTTATTCCATATTTTATCAATATTCTATCATAATAATTATTTAAATAGCATAAGCTGAAATTTAACATCTGATTAAAAACGGCTAGAATTGGACCCACGTCTCTGTCAACTCTTGGTATCTTGTTCAACTCTTCCTATGACAAGAGCATTGTATTGACCAGTTCCACATGAATGTGATGGAGAATCTTTGGAAAACATACATAGTCCTTTCACATATTTTATTCTGCAGCTTCAGAGTTTGAAAATTTGCTTAAGGTAACCTAAAAAATAGTAAGAATGTTTAAATATTTTATTAATAGTGTACATTTGTATTATCATCAAAATGCTTTACAAAGTACAGTATTCTTTATATTATCCCCATTTTTTGCAAACGTAAAAGATTGGACTTGCACGATTAACAAGATAGGAAATAACTGAGTTTGAAGCTGCACTTTAACTCTAAGTACTGTTTTGTGAATTCACTAATTTTAATACTGGGAATATTGAAAGTCTTCAGATTACATTTTAGTGTTCAGGCCAAGTCCTCAGATCTGAATTTCTCATAAGTGCCCCAGGTGACGCTTATACAATTGGAACCCAAAGCACTTAAGTAGCAAGGTTTAAACCTACGCTGAATTTGCAGTTCATCTTGATGTTCCTAATTCAAACCAATTTTGTGGAGGGTTTGTTAAAGAGATCATCATAGCAACCTCGAAAAATTCAGGAACATAATTGTTTTGTGTTTAAAGAAAACTCCAGATTGACACATTTCTAAATACTCAAAAATACTGAAAGACAGTTTTAAGACGAATAAACTTGTTCCAAATTACTATAAAATTTTAGAATATCATTAACAGCTTACCTTGAAAGTTGTTCCAAGTACAATAAAGACAAATAAATTAAGTATTGCCATTAAAAAGTTCACCAATTAGAAATATAGAAAAAGTACATAGAAAATATGTTATAGATATATTTATATGCTATACCTTGGGTTAAATCATACATTTTCCCAGAAGAAGAAATTATGGAAAACTAATCCTTATATGTCAACAACAGAGAATGGTCAGAGACCCATAGAAAAACTGAGGTCACAAAAACTAACTGTAATCATTCAATAGTATCCAGAGAAAGGCCCAATGACACTACTCTAGTTCTGTAGGAATTCTTAGGATAAATCAGAATTCTAAGTGGGGTTCAGAAATTAGCCAAGGGATACATTGGATGAGGGGCATGAGAACTTTGATCAGTCCAGTCACAAATGCCAAAAGAAGACAGCAAGACAATGACAAGCACACAGAGATGTTCCAGGTCAGGTGGGGTTCAGTCTTGGGGAGCCTGTTGTCTTCCCCTTCCAGACAAACTTAATAGCAATGCATCTTAAGCTAATGGAACAGCTCCACTTGCCACCAGCTCTGAGCATTCCCTCCCAGAGTTGGAAAGCCTTGCCAATTCAAATCTACCTCAAGCCAGGCCTGTCTTGCTGCTCAGCACTTTAAATTGGCCTCCTTATTTATTAGGAGATAACAAGAGGAAAAGGGAAGCACTGCCTATCTTGCTTATCCATCTACCCAACTCTAACAACACATTAGATGGGTTTCGACTGAATGAAGGTTTATTAACACTTGAGCAATTTCCCTGTGTGGTACTTGTGGATTCTAATTTGGGGCAACTTAATAATGTCCAAATTGTTCACTTGCAAAAGGTTTAATCATCTTTCCCTCAGTACTAACAAGTTGCCATATTATGTGTATAATCACCAGTTTATGTACAGCAAATACGTGGGGGTCACTGGACTATGTATGACATGGGTCTAGCCTAATGGAACAGTGCCTCAGACCGGACTCAGTCTTTGGTTTGAAGTTCCTTGTCATCTATAACCTCAATTTTCTCATTTGTATATTATTGATAAAAATTCCTGCCTTAATTTTCTTATAGAAATACAGTGATGAAACAATAAGATAGTATATGAAGATTGATTTAAGGGTCAAAAAATATTATACAAATAAAAATACAATAATAATTTGCAGTTACATGTGGCAAAAATAAATTGGTGCCTGCCTGTATTGCTTTGGGTTATTTATACTACAGATGCATATTGACTAATAACTTTTATTATAGATTGAGTTTGGTTGAGTTTAGTTATGGTAAAGCTTCTGGTATTCAGGACTCACCTTTATCATCATAAATTATTTCCATCTCCTATAGGAACCAGGGACATTTTTCATAGTGTTTATGTCAGCAGTCTGAATTAAAGTCAGATTCAATAAACCATACTTGATACCATAGAGGCAGTGGAGTAAATATTTATTATGCAACAGTTATTATAATTGTTCCCCAATTCCTGAAACAATTTAAAGTTGGAGTGTAGGATCAATGGAATGAAGAAACTTCTGATGCGTTAGGGACAGTATCCCAAACACCCAATTAAGTCTCGTATTGTGAATATATTGTGACTGAACTAAAACTCAAAAATAACATTCCTCTGCCCTTTAACTTTTGGAAAAAGGGCAGATGTTCATCAAAGACACTTTGTGAAATATGTGAGCTTTCTTGTTTAAAATATATCTACCAAAGCAAAGTTCATTCAAAAAGTTTAATAATTTAAACTACAATTACCAAAATGTAATGCAATTATTTGGGAAAAAATCTAGATATTAGGAATGAAATAAAGCAAGTTTATCACTGTGAATTAAATGTATTATCATTTAATTTTTACCTTATTTCATCTATATTCTGTTTTCTTTTTCCGTATTGTAATTAGTGTATTAAATAATACACAATAGTGGGATTCATTGCTACATACTCAGAGACCCTGCACCAAATAGAAGAAAAAGTAGGCCCAAATCTCCATCATGTTGACTTTGGATCAGACTTTCTTAACAAGATTCCTTGAACAAGAAATGAAAGCAAGAATCAATAAACGGGATGGATTCAAACTAAAAAGTTTTTTCTCAGCAAGGGAAACAATCAATAATGTGAAAAGAGAGTCTACAGAGTGGAAGAAAATCTTTTCCACATGCACTTCAGATAGAGCACTAATCTCTAAAATTTATAAAGAACTTAAAAAAAACTTTACATCAAAAATACAGAGAACCTTATCAATAAATGGGCCAAGGAACTGGGCAGACACTTCACAGAAGAAGATATACAAGTGATCAACAAATATATGAAAAAGTGTTCAACATCTCTAGTAATTAGAGAAATGCAAACTAAAACAACTCTAAGATTTCATCTCACTCCAATTAGAATGGCTATTATCAGGAACACAAGCAATAAGTGTTGGTGTAGATGTGGGGAAAAAGGCACATTCATACATTGCTGGTAGAGTTGCAAATTGGTGCAGCTATTCTGGAAAGCAGTATGGGTTTCCTTAGAAAATATGAGATGGAACCACCATCTGACCCAGCTATACCACTCTTCAGTTTATACCCAAAGGACTTAAAATCAGCATACTATAGTAACACAGCCACATCAATGTTTATAGCAGCTCAATTCACAATAGCTGTATTGTGGAACCAACTTAGATGCCCTTCAACAGATGAATGGATAAAGAAACTGTGGTATATATACACAATGGAATATTATTCAGTCATTTTTATTCTTTTCAAATGCCATCACCAGCCTTTTGGAATGAAAAGAAACACAAACTATACAACAAATAAACCCGTGTGACAAAAGTGAACCTATATGTTAAGACCATAAAAGTTTTTTTTTTTTTTTAATCCAGAATGAATAGTCTGGCTATAAGTTCAGATAAGTAGAAGCACATTATTGAATTAAAGTGTTTTAGGAAAGTCTATTAAGCTATAGTGTACATATACTGAAATTCATCATAAAATGTTGGGGTTCTGAGAAATAACAATTTGCTAAACAAATCAGGATCAGTACTTAGGCATGCACATAGATACAAATACAAACTAGAAAACATAATATATGGGCATTAAAATACAAAAGAGGACATGTCAGCATTGTATTTTATTTAAAGTCAGAGAATCTTAAAGCTGGGAAATTCTGTAGAAATGATGCTGCAGTATTTTTCTTTTTATAGATGTGTAAGCAAAGGCATGAAGTAATAAAATGATGTTCCAAAGATACACACTAGTACTTGAATAACTAACAATTATGAAATCCCAGTGGTCAAGATTACAAGTATAGAAACTCTTTCAACTATCTTTGCAACCTGTATATAAATCTAAAATATCCCAAAAATCAAGATAATTCAAGTCAATACTAATTAAAATAATGCCTAGAATTTTTTGTTTCAACTTAATATCATAGAAGTTTTAAGCTGAAAAACAGGACAGAAACCAATTAAGATTCCACTTTCTCTTTGTGAGAAAACTGAGATATAAGTTGATGAAATCATGTCCAAATTCATGATGTCTTTGTTAATATTTTAATTAGTAACAACTATGAAGTCTAATATTTTAGGTGACCAATCCCTTTAAAATGTATTTTTAAACAACTTTTATTTTGGAAATCAGGATTTATTTATTCTAAGAATTGAGAATTTCTTCTAGTGTCCTATTTACTAAATTAATTTGGTCAAAAATATATGCCCTGGGCTGGAGTTGTGGCTCAGTAGTAGAGTACTTGCCTAGCATAGGTGAGGCACTGGGTTCGATTCTCAGCACCACATATAAATAAGTCTATCAACAACTAAAAAAATAGTTTAAAAATTTTTTAAAAATATGTATGTATGTATATATATGTATGTATATATATATATATATATATACCAAATACCACTATGTATAAACCCTTCAACGTGCACTGTGGATACAATGTCCAATTGAGCATTTTACAAGGAACTTAGGACAGGAAAAAGTCATGTTAAATCTACATAATATATAATGGTCACATTATTTACATAAAAATAGTACTTTTTACAAAACTCTTAAGATGGAAAGGTAAATTAAAGGGAATAAGAAACCATTAATAACACACTTCTCAGTGAATGTGGTGTAAAATTTCAGAATATTTCATTGTTTTAAATTTTTAAATGGTTTGTTTATTGGTGCATTACAATTATACCTAATAGTGGGATTCATTGTGCCATATTTGTACATGCACATAATTTGATCAAGTTCGTTTCTCTGTGCCTTCTCTTTCCCTCCCCACCTCCTCTTCCAATCCACTTGCTCTGCTCTATTTATCTTCCTTCTATTATTGTTATTGTGATGTAACTAATCCAGTGTGTGTGTGTGTGTGGTGTGTGTGGTGTGTGTGTGTGTGTGTGAGATTTACTGTGGCATATTTGTTCATGGCCATAGCATTGCTTGTAGACTTCATTCCCTAGTAGTTTCTCATGCCTTCCCCTCCTCCTCTTCCCTCCCTCTAAATCCCTTTCCTCTGTTCTATTGGTCTCCCTTCTATTTTTCTGAGATCCACTTTTATTAATTCTTTTTCTCCTCTCTCTCTCTCTCTAACTTCTACATATGAGAAGAAAATATTTGATCCTTGACTTTCTGAGTTTGGCTTAATTCACTTGGCTTAAGGTTCTTTGTTCCATCCATATATTCACAAGTAACATAATCTCATTCTTCTCTATGGCTGAGTAAAACTCCTTTGTATTTACCCTATGTATACATTCCTATGTATGTACCCCCTATTTTCTTTATCCATTCATCTGTTGACAGACACCTAGGTGGGTTCCATAACTTGGCCATTGTGAATTGTTTTGCTATACATATTGGTATTCATGAATCACAGTGGTATGCTGATTTTAGGTCTTCTGAATAGATGGGATGGCTGAGTCATGCAGTGATTGCATTCCTGATATTTTGAGGGATCTCTCTATACTCTTTTCTAAACCAGTTGTACTAATTTTCAGTCCCACCAACATGCATATCTTTTCCCACACATCCTCAATAGCAATTGTTGTTATTTGTATTCTTGATGATTACCATTATAACTATAGTGAGATGGAATCGGCGTAGTTTGCTTTGTATCTCGCTGCTAAGGATGTTGAACATTTTTCACATATTTGCAACATCTCCTTAACTTTAATGGCATAGGTTTACATTAAGATTTTAGAATCAAAATTGATACATGAAATACAGCCTTAAAAACATCTTCATTAATAAAAGAATAAAAGTAAATAAAACTTAGTGGTATATTTTTCTTCTCCATACTGAAAATAACATGCTTTTTAAAAACTAGATATATATAAATATGTAATTAAAAAATATATATATATATAAAATTCTAGCAGCTCTGGAGACTGAGGCAGGAGGATAGCAAGTTCAAACTCAGCCTCAGCAAAAGCAAGCACTAAGCAACTCAGTGAGACCCTGTTTCTAAATAAAATACAAAATAGGGCTAGGGATGTGGCTCAGTGGTCAATTGCCCCTGAGTTCAATCCCAGGTATCCAAAAATAAATAAAGAAATAAGATATTATATTTATCTACTTTTCACCATTTTTAAATACTATTTTTATCTTCATTCCTTATGCATTATTTCTTTCATATAATACCTAACAGAATCTTGAAGTTCATAAAACATTTATGTCTGCTATTGAATATTAGCAACATTTCTGAACATTATAACACTCTCTCTCCTCAAGATTTGAACATATGGGATAAACAAACCTATAAAGTAATGACTGTATTATGATTTGATGAGTAATTGAAAATGATGTATGATATAATAGAATTGTGTTTCTATAGTAATTTCTTCTTCTCCACTTTAATGTGCCTAGTAATTCTAAAAGGTCACAAAAAAGTTCATTAGAGTGTAATGTTTAATAAGGCACTTTAACATACAACTGCAAAACTGCATATTCTCAGATTGGAGTATGAGAGATAAGACTTACAATATTGCTATCATCACCTTTCCAATCTATCTTCTCATTAGTTCCCTGAAACACTACTAGCTTCATTTTATCCAAAATGCAACACTATCTCAATTCAGACATTAAAATAATTTCTGTCCTCATTTGAATTAGTCTTTTTTTTTCTTTCTTAGTAAAATTAACTTGAGTGGAGTTTTAAAAGCCATCTCACCATTGCTTTAATTTGAAGTAAATCATCTAAGCAATGTTTTCCCAATAGTGTATTTTAAATTGAATATTAATAAAGAGCTAGATTAATTTTTTGTAACTTAATCTTCAAATCAAACACCAGATGTAGTGGTAAGTTATAAAGAACAGAGATCCAAAACAAAATTCAGGGGGAAAGAGAATATAAAGAGAGATGATACAAGTAGTACTTAAGAGTGGTTGAATCTACATCATGTATAACCATAGAAATGAAATAATGTACCCCATTTGTGTACAATGAATCAAAATGCAGTTGTAAACAATAAAAAAAAATATAGAAACTTCTAAAAAAATTATTATAAAATACTAGAAAACCAAAACAACACACACAAAAAAGGAGTGGTTTAACTGGTATCGAAGCCAAGAAGCTGGGAATTCACCATCTGATTTGGTGCTACAATTAATACAAGCAAGCAAAGAAATTGGCAACTCTATCCAATCCAACTCATTCTATAAACTAATCAAATATGCAGTTAGTCTGTTTTATTATGTTACATTAGCTATAAAATATTGGAGACTGGTAAAGACACTCAACTTTGCCATGAAATGAAGAGCTACCTGAGAGTGTTAATTGTATATTTAAAGACAAACTCTGCTGGAGGCCCACTGTTCTAGCTTGTTTATGATAATGATTGCATATAGTTTTTTTTACATGCCATATTTTAAATACAGGGACAGGGTAGTATAAAAGATCTCTTGTCAAACTTGAGCCTTGTCTCTCCAGAAACCAAACCATTTTGATACTTATCTTGGTATTTGACAATCCAAAGATGAAGTGTATCCTGTGAGAATGAGAAAGAGCCCTGGGAACCACTACAGGAAGTTTTGGCCTTCTCTAGTATGGCTTCTATCTCATATGCTGAGATGTTGCAATCTTTTACCTTTATTAAAAACCTAGGTGACTATACCCAGTGGAGTCCAATTACTCAAACTGGTATCAAAACCTGCATAACTGTTGCATGTGGCAATAGGAGGATACTAAAACAACCCTCATCTCCACAATTTAAATGAGGGATAAGGCTTTATTCAGAAGAATGAAAGGTAATTGTAGTGGGGTGGAGGAGAAACCATTAATAACATGGTTTTATTAATATTTAAAAAAAACATTAATAATATATAGCTCCCAGGCCACCGAGTTATTTGATATCACTGTAGCTCTTCACCATTGAAAAAAGGAAACACATATATCAGAGGAATTTGTATCTAATAGATCTAAAACCAGAGAAAAGAACTAAATAGACTAACAGAAGTTCAGATGGATAGAAGTTAAAGCCAATTTGTTACCTTGACTGTTTTGGGCTGCTTTAACCAAAAATGAAAGTAACAGAATGACCCAAGTCCACAATGTCATGACTGAATAGCCTATTTGCAATGAGAAAGGACAAGGCATTAAGGGGAGTTAGGAAAATATTTCTTTGATTACAGTACGTGTGAACCTCCATTTAACTCATAGTCACCACCAGACCATGCAGGTTGTAAGAGGTGAAAATTGAGAGACTTAGAGAGGCAGGGATATTATTCAAAGAGTCATGTCATATTGTAGATGAGCATCATCAATTTCCAGCTAACCCAATATTAACTTGGAGATTATGCAGTAGCATACAGGGAGCTTTTTCCATTACCTTCAAAACTACTCAATAGAAAGACTGGTCACAGACTTACTCAGGATCCTCAATTAACTACAACCTTAAAAAATGGAGGTAGATAGACAAATTTCAAATATGATGAGGTGGATAAAGATGGAATTACACAAAGTATACCTCAAAGGTGGAACAGTCAAAATTCAACCTTTAGAGACTACATGTAATGGTCTTCTGAGCTCCAAAGATACTAAAAATGCAAACAAAGTTGGATCAATTATATAATGACACTGAGTTTCCCCTAATATTATGCTTCTGACACAGGTAATAAAACTGCTCAGGCCATTTCATGAACTTATTTGAGAGGAAGGTAGAGTGGAAGAACAAGACTACATAGATCTACTAGCTTTCAACTTTCCAAAATGTTATTTAATGATGGGGAGGGGAGTCTATTAGGATTATTTAGTCCATTAGGATTATTAAGTGAAAGTGGTTTAATTTAAACTGCAATGTTGGCTTCCTCAAATGATTTTGAAAGGATTCCTCCTCTTCAACTTTTTGGGAAAATTTATAAAAGATTGGCATTAATTCTTCCATAAATGTTTGATAGAATTCACCACTGAAGCCATTAGGACCTAGGCTTTTCTTTTGAGGGATGTAAAAATAAGTCTCAAAGAATAAGAATTTAAAAATGAAAGCTATGTATGTATGTTGCATCAACCTCTACCAGAAATTGTTTCTGGATATGTATCATATGTCTGAATGGAGGACACTTTACTTAGCCAAATCATTGGGTCATACAAATCTTCTGGTTATTCTTTCTAATAAGGATAAGCTACATGGGAACGTTAAGCACTACCTGAACACACTCGAGTTCAGAAGGTACAAAACCCAGAGTACATCAAGGAACTCTTACTTAAATTAAGATGTGTGTATTAGTACCCATGATTTCTTGTGTAATCATCCAGTACGAACTGTAGCCAATGGATTTTGGGGGTTCACATTGACTACGGAGGACTAAATAATGTGGTCACTGAGCCATGACTGTTATGGCATTAACAATTCAAGATGTTTTAACAAGCTAGGAATACTGTTATTTTATGATCTACTTAAATAGTATATTCTTTATTTCTATTCCAGAAGAAATTCAAATCCAGTATGATTGGATTCTAATGCATAATTACTAGGCTCCCAGAAGACATTTAAATTATCCTGTTTATTGCCACATTCTGTTGAGGTGGCAACACTCATGCAATTGTAAATTACTGTTCATTATTCTGATGATATAATGCTGATATCTTAATCTAAATATTTAAAACTGAATTACAAGTGATGATAAATAATATAACCACCAGAGGAACAGCTGATTAAACTTGCTAAAATACACTGACAAGCAAACAGCAATATTTTTTAGGAATTTTTTGGCCTATTATTATTTCTTCCTTGATCAATCAAAAGTAAGGTATTGTTCTATGGCCTCCGAATCAAACCAAGAGGACACTTAATTGATCAGGCTGATTGATTTGTGGAGAAACCATATGTCATATCAAGAAATGTTTTTACTCTCTATTTATGAAGCTGCCAGGAGATGGGAAAAAGCCAATTTGAGTGGAGCTCTGAATAGCAGCAGGTACTCTTGGAGATTCAAAGAATATTCAAATGTATTGCCCAGGAGATGAAATTCCAATTCTCAAATATAATTAGAAGTGTCCACAAACACATAATTACACTGATGGGAGCTTTTGACCAAATCCCATTACGTTATCCTGGGAATACCACAGGTATTGTTCATAGACAATTATTGGAAGAATCCTCCAGTTTTATGCCTTCTGGAAGACAATAGTTGGTCATTGAGCATTAAGTTAGGTTTCTTCTATGATGGAAGTATGGAAAATTACTTGGAACTGAAATATGCAGTTGATGAGGCAGATTTATATGTTGGCTTTTCTGACTCTATTCCATATGACTAGGAATAGATAAAGGGGTACTGCACTGACTTATGTTGCTGCCAGTTTCATGGGTCATTCCCTTGCTAAGCTTAATAGTCCAACCTCAAGGAAAATGATCTGGATGAAAATTAATGAAAAATGAAAAGAAGGGGGAGTGAAGAGGTAGCTCAGTGGTAAGCACTTGCCTAGCATTTGTAAGGTCCTTGATTTGATCACAGTACCACCAAATTAATTAGTTGATTAATTTAAAAAATTAAAAGCTTGCCAGGCATGGTAGCATGTATCTGTAGTCCAAACACTCAAACACTCGGAAGACTGAATTGAGGATCCCTTCAGCCCGGGAGGGATTCTTGATGATGCATGCCTAGGAAACATAGCAAGACCCCATCACAAAAGGAGGAAGAAAAGGAGGAGGAGAAGGAATAGGAGGAGGAGGAGGAGGAGGGAGGAGGAGAAGAAGGAAGGCAGGTAAGCAAAGAGAAGAGAGAAAGGGGAAGGAGAAGGAAGAGAGGGAGGGAAAGGAGGAAATGGAAAGAAGAGTAAATATCTGGTGACTTAGAAAGGGGCAAAAATCAATCATACAAAGTGAAACTTATATTAACTTGGTACCCAGGAAAAGTTGATAACAAAAACATATTCCTCTTAGATGCCTTTAAAGATGCTAGCCACAACGATGTAGTTGTTTTCTGCAGAAAACTCCCTTTTTTGTTTAAAATTGAAGGTCAAATGTCATGTAACATAACACCTAAAATCTTGTTTTTGCACTAACAAGGAGGGCAATAACCAAGGCAACTAATACCTGGCGAACTAAAGTCATGGTTAGGTTAGGGTAACTTACTGGGATTACGTAACTAACCACCGACAGGACAACTGTTGGATGAGGGATTCTGTGGGAAGCTCTTTGGCATGTCAAACTAAAGTGTGTTTGGAAGTATGATAGTATCTTGGAAAAATCAAAATTGGAGTCCAAAATGTGTACTCACGTACTTTCTCTTGTGCTGGGCTAGCTCATATGCGGGGTAAGAGCACAGAGTCAAGACCCAGACTCGGGGAGTTGGGTGGAAACAAGCTTGTGGGAAGCAGCCTGCAAACTCGTTCATTGAAGAAATAGGTATACATTTTATAGGTTTCTTGCACAATCACAATGTGCCACGGAGGATCAGACCACCAGGCTCCTATCCAGTTTCCCTAGGTAACACTGAGCAAACTTGGGACAGTTGTTTACTTTCCTAGGTAGCTGAAGCAGAACGCTCCTCCCTGCAAGTTTTCCTTACACACTTGAGACATTCGCTGCTGCCAGCCAAGAACTAGGATTTCTCCCAACATACTCAAACTCTACTTCAGCAATGTGGCATTAATGACAGCAAGAAGTGTGTGTATAAGACAACTTAAACCAAAACATTCTAAAAGGGACTTCATACATCTGTAAGCCTTAGGATGAGTCAACTTATTGACCAATTTGCCCATATTAGCTGCTTAAAACTGTTGTTGGCAAAATAAAAGAAAGATCAGGGAAGTAGAAGGCGATTGAGGGGGAGGGAGGATAGACAGGATAAGGAAAAACAATGGAATGAATCTGACCTAACTTTCCAGTGTACATGTATGAATATGCTACAGTGAATAAAATTATGTCTATCCACAAGACACTATTTTTTTTTAAAAAAATGTAAATAAACAGAAGGAGGGTAGAAAAGAGGAAACAGGAGGATGGAGGAGGGGGAGTCAAGGATAAGTACTGAGGACTGAATTGGAGCAAACTACAAGCATTTATAATTATGTCAAAATAAATCCTAATGTTATGTATAACTATTATGAACCAATAAAAAATAAATGATATAGGAATGTTGATTCATTAGGATGGGAAATAATGACAATTGATCTGGACATATAACAGAGGTTTAGAACAAATGAAACAAATTAATTTAACAGATAGGAATATAACATGCTAGGGCAGAAGGATGAGAAAGATGCACACTGACTCCAGAGGGTATTTACTGAAAAGGGAGATAAAACCACGGCCATGACAGGCTGCATTTAGGGCATGAAAGATTTCAGGCCTAGATAGCCGATTCCAGGAAGGCTACTAGATTAGGACTGGCCTTTGGCAAACAACCAATCAGGAGCTAACAAGCCAATGCCTAACATTCCAAACCATATATGTCAATATGTTAAGACCTGGGTACCCTAAGCCAATGGAAACATGCCAAACCTCACATGTTGGAATATCAGCCAACTGTGTACTTTGCTTTGTTCAAATTTCCCGCTCTACTGTGGAGCTCATAAAAATCCCACTGAATCGAGACGGGACTCTCAGCCAGTACCTGCTGTGTCAGTGAACGCTGTGAGAAGATCCTTTTGCTTTTGCATCGGAGATGGCTCCCTGGTGGTCTCTGGGGATTTGCGATCTGGGCACAACATTTACCACCTCTACTTTTCCAGGTGAAAAAGGACTTAATTCATAAAGAATGGCATGCTTACTGTAGATCAGCCTTGAAGTCTTCAATATCGTGGTAATGTGTATAGCAATATATTCCTTATTAGAATTTTATCAGCACAAAATTGTACCAATTATAGGATATAATGAGTTCTGACAACATTCTCCCTAGAGTTTTGAAAAGTTTTTAGTTTTCCATGTTTATGTTCCTAACTTTAATTTGTTGCAACATCAGACCCCTCCCTATCTTTTCCAAGAAAGAATTTAAATTGCCTTCCTATGCTAATAGCTAGTCCTTTCGAGGATATTTCTGGAGCTCAGAATGTAGAGAAATGTTTACATCGCCACAAAGGTCTCAAGAAACTATGGACCATCTTACACCATTTCCTTTTTTTTTTTTCTGAGAATGAACTAGAATTCTGGGCCTATAAATTAGAATATTTTAGACAGCCTCATCTGTTGGTATTACCTGAAGGATAAACTACAGGTAAGTGGAAACTTGAAGAAAATAATAGGATCACACTGTTCACTAATTCTCATTGAACCCCCTCACTGGATTATCCTGCCAATTGTCATATAAAATGGAGAGCAGTTCTTAAGGCTACAAAGCAAAATAGCTGTTAAGGAAGACAACCAATCTCAAACCAAAGTAAAGAAATCATTCCTCAGACTCAGAGGGACAGAAGCCATCTTCTTGTTTTGAAAATATTCTTCCTCAAGTTATGGACAACAATTGTATATGGCTTAAATTTTTCATCTATTGAGTTTTCATTAGTGTCAAAGAGATTTACATTATATTTTAGACCATCCTCCAAGTACCATTCACAACAAAATTCTTAGGAATGAATTGCCCTTACATAAGGAAGAGAAAAAAGAAGGTTCCAAGTCTTTGAGTTTCAATCTAGGTACTCTTAAATTCAGTGTTCTTTTCTAATGTCACATCTGCCTCTTTAAAAGCTTTTATTCCCTTATCTTCCCCACCCTCCACCAATCCTTAAGAAACCAATCCCAAAAAACCAAAGGCCAAATGTTTTCCCTGATAAGTAGATGATGATACATAATGCAGGTGGGGGTGTGGGGGGGGTGAGAGAATAATGGAGGAACTTTAGATTAAGTAGAGGGAAATGAGAGGGAGAGGGGGTATGAAAAAAGGTGGAATGAGACAGACATCATTACCCTATGTACGTGTATGATTCCACAAATGGTATGAATCTACAATGTGCATAACCATAGAAATGAAAAGATGTACCCCAGTTGTGTACAATGAATCAAAATGCAGTCTGTAAAAATAAATAAATAGATAGATAGATAAATAAATAAATAAATAAATAAATAAATAAATAAATAAATAAATAAGGTACTTTGGATTTCCCTCTGTGGTGCTCTAACCTAGAAACATCATTGCAAACGGGTGCATTATCCCTCATCTTCTTCAGTAGACAAGCAATACGAATACTCTTACTGAATCTATAATCTGTTTGAAAATTTCTGTCCAAATGCGTAGAACTGCAATCTTATTATCTGACTATCTTGTGGTCAAGTAATTTGACCACATGATTGAGAAGATTTTAAATATGTTTGAGAAGATTTTTAAAATGTTTTCTGAGATATCATATTTTATCTGAGATAACATATCACCTGTATGGTTATATTACATTAAAAAAATTGTGTGGGATTCAAATAATATAAGAGAAAATTATGATTCCTATATCTAATATAAATGCAATTCTTATTAGAAAAAATTATCAGTAAATACTAATGAATGTAAACTTACTCTTCTATTAATGCTTTCTGGAAGTTTCTTGAACCAAGTTTCTGTAATCAGTGCCTCTGTATCTTTATATATTTTTTGAGGAAGAAAGTTACTTTGGGTCTCATACCTTTTTAATTGTAACTAATTATGATACAAGGAAAAGTAAAACGAGTTTTAAGTTCCTACTCTTTACCATAATTTTAGCATATGTGATAACAGTGAAACTAAGACCTGGCTAATGAGCCTCTGTTAGTTTCAATACGCAAGTGAGCACACAAAGCCAGAAGATAGAAAATGAGCACAATGACACAGAGTTCCCAAGAGGTGGCAGCAAAGATTCTTTTCAGCTCATTTATGTTTGATGATGATTTCTTATAATGTTTGATACACCCTGGAGCCCATATAGAAAAACCATAGATGAAATGAATGTGCACCGTTTCACACAGTGGACAAAGTCTCAATGAACTTACTACTTCTAGAAGAGAAATTTTCAGAAGAAAAGGAGGGAGGAAGGCTATCTTTACCAAAAACAAAAACAGAACAGGATGTGTGTGAAAAGTGTGAACAGGAGGCCAGGTTCCTGGGTTCCTAGTACCCCCCACCAACACCACGCCCTACCCCCAACCCCCAGCACTAATCCTGTAACTTATTAACTGGTATGGTTTTTGTTTTTCTTTTATTCTGAGTTTCTTGTGAAGTGACTTTCACACTCAGGATCGAAAGATATAGAAAACTCAGGCAGAGTGAAACAGTTAAATTAATAATTTTAGTTTAGTAACTGAAGCATCCAAGACTCTATCTATGAAGTTCCCAAAAAGCTTTGGCTGCTTCTTCAAACTGAAACTAGATACACGTTAGTTTCCAGAGACAGAAGTAAACTGAAAACTCAAGGAAAATAGGAAGTTTTTATTTTTGCCAAGGAAAATAAAACCTTTTGATATCAATTAATCATTCACCTATTTTATTTCCTACTTCTCTATGTTGTTTTCTTCAGTCTTATAAAACCTCCAGTATCTGCCCATAATCACTGATTTCACTTACATTTTTCTCTCCCAACTCATAGTGATATGTTTGATTTGTCTCTAAACATGCACGTATCCTGGTAGGATATGTATTTTTAATTTAAATAATGTTACAATACTATAGATCACACTGCTGCTTATTTTTTCAACATTTTTTTCAGGAATTTATTTATACTGCTGTATTAACAGTCCATTTGCTTCCAATTTCTGCAGAGTGTTCCATTGTGCATATTCACATGTGATAGAATCTCTGAAATGAAAATACAGTTTGCTCTAACATCCTAGGAAACATTTCCAGGACTGGAATCCCTAGGTTCCACCCAAGTTTAATACAGCCAGAAAGCTTTCCAGAATATCAGTATATAGTTCTACCAGAATTCTGCCTGCCCCCATATTTGCCATTTCGGGGTGACATCTACTTTTCCAATGAAAATAAGTTAATATATCATGCTTCTTTAAATGATCACTGTTGAACATTTAATGAACATTTTCAGATTTTTTACTGTAACACTACTATAAAATGTTGATTCTGAGAATTTAATAGGCATTTTTCAGATTTTTTAAGTTTGAGCATCTCTCCATATACTTGCCAGCCATTTGGGAAACTACTCTGTAAACTGCTAATGTACACCCTTTGACCAATTTTCTGTTGGTTTAAAGCTTTATCTTTTCAAATAGCAAGATTTTTTTATGCATGATAGATATTGACCCATTGTCAGTTACCCTCTGTATGATTAAATCAGCTTCTTCAATTACAAGGGGTAATAGCAATGTTACAAGGGATTTACTTCTATTTTTATATCTAATGTACTTCGTTGAAAAGAAATTTTTAATTTTGATATAATTAAAACCACCACTTATAGTTTGTGCCATTTGAGATTTGAAAGGTTTTTTCCAAAAAGATATATTAACTCATTAATTTAAAATTTTCATTTTTTCACATTTATATCTGTAATCCATCTGATTCCCAACTTTACGTATAATGGCTCAAATATCTAATTTTATCACTTTAGTAACCAAAATTCTAATGTTATCTCCTTTTTCATATAAGACATTTTTTCCTAACACAATCTACTAAAGTTTCACTTCACCATTGCTTTGCCTTGACAATTTTATATCTAGCTCCCATGTGTAAATGTATCTCTATCCACAATCCCTTTTCTTTAACTTTGGATTATTTCAATGTTCTTGTACTATTCCCATACTATTTTTATTACTGGGGCTTTGTAGTGTGTCCCAAATATAGATACTTCCCTTATTTTTCTTTTATAAAATTGATGGTGTATGTTAAATTGTATACTTTTATTCCTCCACATGAATTTTAGAATGAGTACACACATTCCTCCAAAACACCTGTCTACATTTTGAATGGATTCAATTGGATGTACAGACTAATGTGGTTAGCAGGTGGCAGACCATTGTATTTTTATCCCATCTATTAACAAGTTATACCTTTTCAATTATTCATATTTTGTTATTCTCTGTATCATAATTATAAAGGATTTATTGAAATTTCTCATTCATACTTTAAAAATCCCAGGTGCTTTATCCTTTTGTTATTTTTATTACAGTTCTAATGTCTCCTAATCATTTATTGATAATATAAAGAGAACTATTGATTTTTCCATTGATCTTATAGCCATAAGTTTTACTAATTTTTCCCCACTAGGTCATATAAAATTTTAGTCTTTATTTAGCATTATTTCTATCATTTTCTTGTCTAATGATTTTGACCAGAAACTGCTAAGTCTACAGAAGCTGTAAGAATGAACATTCTAACCTTATAACAGATCTTAATAAGAATGAATTAGCTCTCTCCATTAATTATTAGCAAATAGTAATTTAATATAGGTTTTTGTTATGTAGTTTTCTTTCAAATTTAGAAAGTTACCTTCTGCTTTGTAAACTTCAGGTAAGTTATATAAAAAATTTTAATTGAACTTCTCTAAACATGTTTTCACATTTCTTAAAATAATGACTTTTTTCTTCAGCCTGTTCATACCATGACTTTCAGTGATATTTACCGAATGTTTAAGGAAAGACAATCTATATCTCACACAATAGCAATCCTTATCTCTTTAGAAATATATCTGGCAGAAGGTTCCCAATACACAAATACTATCATTATCATTGAAATTATTTAAAATACAGATTTTAATATTAATTCTTATTAATTAATATTAATTCTTATTTCAACTATGCCCTTGGAATCTTCTTTTCAAAAATAAAAAAGTGTGACTAAGAATCTGAAAGAATAGTGCTTTCTTCTCATCTGAAAACCAGTATAGCTGCCAACACTGGTTTTCTAAACTGTACTTTTTGTTTCTTGTATATATTATATTCCTGTATGGATTTTATTTGCTAAAAATAATGACTGTCAGTGACATAATTAAATGTATATATTCTTAATAAAAGCACTATTATTATAGTTGATCCTTACATGATAGTTCTTGCATAATGTAAAAATAAACAAATTAAATAAAGCCTACAATATACAACACTACCTCTCTCTACCCATAATAAAATTATCTTTTTAAATACTTTCAATTTTTTCCCATTTAAAAAAAATACTTTTCCAATTTTAAAATGAAAGCCTTTGTTACATTGAGAAAGAGAGTAGACAAATGTAAATATGTGTTCTTTGTCTCAAGGAAGGTACTTTCCTCAATGAGATTTCTCATGAACACTCAAAAGAAGCTACATGTAGATATGCAACCACTATTCTACCACCAGCAAAGATTAGAAAGGGACTTAGTCACACGTCATACTATGATTTGATAGAACCCAAGCTTTTTTATTTATTTATTTATTTTTTTTGGTCTTCATGGGCTCTTTTTTCAATTAAAAAATTAAAAGTTATATTTTATTTCTGCATTGGTATAAAGATATATATTATGTGCTAAAACTTAAAAGTTCACTTTTTTCTTCAGATTTTAACAGATCATTTTCCTAGGCTCCTCATCATATGACTAGCATGCTGCACTGACAGCTTTGTGTCGATATTTCAAATACATATAAGATTCAGTTGGGTAATATAAATGATTGAGACCAACTAAGTACAACATGTTCATTAGCAACCTATATTCACCTTCAGTGACAAGAGATAAGAGAGTGAGGAGAGTACTCTGGCAGAATGGGGAAACGTGCTTCAGAGCCTATGGGTCTGCTGTATCAGCTTCATGATGGAAATAACTTGAATGTTTTCAAATATTCTCATTTATTTGAAGCCAAGCAGGAAATACAGATTTTTATACCATATCCCATGATTATAAAATGTTGACTTGTGATTCACATTTTAAACACAGTGCAAACACCCAGTGCCAAACAAAGCACAGCTGTCTGCTGAATCCAGGCTGTCAGCCACTGCTTTGTAGCCAGTGGGTCAAGAGGCAGAACTTGTACAAATGATAAGAAAATGGTTTGGGATTCAAAGATCCTGTCTCTTAACTTTGAGAAAGTCAGGTTGGGATCCCTGCTGTAGTGAGCCAGGTTTATAGTAAGAAATTTTTCCCAGAGTTATGCTATTGCATCCAAACATAGAATTGTAGTAACACAGACTACGATTCTTTAAAACAGCAGCTCTTGCAGATATGGTATTAACAGTTTTCTGTTCTATCCTCCACAGAATTCTGTTGGAGAAAGTGTATAATATGGAAAAAACCAATGATTCTATGTTGACAGAATTTGTCCTGGTGGGGCTTTCTGCCCACCCAAAGCTCCAGACAGTTTTCTTTGTGCTAGTTTTATGGATGTACCTGATAATCCTGCTTGGAAATGGAATCCTCATCTCAGTGATCATCTATGATTTTCACCTACACACCCCCATGTATTTCTTCCTCTGTAATCTTTCCTTCCTGGACATTTGCTACACAAGTTCCTCTGTCCCACTAATTCTTGACAGCTTTCTGACACTAAGGAAAAAAGTTTCTTTTCCCGGATGTATGGTGCAAATGTTCCTCTCCTTTGCCATGGGGGCCACAGAATGCGTGCTTCTAGGCATGATGGCTCTTGACCGCTATGTGGCCATTTGCTCTCCACTGAGGTACTCTGCCATCATGACCAAAGGTGTCTATGTGCCCATGGCAGCTGGATCATGGGTCACTGGACTTGTTGACTCCATGATACAAACATCTCTTGCAGTACAATTGCCATTCTGTACTAATAATGTCATTCACCATTTTGTCTGTGAAATTCTGGCTGTACTGAAACTGGCCTGTGCTGATATTTCAATCAATGTGATCAGCATGGCAGGGTCAAATCTGATTGTCCTAGTTATTCCACTGCTAGTCATTTCGATTTCATATATTTTTATTGTTGCTACCATTCTGAGAATCCCTTCCACGGAAGGAAAACGTAAGGCCTTCTCCACCTGCTCAGCCCACCTGACAGTGGTGATTATATTCTATGGAACCATCTTCTTCATGTATGCAAAGCCCAAGGCTAAAGCTTCTGCTGGTGCAGATAATCAAGACATTATTGAGGCTCTCATCTCCCTCTTCTATGGAGTGATGACCCCCATGCTCAATCCTCTCATCTATAGTCTGA
The DNA here is from genome assembly GCF_902686455.1 of Sciurus vulgaris. Classification (NCBI taxonomy): domain Eukaryota; kingdom Metazoa; phylum Chordata; class Mammalia; order Rodentia; family Sciuridae; genus Sciurus; species Sciurus vulgaris. Next base: position 62,425,947 of record NC_136476.1, read on the forward strand.
GGAACAAGGATGTAAAGGCTGCTGTTAAGAATATGCTGAGCAGAAAAAACTTCTGATGAAATACGAATGCTAATTTTCACTATATGACTTAGTATTCAAAATGGCTACAGACACAAAGTTCAGAAGTAGAAAATTACCACGTGAAAACAAATTCATCATGTGTCATTCAAAACCATGTGATAGCAATATAGCTGTTGTACAATTTTTGTACTAGTTACAAAAATGAGACATGCTCCTTGTTTTAAAATATAATTACTATAGAAATGCTAATTATTGAAAATCTCTTAGGAAGATCCAGCAAAAAAAAAATTACTCTTCAACATTTAGAAAATAATAAAAGCCAAAGATATCCTAAAAAGCACTCTGTAACCTATAATAGGCACATTATTAGTATGTAAAGTGAATGTTAAATGGCACATGATATATTATGCATTCATTTTTAATTTGTTCACTTATTATTGTTTGTGTTAACCACATAATATAAGCTCCCTAAGGTTAGTATTCATTACCCTCCAGCATCCCAAGGACATATAACAGAGCCTGGAACATAATAAATGTTCAATAAATATATTTGAATAAATAAGTTAGCTACCTGATGTATAAAATCAGAAATGTATGTCTGTCACAACTGAGGTTGCAAATGTTATTCAAAAAGAAAATGCAAAATACTCTAAATAAACTATATTGGCATTTTGTCACATAACATTCCTTAATAGGTAACATATTATCTTTTATTTCCTTTGTGATATGGGGTGTAATATACAGGAGTTATATATTATATGCTTACAACCTACCATAACTTTTCTGGGGTTTGGTATATAATGAGAACACTATAGATGAAAAAACATCCCTAATAGTGCATCCTAAGATTTAACTTAATAAAATATAGATGACATAGTGGAAGTATTCCTGTTGGATTTTTGAGAAGAGTTCAGGTTGGAAGGAGGACTTCTTTCCTACTCTGCACCGGATCACACAGCTTCTAAGCAGTAGAACTGGACAGAACTCCCAATTGACAAATATCATAATACAAAAAAAGTGGCAGGAAAGATTAGGCCAAGTTGTTTGAAGGATTGAGAAGTTAAAGGGATTTGAGCATTGGGGGATAGACACAATGGCTCAAAATTGAGATTATTTACTGAAGAGGGCAGCCAAGTGGGGCAGCCCTCATGTTTGCAAAGGAAGTTCCTCTTACAGGGACAGAATTGAGTCTACTGTGGTCTATAGAGGAAAACACTCCCTTTATCCAGCTCTTTTAAAAGTCTGAGGTAATTGAATATAGGACACTAATATAAATTGAAAGATTATGGATACTTCTAAGTTGTGACAGTAAGCCCATAACACCTTCTTTTCTTGCTAACAGGTAATTATTGCTGAATCATAATATTAAATAAGTTAATGTTTGCACAGCACTTACTGGTGCCCGGAAAAACTTAAATGCAACTCCCAATTCATTATTTTATTATTTTTAGTGTTGGTTCTACTTCAATAGGTCCTAGGTCTTTGAACTGACACAAGATTTTCATCCTCACTGTTTAGGGAGCAATTTCGATGCCATTAAACTATTGTCTCTGAGCTTCAAATAGACTTTTCTATTTTCTGCTTTGTAAGTTAGGATCGGGACACTGAAAACCACATTTCTCCTTTGATAGCCAGCTTCCGTTAGACTTCACTGGAAGAATGCTAGAAGGAGAATGGAATATTGAATGAAGAGAAAGAAGTGGCACACCCTCAGACACTTGCTTCCCAGCTTTGGTTCTTCACCAGGACAATTAGGTGCCTCCAATATTGCTATTAGTTCTATTTATTTTTCTCAATATTCCAAATCCAGCAGGCTACCAGTGCTGTCTCCACAGAGCCTACTGTCTCTTGCTTTTACATGTATTAAGTTGAGAGTCCTGCCAGACTTTTATGCTGGGAAAGACATTTGCATTTCTTCTGCTTGTTTTCTTGTTTCTAAAATGGAACTTATGAAAGTCACTTTTGTATACAATAAAAAGGTATAATCATAATAACCTTATAATTATATGATAATCAGAACTTTGGAGAATAGTAAGACTCTGTTAAGTGTATCAACAAATATATAATAGGAGTAAGCATAAGGGGGTGAACAGAAAAAATGTTGTATTTGATGAAACATCAGCCTTCACATCCAAGACGCTCAGCAAACTTCAAAATTCAAAAGGATCCACACTCAGACACATCATAATTAAAATACTGAAAGACAAAAACAAAGAAAATATCCCATAGCATTAAGAGAAAACAGGAGGAGATCCAAGATATGGGAATCAAAAGAGGCTGCATTCCTTGTCACTCCATAACTTGGGATTCGAGCAGGGGAAATACTGTTTCTCTTGAGGCAGACATCGCCACCCACTGATCCCACGTTGTTTACCCTATTTCATCTACCTCCATCACTTGCCATCTGCCAGAATATTACCTGCCTTTTGAGTTCAGATTTCTCACTAACCACCGACTATCATCTGCCATTTGCCCATTTGCCCATTTGCCTACCTCTTGCCTGCCCATCAACAGCCTTTCACCTAATCATCACTCACCACCCAACGTCCACCCAATAGTACTCTGTTAGCCTGCAGACCACCCACAGATCGCCAGCGGACCACCTGCTGCCCACTGTTGCATGTAAGTCCATTGTCACATTACCAGCAGGTTTGGCCACACACTGCTGCTGCCACTTTGAGAAAACAGCCAAGGGCCTACAGGTTTGCAGCTGCAGCAGCTGCCATCTCCAGGCGTGGCCACCTCAGTCTGAGGACTCAGGCCAGAGCCTGGAGATATATCGGGGTACCTGAAGGTCTGGTTGCACCTGAGGTTTTTCTGCTGGGTGTGCTAGTGGCCCCATATGGCTGCCTCTTTGCAGGGTTGCTCTTTCGTGTGAGCACATCCCTGGTGGTGTCTCTGCAAAGTGAAAGGGCAATGAGACCTTGGGACTGAGGCAAGACAGGACGTGGGGAAGCTGAAGCCCAGGTCCATCAGATTGTAGCTGGGTTTGTGTGGGCCAGTATGAGTCTGGCAAGTATGTGGAAAGCCAGAAACGAGAGGCAGTTCCCTTGGGGAGTACAGGTTAAAGAAACTGGAGAAAACTGGATTCTCTCCAGCTCAGTGAGTCCTGAAGTGCACAGGGACAAAAGAGGTCATATGTAATAGGTGCAAAGACTGGAAGAGGGTGTGAGGGCATCTTGCTATCAGCTCATCCACCCAACCATCCTAGCACCCACTGGACTTGAGCTAAAATCAAACTTCAGATAACCCCACAACCCAGAAAAGGGAAGCTGAGAAAAACTTTAAAAGTCAACAGAAGCAATGATTCAACTTTCTATTGAGACTGTCCACATTTTTTTTCACCCTCTCTCTCACACCTCTACCATCTTTGAATTCAAATATTTTTTATGCATCAATCTATTGAGGAATGGAATATCTGAATAGTATATGACAGTTTTGTTGTGTGTTCTTATATTTTTACTTTTTAAAAAAATCTGTACATTTTTTTTCTCTCACCTACCTGACTCCCTGGATTCTGTTTCTCACTTCTCTCATACTAACAGCCAGCCTCTATTAATTCCTCCCTTGCTCTTACTATAAACTTTTACCTCTATCTTCTCTCCCTCTCCCTCATAAACATCACAGCTTACACTACTTCTGTTCCTTCATTATCCATAATTTGAAATGGTAAACCCTTTTAGAAAACTTACTGTTTATATCGTGTACAATAATTGAACACCTCACTTCTTCTGTCTATTGTGACAAAACTGTAAATATCTTAATGGTAGCCATTTGGTTTAAGGTGGTATATCTTTTGCATTGGGTGCTGTTAATATGGGTGTCCCCTTTAAAGGTGAGGTACTGGAAGCCTTCAGGGACACAAAAAGACTACAGTGTAGAATCTGTACTGCCTCATGATACCACTAGATGAAGACACACAAACATGAAAAAACAAGGAAACAAAGCACCTCAACCAAACCAAGATGTCCCAACAATAGAATCCATAGACAAAACAGCAGAAGAAATGTCAGAGAAGGAGATAAGAAATACATAGTTAGATTGATCCTCAAAATAAAGGATAGTATTGAAGAGAAAATACAGGAAGTGAAAGATCACTTCAATAAAGAGGCAAAAATTATAAAGGAATCAAGTAGAAATCCTCAAAATGAAGGAAACAACAAACCAAATTAAAAATTCAATGGAAAGTATCACCAACAGACTAGGCCAGTTGGAAGACAGAAACTCAGACAATGAAGATAAAATATATACTCTTGAAAATAAAGTTGACTGCACCAAGAAGATGGTAGGAAACTACAAACAGAACTTCCAAAAAATATGGAATAACATAAAAAGACCAAATGTAAGAATTATTGGAATAGATGAAAGCATGGAGATACAAACCAAAGGAATCTTTTCAATGACATAATATCAGAAAACTTCCCAAATCTAAAAAATGAAATGGAAAATCATCTACAAGAGGTTTACAGGGCACCAATGTACAAAATTACATCAGACCCACACTAATGAACATTATAATGAGAATGACTAACATACAGAATCAAGATAGAATTTTGAAGACTGCAAGAGAAAAAAATCAAATACATATAAGAAGAAACCAAATTCAGATCTCAGCTGATTTCTCAACAAAGACCCTCAATGCCAGGAGGTTCTAGAATAACATATATCAAACTTTAAAAGAAAATGGATGCCAGCCAACAATTTTATATCCAGCATAATTAAGCTTCAGATTTGAAGATGAAATAAAAATTGTCTACAATAAACAAAAGTTAAAAGAATTCACAGTTAGAAAGCCTGCACTATAGAATATCCTCAGCAAAATATTCCATGAAGAGGAAATGAAAAAAATAAAAATAAAAATAAAAACCAGCAAAGGGAGGAACTACATTAAAGGAAAGATCAATCGAAGGATAAACTAAGTCAAGTTAAAAAACAAAAAATAAACCAAAATGACCAAGAATACAAATCATATTCAGATAATAATCCTGAATGTTAATGGCCTAAACTCATCAATCAAAAGACATAGACTGGCATATTGGATTTTTAAAAAAGACCCAACAATATGCTGTCTCCAAGAGACTCATCTCCTAGAGAAAAACATCTATAGACTGAAGGTGAAAGGATAGGAAAAAACATATCACTCATATGCATAAATAAGCAGAGGTTTCCATCCTCATATCAGCAAAGTGGACTTCAAACCAAAGTTAGTCAGAAGATACTAAGTGCTTAAGGGAATCATACACCAACAAGACATAACAATCATAAATATATATTCCCCAATCAATGGAGCATCTACATACATCAAACAAACCCTTCTCAATTTCAAGAATCAAATAGACCAGAACACAATAATACTGGGTGACGTTAACACACCTCTTTCACTGGATAGGTCTTCCAAATAAAAACTACACAAAGACACTATAGAATTAAATAATACAATGATTTAGACTTAATGGACATATATAGAGTACTTCATTCATCATTGAGTGAATATACTTTCTTCTCAGCAGCACATGGATCCTTTACTAAAATAGGCCATATGTTATGCCACAAAGCAACTCTCAACAAATACAAAAAAATAGAAATACTACCCTGTACTCTATCAGATCATAATAGAATAAAACTAGAAATCAATGGTAAAACAAAAAAATAGAAGCTACTCCAACACCTGAAGACTAAATAGCATGCTATTGAATGATGAATGAATAAAAGAAGAAATCAAGGAGGAAATAAAAAAATACTTAGAGGTAAATGGGAACAGCAATACAACATATCAATATCTCTGGGACACTCTGAAGGCACTACTAAGAGGAAAGTTCATTGAATTGAGCTCATACATTAAAAGAATAAAAAGTCAACAAATGACTAATATTACATCTCTAAGCCCTAGAGAAAGAAGAAGTCAACACCAAAAGCAGCAGAAGACAGGAAATAATTAAAATCAGAGCTGAAATCAATTAAATTGAAACAAAGAAATAATTGAAAAAATTGACAAAACAAAAAGTTGATTCTTTGAAAAAGTAAATAAAATTAATAAATTCTAGTTTGAATCTATCCCAGTTATTGATTCTTGCTTTTATTTCTTGGGCTATGGGAGTCCTGTTAAGGAAGTCTGATCCTAAGTGAAGATTTGGACCTACTTTTTCTTCTAGAAGATGCAGGGTCTCTGGTCTGATTTCAAGGTCCTTGATCCACTGTGAGTTGAGTTTTGTGCAGGGTGAGAGATAGGGGTTTAGTTTCATTCTGTTGCATATGCATATCCAGTTTTCCCAGCACCATTTGTTGAAGAGGCTATTTTTTCTCCATTACATATTTTTGGCACCTTTGTCTAGTATTAGAAAATTGTATTTATTTGGGTTTGTGTCCGTGTCCTCTATTCTGTACCATTGAACTACCTGTCTATTTTGGTGCCAATACCATGCTGTTTTTGTTACTATTGCTTTGTAGTATAGTTGAAGTTCTGGTATTGCGATACCCCCTGTTTCATTCTTCCTGCTAAGGATTGCTTTAGCTATTCTGGGTTTCTTATTCTTCCAGATGAATTTCATGATTGCTTGCTTTGTTTCTGTGAGGTACATCATTGGGATTTTAATTGGAATTGCATTGAATCTGTATAGCACTTTTGGTAGTATGGCCATTTTGACAATATTAATTCTGCCTATCCAAGAACATGGGAAATCTTTCCATCTTCTAAGGTCTTCCTTAATTTCTTTCTTCAGTGTTTTGTAGTTTTCATTGTAGAGATCTTTTACCTCTTTGGTTAGATTGATACCCAAGTATTTTTTTTTTTTGAGGCTATTGCAAATGGAGTTGTTTTCCTCATTTCCCTTTCATCGCTTGCATATAAAAATGCTGTCGATTTATGCATGTTGATTTTATAGCCTGCTATTTTGCTGAATTCATTGATGAGGTCTAGAAGTTTTCTGGAGGAGGTTTTTGGATCCTCTAAATATAGAATCATGTCATCCGCAAATAGTGACAGCTTAAGTTCTTCTTTTCTCAGCAAAGAGCTTTCTCTCAGCAAAGGAAACTATCAGCAATGCGAAGAGAGAGCCTACAGAGTGGGAGAATATCTTTGCCAATCATACTTCAGATAGAGCACTAATTTCCATAATATATAAAGAACTCAAAAAACTCTACACCAAGAATACAAATAACCCAATCAACAAATGGGCTAAGGAAATGAACAGACACTTCACAGAAGAAGATGTACAAGCAATCAACAGATATATGAAAAAATGTTCAACATCTTTAGGAATAAGAGAAATGCAAATCAAAACTACACTAAGATTCCATCTCACCCCAATTAGAATGGCGATTATCAAGAATACAAGCAACAATAGGTGTTGGAGAGGATGTGGGGAAAAAGGTATACTCATACATTGCTGGTGGGACTGCAAATTAGTGCAGCCACTCTGGAAAGCAGTGTGGAGATTCCTTAGAAAACTTGGAATGGACCTCCCATTTGACCCAGCTATCCCACTCCTTGGCCTATACCCAAAGGACTTAAAATCAGCACACTACAGAGATACAGCCACATCAATGTTCATAGCTGCTCAATTCACAATAGCCAGACTATGGAACCAACCTAGATGCCCTTCAATTGATGAATGGATAAAGAAACTGTGGTATATATACAGTGGAATATTACTCAGCTATAAAGAATAATAAAATTATGGCATTTGCAGGCAAATGGATGAAATTGGAGAATATCATGTTAAGTGAGATAAGCCAATCTCAAAAATCCAAAAGAGGAATGATCTCACTGATAAGCGGATGATGACACTTAATGGGGGGTGGGAGGGGGACAAGAATGGCAGAAGGAGGGACTGTATAGAGGGAAAAGAGAGGTGGGAGGGGTGGGGGGAGGAAAAAATAACGGAATGAATCAAACATCATTACTCTATGTAAATATATGATTATGCAAATGGTATGCTGTTACTCCATGTACAAACTGAAACAACATGTATCCCATTTGTTTACAATTAAAAAAAAAAAAAGTTATCCAGTAGTGTTGCATCCCTGTAGTCCCAGCTACTTATGAGGCTGAGGCAGGATTGTTTGAGCTGTAGAGTTTTAGATCAGCCTGGGCCACATAGGCCACTTCTCAAAAAAAAAAAAAAAAAAAAGATCACATAAAATTAATGATTTTACAGTGCATAGTTCAGTGTTCAGTGTCATTTGGTACATTCACAATGTTGTTCAGCCACCATCACTATCTAGTTTCTGAAAGTACTAATTTCTGAAAGTACTAATATCTGAAATTGGAAGTGTGGATTCTGCAGCTAAATTTTCCTTTTCAAGATTGTTTTGACTATTCTGGGTCCTTTGCATTTCCATATGAATTTTAGGAGTGGCTTGCTCATTTCTGGGAAAAATGATAGGAATTGCATTGAATCTGTAGATTAATTTAGGGGAGCGCTGTCTTTTTTTTTTTTTTTTTTCTGTATTGGAGATTAAACCTAGGGCCTCACACATGGTAGGTAAGCACTCTACTACTGAGTTAGACCCCTGGCCCAGTTTATGTCTTTCTAGGAATTTTTCTATTTCATCTAGTTTATCTAATTTTATGACCTACACTTGTTTCTTATATTTCATTATAATCCTCTTTTTTTTTTTTTTTTTTTTTTTTTTTGGTGCTGGAGATTAAACCCAGGGTCTTGTGTACCTATTCACTCCACTACTGAGAAACATTCTATACCCTTGGTCTCACTTGTGATTCAATTAATTACTTAATTGGGTCCTGGGGATTGAACCCAGAGGTACTTTGTCACTGAGCTACATCCCCAGCCCTTTTACTTTTATTTATTTTTAATTTTGAGACAGGTTGTACTGAGTTGCCCAGGCTGCTTTTGAACTTGCCATCCTCTTGCCTCAAACCCCAGAGGTGTTGCTAAGATTACAATAGAGTGCCACTGTGCCCAGCTGGCTTTTAAAATTTTTTTTATTATTTTTTGCAGTACTAGGGAATCGAACTCAGGGCCTTGTGCTTGCAAGGCAAGCACTCTACCAGCTGAGCTATCTCCCCAGCCCCCAGCTGGCTTTAAACATTTTTAGTCTGAGTCTGGGAAGCCACTGGAAGATTTTGGGCAGGAAAGTGACATGATAAAATCTGCATTTTTTTTTTCTTTCTTTTTTTTTGCGGTGCTGGGGATTGAACCCAGGGCCTTGTATTTGCAAGGCAAGCACTCTATAAAATCTGCATTTTAAAGCATTATTTTTTATGCTTTACTGACAATACACTATAGGGAGGGAAACAATGGACACAGAGACAATTAAAAAGCTATTGCAGGTCGGGTGAGCTGGCCCATGCCTGTAATCCCAGTGACTCCGTAGGCTGAGACAGGAGGATTGCAAGTTGGAGATCAGTCTCAGCAATTTTTCAAGGTTCTTAGAAACTTCCCAAGACCCTGTCTCAAAATAAAAAATCAAAAGGGCTGGGAGTGTGGCTCAATAGTTAAGTGTTCTTGGGTTAAATCCCCAGTACCCCCCAAAAGTCTACTGCAATAAAATTAGTCATAAATAAAGTTAAAGTTGGCTTGGACAAGGGTACTAGCACAGTACTCATGGAGAAAGTGGGAAAATGTCAGATTCTCACATATTGGATGTTGATGTGATGAATGGGAAACATAAGTCAAAAAAAAAAAATTCTTAGCCACACTAACAGAGAGAGAAAACTCAAATTCCTGAAATTTGTGATGACAAAGAAAATATGATAGATACTAGTGAAATAAAGAAGATAATTAGAAACTATTCTGAAAATTTATACTCAAATAACAAAGAAAAACTTGAAGACATCAACATATTTCTAAATACATATAATCTACCCAAACTGATGCAGGAGAACATATACAATTTAAACAGATCAATTTCAAGCAATGAAATAGAAGACACCAACAAACACCTAACAACCAAGGAAAGTCCAGGACCAGACAGATTCTCAACTGAATTCTACAATACCTTCAAAGAACTCATTCCAATACTCCTCAAAGTATTCCATGATATAGAAAAGGAGGGAACCCTTCCAAACTCATTCTATGAGGTTAGTATAACCCTTATACCAAAACCAGACAAAGGGTTAGTATAACCCTTATATCAAAACCTTGATGTGACAAAGACACATCAAGGAAAGAAAACTTCAGACCAATAGCCCCGATGAACACAGATACAAAAATTCTCCCAATAAAATTCTGGCAGATTGCCTAAAAATAACATATTAAAAAGATAATGTACCATGATCAAGTGGGGTTCATCCCTGGAATGCAAGGTTGGTTCAACACATGGAAATCAATAAATGTAATACATCACATCAGTAGACTTAAAGACAAGAATCATATGATTATCTCAGTAGATGCAGAAAAAGCATTTGACAAAATATAGTACTTCATGTTCTAAACACTAAACTAGAGATAGTAGGACCATACCTCAACATTGTAAAAGTTATCTATGCTAAGCCCATAGCCAATATCATTCTAAATGGAGAAAAATTGGAAGTATTCCCTCTAAAAACTGAAACAAGACAGAGATGCAATCTTTCACCACTTCTATTCAACATTGTCCTTGAAACTCTAGCCAGAGCAATCAGACGGATGAAAGAAATTAAAGGGATATGAATAGGAAAATAAGAACTCAAACTATTACTATTTGCTAATGACATGATTCTATATGTAGAAGATCTAAAAACTCCACCAGAAAACATCTAGAACTAATAAATTAATTCATCAAAGTAGTAGGATATGAAATCAATACCCATAAATCAAACATGCCTATACATCAGTGATAAATACATGGAAAGAGAAATTAGGGAAACTACCCCATTCACAATAGCCTCAAAAAAAAATACTTAGGCATCAATCTAACAAAAGAGATGAAAGACCTCTACAATGAAACCTACAGAACATTAAAGAAAGAAATTGAAGACCTTAGAAGATGGAAAGATATCCTATGGTCTTAGAAAGGGAGAATTAATATTGTCAAAATGGCCATACTACCAAAAGTGTTATACAGATTAATGCAATTAATATTAAAATACCAATGACATTCTTCATAGAAATAGAAAAAGCAATCATAAAATTCATTTGGAAAAATAAGAGACTCAGAATAGCCAAGGCAATCCTTAGCAAGAAGAGTGAAGGAGGCATCATAATACCAGAACTTAAACTATACTACAGAGCCATAGTAACAAAAATGGCATGGTATTGGCAGCAAAACAACACAAAGATCAATGGTACAATAAAAGACACAGAGACAAACCCACATAAATATGATTATCTCATACCAGACAACAGTGCTAAAAATATACATTGAAGAAAAGATAGCCTATTCAACAAACAGTGCTAGGATAACTGGAAATTCATATGAAAGAAAATGAAATTAAACCCCTATCTCTCACCCTGCACAAAAATCAACTCCAAGTTGATCAAAGACTCAGGCACTAGAATAGAGACCCAGCACCTTATAGAAGAAAAAGTAGGCCCAAATCTTCATCATGTTGGCTTAGGACTTAACTTCCTTAACAAGATGCCTAAAAAGCTCAAGAAATAAAATTAAGAGTCAATAAATGGGATGGATTCAAACTAAAAAGCTTCTTCACAGCAAAGGAAACAATCAATAATTTGAAGAAACAGCCTAGAGAATGGGAAAAAAACATTTACTACACACACCTCAGATACAGCACTAATCTCCAGGATATATAAAGAACTCATAAAACTTAACACAAATAAAACAAATAACCCAATCGACAAATTGGCTAAGGAACTGAAAAGACTCTTCACAGAAGAATAAATACAATCGATCAAGAACAGTTTTGATTTGCAAATCAAAACTACCTAAGATTTCATCTCACTCCAGTCCAAATGGCATTTATCAAGAATACAAGCAATAGTAAGTGTTGGCAAGGATGTGGGGAAAAGGGTACATTCATACATTGTTGTTGTGACTGCAGATTGGTGCATATACTTTGGAAAGCAATATGGAGATTCCTAAGAAAACTTGGAATGGAACCACTATTTGACCCGTCTATCCCACTCCTCAGTTTATGCCCAAGGACTTAAAATCAGCATACTAGAGTGATATAGGCACATCAATGTGTAGTAGCTCAATTTATAATAGCTCAACTATGGAACCAACCTAGATGCCCTTCAACAGATGAATGGATAAAGAAAATGTGGAACATATACACAATGAAATATTACTCAGCCTTAAAGAAGAGTGAAATTATGGCATTTGCAGGTAAATGGATGGAACTAGAGAATATCATGCTAAGTGAAATAAGTCAATCCCACAAAACCAAAGGTAGAATGTTTTCTCTGATATGTGGATGCTGATCCATAGTGGGAGATGGGTAGGGAAGAATGAAGGAACTTTGGATTATGCAGTGGGAGTGAGGGGAGGGGTGGGGTGGTAGGGATGGGAAGGACCATAGAATGAGACAGACATTATTGCCCTATATACATGTATGAAAAAAAAAAATTTTTAATAATATAAAAGAGAAAACTGGCTCATCATGTACCAGGAAACCACTATTAGATTAACCACTGACTTCTCATCAAATAATCGAAATCAGAAGGCAGTAGGATAACATATTCAAAGACCTGGAAGAAAAACAAAAAAACAAGACAAAACACATGATTAATCATGGTCATTGAGCAAAACTGTATTTCAAAAATAAGGGCAAAATAATCACATTGCCTAATAAACAAAACTGACATAACTCTTCATAAGCAAACCTATCTTCCAAAATACTAAAGGAAGTTCTTTAGGTTAAAAAGAAGTAATGCTAAATAGTAGTTCAAATACACACAATAGAAAATAATTTTTAAAATATAGTTTTAAATTTAAAAATGAATTGAAATGCTATATCATTTGGTTGGTTGTCTAAAGCTTTCTTGTAATCCTGAGTGTACTCATCAGTTCATTTTGGAGTGGGGAGGAAAGGTATTTAAAAGAAATATGATTATACTCGATATTTAACTTTTATTTTAAAAGTATAGATTATTTTATTTTAATCTGCATGTTTATAAGAGACATATCTAACCATACAAGAAAAACTAAGTAGAAATAAAAAGATAGAAAAGGTATATATTAGGAAAATTAACCAGTTGCTGATGTTTCTTTATTAATGTAACAAAATAGATTTACACCAAAAAATCATTATTAGACATACAAGGGGTAGTTGCATTCAGATAAAATTGTCATTTAACAAGGAATGTGTATAAGTCCAAACTTTATTTCCCTAATGAAAGACCTTCAATGTTAAAAGAAAACTTGATAAAACTATATATCTCTCTCAGGCACTGAAAGAATAGACACAGAAAGATTTATAAGGCTGTAAAATATTTGAACAAAAAAATTAAGCTACAATCCAACAATACAAAATATACAGTCTTCTAAGGTACATATAGAACATACACAAAAACTAATGTTATGTTAGGCAGAAAGCAAGAATCAGCATGTTTCAAAGAAATGATATTAATTAGTCCACATTATCTTTCTTATATCTGATTAAAGAGTTAATTCAAAATTTCCATAACCTGAAACTATTAAAACAAACAGCTAAATAACTAATGAATGGTAGTGATATTCAGACTATTTAACAATTCTATGGCAAGTGTTCAAAATAATCAGAATGAATGCCTGCCATAAATACCTAATGTGCCCATAGTAATTGTACCAGCTAAATATTGGCCCTTGTATGGTCAGAGATAGACAGTTTGATTGATAGATAGATAGATAGATAGATAGATAGATAGATAGATAGATAGATAGATAGATAGATAAACCAAAATATTAAAACATCATAAAACCAGGTCTGAGATTGTAGCCACTCTATTTGATATTTATTGTTTATTATCAGTGTCTATTCTAAGTGGTTAGTAACTATGCTACCATCTTTATAAAATATTTTTATCATCAATTCTGCCAAAAGTTCAAATATAATTGAATAATTATACTGGAGACTTAAAAGTGCTTTCTGTGAGAAATGTTAAGATTTCTTACAGAAAACTCGACTTCATAGATCAGAGAGAAGAAACAAACATAAAAGGAACAATGAGAATGAACTGCCTAGATAATTTAAATTCAGGCAAAAGGCCAGGCAATGTGTAATATAGTCACATCATATTATTTCTTACTAAATTTTCAAATATTAAAAGATATATCTTCTTATTCATAATTCAAGGATAAAGAAACTAAGATACGCAGAGGTTAAGACAAGTTCTAGGTAATATAGCTAGGTTTCTTTTCTCTAGAGGCCTACTGGCCAGGAAGGAAATATCCTGAAGTCTAACTGCACCTAAGGTTGGAAAAATACTACAAAGGTATATGAGTTCATGGAAAATGCTACCACAATGGAATCGCTCTTGTCATGGAGTAGAGAGCGTGAGCATTTTAAAATGGAGCCTCTAGATCATCTGACAGGCTACACTTAGGTTGACCCAGACAGGCCTGCAGCTACAATCTGAAGTTGATCAATGAGCTATGGACTCATAAATTTAAATGTCTGCCTACACTAATCATTGCAGGGTTTTTTTTTTTCCTTCTTAAACCCAAGTTCTTTGTTCTCTCTCTGAAACACATTCTCAGTTTTACTCAAATCTTTGTCTCTTGACTTATAATTCCTAAGACACCAAATTGTTCTTTAGTACTTCATAGTCATATTGATTACTGATCAACAGTTGTTAGAGGTCAAAAGAGTTACAAAATCCCAGTTTGATTTTACCTTGGTGTTTCTTCAAAGCTGTTAATTGGATAATTGGGTGAATTTAAGAGACTGTGATGACCAAGTATTGTGATGACTGAATGACTGTAGCAAAGGCCATGAACAAGTATGAATGATTTTACCTTTTCCTGATCTCAGTACCACAACATCCTCCTGAAGAACTCACAGAGCCCTTCACTCACATGTAATAGTAAGTATTAGCACCAAGGATTTTAACAGATCATAAATATGCTAAATAAACTTAAGGTAATGGTCTTTCAGTATGATATACTATAGGGAAGATAAGAGGGTTCAAGAATTTTTAGTTTATTAGGGGGAAACAGAAAACCATCATGGTTAGGAGGCTGGATATGTAATCAAACGGTTTAGATTGGACTCTCCCCTTTACATTTGCCTTACTAATCCATAGTCTGTGCAAGTGATTTAAAGTCTCAGAACCTCAATTTTCTCATTTATTGTAAACATGAAACATAGTAGCTCATTCAACCATATTTTATAGCACTTCTCTCACTCTAGACAAAGAGTGATTAATTCAGTAGACCAAAAACCCAGAGGTCTAAGAGGAGTTCCACTACAAACAGGTTTGCTTGGGGTGATAATGGATCACCAGATTGATGGCCTCTGACTAATATACGGAGATGCAAATTTAAACACTAATGATGGTCATTTGATTTGATGTTATAGATAGCAAGATTCTTGATGCAATTATAGGCCAGGTCTTCTTGCTATATGTTAAAAGCAGAACAACCATTACTAACTTCATCCGACTTTTTTGAGATAAAGAGGTATAACCACTAAGAAGAGAGGGAAGTAAGCTGTCCAAGAGGCATGACTCTACAGAGTGACAGAGATCACACAATACAAAATCTTAAAAAGTCAAAAAGAGACTAGCCTATCTAGGAAAGGCAACGGAAGATACTTGTACCAAAGATACTGAGATATTATCCAGGAGAAGAGGTACCCTGACCCAATGAATTCAGCAATGGCTCCTTCTCAGGCAGATTGGAGAGTCACCAGTAGGAAGTCCAAAGTTGTAAAAGGATCAGTTAGCCTCTAAATCAAGATGAAACAGTGATAATTTTACTAAAACTAGATAAAACCAATTCTTTTGTCTGTCTCTGGACAAAAGATATTTTCAGAGAATTGGGAAAAGGAGAGGCCTTAATCCTTGGTATAATTTGGATATGAAGTATCACCTGAAAATCTCATGTGTTGGAAACGTGATATCCAATGTAGTGAGGTTCAGAGTTGAATGACTAGATTATGAGAGCTGTAACCTCATCCATGGACTACTGGGTGGTAACCACAAACAGTGGAGGGCATGGGTACATGCACTTGGGATTAAATTTTGTCCCTGGTTCCTTGCTCCTTGTCTCTCTCTCTCTCTCTCTCTCTCTCTCTCTCTCTCTCTCTCTCTCTCTCTCTCTCTCTCCCCCCCCTCTCTCTCTCTCCCCCTCTCTCTCCCTCTCTCTCTCTCTTCCCCTCCATCCCCGTCTCTCTCTCTCTCCTTCCTAACTACCATGAACGGAGCAGCTTTCCTTCACAATGCATTTCCACCATGATGTTCTGCCTCAACTCAGGTTCTGGCAGTGGAGAAAGCTTTGAAACTGTGGGCCAAATTAATCTTTTTCTCCTCTAAGTTGCTCTTCTCAGGTATCTTGGTTTCAATGATGAAAAGCAAACACATCCCTGTTGCAGATTAATGAAGCAATCATTTCAATGATTAATGTTTTCTATAACTTAAGAAAGAGAACCCATTAAACACATCATGCTGCAGATACATTTAATCCTCATAAAAAAACAAAGATATACATGTTTTTATATAATAAGGTAAGTAGAATCCCAAAAGATCTTATGAATTGTTCTAGGTCCACAGCTAGGAAGTGGTTCCATTGAGATTGGAGCACCAAGTAGACTCCAAAATTCATATACCCATTGCCCCACCATAGAGCTCCATTTTATTTTGAGTACTGAAAGACCTGTCAAGACCTCCCTATCCACCTCTTTAGCAAATACATAAGAACAATTTTCAGCTGTAGATGACCTTTAACCATGTAAAATGTGGCAATTCCAAAGAGGCTAACCAACATAGACATCATTTCTTTTCTAGTTGTTATCCATAGCATGGTAATCTTTTCCCACAGGAATATAAAACACAATCTAATATTTATACCTAAGCAGGGAACCTAAACAGGGATGTCTCAGGGGACATCATTAAAAGTTACTCACCTACTTCTCTCTAATATCAAGGTACAAATAGGCAACACAGGGAAGGGGTCCCAAGTGCCTGCTAGCAGTCTAAAGTCAAGCTTGTTAAACTTGTAACTTTTTTAACAAACTCCTTCCTCCACAAGTTTTCCAGAGGGAATCTGGGGATGTTTCTCGAGAGTGATGTCTCCTCCTTAGTTAGAACTAAACAGGAAAAAGTGGTGTATGAAGTCATCATGTGGAAAATTCTAAAAGTGGAATTACTTTATTCTGTGAAAAGAAAGCAGGCCTATAATGCACTACCATCAACAAGTCACTCAAAAACATAATTAGGCCAGGCACAGTGGTACACATCTATAATCCCAGCAGCTTGAGAGACTGAGACAGAAGGATCACAAGTTCAAGGCCAGCCTCAGCAACTTCTTAAGGCCCCAAGCAACTTAGTAAGACCCTGTCTCAAAATAAAAAACTAAAAGAACCAGTGGTGTGGCTCAGTGGTTAAATATCCCAGGTTCAATCCCCAGGACAAAAAGAAAAAAAAAAAAAAAAAGGTAGGTTAAATAAGATATCTCAGTAAAAACTTTTAGAGTCAGAGTGATTAAGGCAATGAGAAAGGGAATAAGATAACTCCACATTTTGTTTAGTCACATGGAATTAGAGATTTGTTATAGTTCTCACCCTGTCTTATCACTGTAAATCTAATCTACTATACTAAAACATTAATCTCATTGTAGTAAAGATCTAGGTGGGTTGTGACTCCCCAGGGTACACTAAATTATGCAAATAGTTCATTTTGATCCCAGGAAATTAATTCAGAACCCACATAACTATTGTAATTTAAAAAGAATTAAAGAGAATAAAATATATCCAACTTTGGGACGGAAGCATCCTTTTTTCCGCAATGTTCACATGAATCTACAAAAATCATGGGGCAGGAAACTAAAAAGGAGAATCCCACAGCAAGCTAGGATAGACGTCAATACATATTAAGATTTTTTTTTCTAACTTCGATTCACATAATCTACAATGACATTTAAAGATGATACAAAGTAGAAACTCAGGACCAGTAAGGAACAAAGAAAAGTAACTGAATGCTCATGATAATCAGTGCACCTTTGTGTTAGAATTTTTTCATCCTGCTGATTCAGAATCAATGTGGAATAGCCATGACTGCCACCAAAGAACAAACTGTTCTTCTGAAATGTGAGCATTACTGACATTTGAAGATGTGGATCCCCAAGCTTTCTAACAGTGGCTGTGTGATCAGATATCCATGAGATGATCCACTGAGAGTATATTTATATTAAATATCACATAGATTTCAATAATGGCTCCAGGATTGATCATGCAACTTTACCTTTCATTGGAGATTTCTCATAATTGCTCAAATTTATGATATGATTTTGGAGAACTCAAATTTATCTCAGATAAACACATCACCTAAAATACTTGGCAAACCACATTCCAAACACATCAAGGATATAATAATACACCATGATTAAGTGGGTTTCGTCCCAGGGATGCAAGATTGGTTTAACATACACAAATAAATAAATGTGATTGATTGTTTAAACAGAATTAAGGACAAGAATCACATGATCGTCTCAACAGATGCAGGAAAAAAAAAAAACCTTTGATAAAATCCATTCATGTTAAAACGCTAGAAAAGCTAGGGTTAGACAGAACTCACCTTAACATTATAAAAGTTATTTATGATAAACTAAAAGCCAACATCATACTGAATGTAGAAAAACTGAAAGTGTTTCTTCTGAAATCAGGAACAAAAAAGAATGTGCACTCTCACCACTTCTATTCGACATAGTTCTTGAACCACTACCCAGAGCAAACAAGCAAAAGAGGAAATTAAAGGGATGCAAGTGGGAAAAGAAGTCAAACTATGTCTGCTTGCTAATGACATGATCCTACATCTAGAAGACTGAAGATACTCCACCAGACGACTTCTGGAGCTTATAAATGAATTCAGCAAAATACCAGAATATAAGATCAAAACATAAATTAATATCTTTCCTGTACTCCAACAGTGATTCTGCTGATAAAGAAATCAGGAAAACCATCTGATTCACAAAAGAACTTAATTTTTTTTTTTAAATACTTGGGAATTAATCCAACCAAGGAGGCAAAAGATCTCTACAATGAAAATTATAGAACACTGAAGAAAGATATTGAAGAAGACCTTAGAAGATGGAAAGACCTCCCAGATTCTTCAATAGACAGAATTAATATTGTCAAAATGGCCCTACTGCCAAAAGCAATACAGAGATTCACTACAATCCCCATCAAAATACCAATGACATTCTTCAAGAATTAGGAAAAACAATCCTTAATTCATTCAGAAGAATAAAAGACCCAGAATATCCAAAACAATACTGAGCAAGAAAAATGATGCAGGAGGCATCACAATACCTCATTTCAAATGATACTACAGAGGTACAGTAACAAAAACAACATGATATTGACGTCAAAATAGACATGAAAACCAATGAAACAGAATAGAAGACATAAAGAAAAAACCCACATACTTATAGCCATCTGATACTTGACAAGGTGCCAAAATATGTTTTGAAGAAAAGACAGCCTTTTAAAACAAATGGTACTAGGAAAACTGGATAGCTATATGTAGAAAAATGAAACTAGATTCCTATCGCTCACCCTGCACAAAAGTCAAATCTAAATGGATCAAAGACTTAGAAATTAGAGCAGAAACCTTGCAACTGCCAGAAGAAAACTTAGGGTCAACACTCCATTCTATTCGCGCTGGCATGAACTTCCTTAACAAGACCCACGAAGGTCAAGAAATAAAACCAACGATCAATAAGTGGGATGGCATCAAATTAAAAAGCTTCTGCACAGCAAAGGAAATGATTAAGAGCATGGAGAGCCTGAAAAATGGGAGGAAATCTTTGCCAGTTACCCTTCCAACAGAGGATTAATATATAAAGAACTCAAAAAACATGACACTAAAATAAATAAATAAATAACCCAACCAATAAATGGGCAAAAGAACTAAGCAGAAACTTCTCAAAAGAAAAAAACACAAATGGCCAACAAATATATGAAAAATGTTCAACATCTCTAGCAATCATGGAAATGCAAATCAAAACTACACTAAATTTCATCTCGATCTAATCAGAATGGCAATTATCAAGAACACAAACAATAATAAATGCTGGTGAGGATGTGGGGGAAAAGGTAGACCCGTACACGGTTGGTGGATCTGCAGATTAGTACAACTACTCTAGAAAGCACTATGGAGATTCCTCAAAACACTAGGAATATGATCCAGCAATTCTACTCAGTATTTATTCAAAAGAACTAAAATTAGCACACTATAGTGACACAGCAACTCAATGTTTATAGAAGCACAATTCACAATAGTTTAATTATGGGATCACGACAGATGCCTGTCTACATACGAATGGATTAAGAAATTGTGGTATATATACACAATGGAGTTTTACTCAGCTACAAAGAAAAAATGAAATTATGGCACTTGCAGGTAAAGGGATGGAAATAGGTAACATCATGCTAAGTGAAATAAGCCAGACTCAGAAAATCAAATGTTAAATGTTTTCTCTCATATGTGGAAGTTAGAGCAAAATAAAATAAGGAAGAAGGGGAGAATTGGACATCATAAAGATATAAGGAAAACCATTAAAGATTAAAAGGAAGAGACAAGGGACTGGAAGGGGAGGAAATACAGGACAAATTCTCAAAAAATCATGTTATGTGCATACATAAATGTACCACAGGGAATTTCACCTTTATGTATAAGTGGAAGGAACCAATCAAAATAAAAATGGATAAACAGATGAGTGGAAGGAAGACCCGCAGAGTAGAAGAAAGAGAACAACAGGGCTGTTGTGGGGATGTGAACTGAATTCAAATTCCATGTGTGCATGATTTTGTCAGGATGGACCCAACTGCTGTGTATAACTACAGTGTTCTAATCAAAGTATTATCTAGTACTACAATTGATCAGTATCTGTCCCTTTGGTATCTTAGAGCATTGGATGCAGGTATGTGCTGCACGAAGGATTTGGGCCATGCTGACCTGACAACTCCAGTATTTCTGCCACAGTATGCTCTTCACCCAGCCTTGCTCCACACACAGCTCCAGCAGAAGCAGGATGCTCTAGCTCAGTCCCGGCAGAGGATGAAACACCCAAAGATGAATGTACTGTAGTTTGGCAGGGCACATGTCTTCCAGGGACCTGGGCTTAAGGAAATATTAGTGAATGTTGCTCTCATGACAAATATGACCCTGGAATCTATGAGCCCTGCTTCTCTAGAATGTTTTTCACTTTTTCTAAGAGAAACTTGTGTTATAAGTAAAAGAGCATAAGTAGTGAGGTTGTAGCATTTTCTCTCATTTAGAGACAAATACAACTGTCTGAGTCTCCTCATGAGATATCAAGTGGCTCAGCCTGAGTGTGACACTGGGTCCTGACCAGGCGTGCTATTCAAAAGAAATTTCATGTCAGGCAAAAACAACAACCACTCAGAATAGAAACACAACTGGTATGACATACTACTAAGATAAAACAGTAGTTTGGTCTGTATCAATTCTAAGATCCACCCTGCTAATATCTGTAAATGAAAAGAATTGAGCTGGAAGAGCTTTTAGGAAGCTGTTGCAAAAATGCCATTTTATTTTTATTTTAAAATGTTCAGTTGCCAAATAAAGATTGAATATATTCAAGGTATACAGCATGATGAGTTAGTATAGGTAAGTACTGTGTGATGATTACCACAATCAAATTAATTAACACATCCATCATCATCCACACTGGTATCTGCAACTTATTCATCATTTAAGAGAGAGTTTATACCCTTTGACCAATATTTCTCCCACCCAGGCTTCTGGTAACCACACTGCTACTCTCTGCTTCTATGAGTTTGAGAAAAATATCATATTAAGCAGGAGTCCAACTTGTCAGAGCTGTGCATTACTCAACTCTGGGTCTATCAATGTGCCTGATGAAATAAATTGACTTCAAAACACTTAGGAAAACAAACGAGTCTCTTCACATTTTGACAGAATTATCTTAAACAACTTGTGAAGAATTTGTGTAATCAAATTCAATAAGGTTTATAATTTTGTCTCACAGAAGCAATCTATATATTCCCTAACTAATCAAGAAAGAGATTCCATATTTTGGTGGTAGCAATTTATTATAATTCTTTTTCTATTGATTTTTATGGCATCATATTGAAGCAGAACGATTACATGTCTGTTTGACTTACCGAAAGTGATTATTTGCTGTGTCAACATTAGGCAAACTATACCCAATTCACTCACTCATAATCAAATATCAAAATGCTATCTTTTATGGAGTATCTGTCTAACACCAAGAATCATGATAAGCACAACTAAAACATTATCATATAGCAATCCTGAAAGGCAGTTATAATATTCATTTTTACAGTTTAAATAGCTTACGAGAGTAATAAAATAGAAGTTTGGAAAATGGGGTCCTAACTTATGTGTATCTATCTTCAAACCAATCTCTCTATATAAAAACAAGGCACATATTTACAATCACAATACCATTAGAAGAATAGAAAGCATTTTTATTAAGTGTCTACTATGCCTCGATAACTATGTCAAATTCTGTATATGCATTAACTCGTTAATTCACATATTAATAATATCAGGTAGAGAGTCGTAAGTTTCTCATTTCATAGGTAGGTAAATTGAAGACAAATGTGCAGTGACATCCGCAAAGTCAGAGAGGTAGTGCTTGACAACGCTGGCCTAACTCCAGAATCCATGCCTTTAACCCTTTCATTCTTCTGTCTCCCAAGTAACAGAGAATGCTTTTCCCAGTGACTCAGGTAAAAACCAGTAACTACGAAAGAATTCTTAAGAGGGGGGGTCCTTATTTGTCATAGAGAACATTTACATTCTCAAGATATTTTCTTCAGCTATACGTGGTCTTAATTATCTGAACAAAACTCCTGAGCAATGGTTGAAGGAACATAGAATTGTAGGCTAGATAGTGAGAAAGACTCAGAAACTAATCTGTAATCACTTGAAAAGTTATCATGAGGAAGCACATACTCATTTTTTTTTGTTTTCCACAGGGAAGGATGAGAGATACATACAACAGTGATATATAGAGTTGCATGCAAACAACTTTCTGATAATTAGAATGATCCAAAAAGAATTCGTATGGCCTCATAAAGTGCTGTAAGCATCAATGGGCTTGGAGACAGAAATATGTTGAACACCAGCTTGAGGTGTGTTTCTGTCATCTCATCTCATTAGAACTGATTTTAAATAATTTCCACTTCTAAAGTCAATCATTTGGAATTTGATTATTTCACTGTGTGATTCCATAAGAGTATGCTTTTAATCATCTTTATCTCCACATTTGTAATCAAGTAGCGAAGTGATTGAGATTATTCCAAAATGAAATAAAATAAAAATATCCCCTTATAGAATAAGTTATAATTACTACTGCAGCATTTTTATAATAATAATATATTATATATTATGTTTAATATAATTAACAAGATAAATGCCCATTATTTGAAAATAAGTTAAGTAAATCTTGAAACACAAAGTAAAATACAATGTAGCCATTATAAATATGTTCCCTGAGTATTAGACAGTGTGTGAAAAATTTATTATAATTTTGAGGATATAAAAGTATATAAATAACAGACAAACATAGAAATGTTATGACTAACCTAATGTTCCTCATATTTAATTTTAAAATGTATGAACCCATATTTTCCATCAAATTATGACCAAATTCACTTCAAAGATGATCACAGTACCTGGCCCATAACAGGTATTCAATAACTATTCTGTGAATGCGTAAGGGGGAAGTGATATGACATAGCTTTAAAAAAGCATCTGGAAAAAATTAGTTAATATTTTTAAAATATCCTCTGTTCCATGCTTTAGACATATAAGAACATAGTTATCATATAGGTGAAACAAAATATTAAATCAAAAAAAAAATTTTTGCTCACACTTTTTTTAAGAACTGAATCAAAATCTTACCTCAGTGGAGAAAGAAGCATATTTTAAAAATAAGAAAGAAAGTCACTGTTGGAAAAATATTTGCAGAAATTTTGAGAGGTATGTTAAACATATAGTTTATTAGAGTTCAACAAACTGAGAGGAAAACTATTAAAATTGTAAGTGATAAGTGATGGGTGTGAACAGATACTATAAGACAGAATATGAACAGAGAAAATGTTCAATCTAGCATTTACAGAAATGAAAAGTAAAAAAAAAAAAAGTAATGTTTTATATGAATAGAAAAGAATAAATATCTCTGATTCAGAAAATAGTCTGTGCAAATATTTTAGCACCAATATAAAATCTTAAGTTAGAGGGAAAACGTTTTGTATGTATACTAAGAATTCTCTACGGCTTCATACGTTTTCTTCTACAGTTGCAACTCTAAAAATTTATCTTATTTCTAGTAGAAGGAAAATCAAATTAGCAAGAAGCATAGATATTGATGATAATTATATATAAATCTCAAAAAAGAAACAAAATGTCCATTAAAACAAAAATAGTAGGCTAGATTATAGCAATTCCAGTTAATGGAATAGTCTTAAAGTATTAAAAATAGCATTACAGATACTATGAAAAAATCACAAAACAATCTTTGATAGAAAGTGTCAAGTGCTAATTAAAACTTCCGATAATTATGTTAGTCTCAAGAAAAATGCATATGACCTATTATTAAGAAAAATATGAAAAATAAAAAGTTTGAAGAGATGGAATGATTCATTTAGGATTCATTTGATCCTACATTATTTGTACAATAAAAAGAAAAATAAATTTTTGAGGAAAGTTTAACTTTTTTCAGAATTTTTGGACATTCTGATCTTAATACCAACTTATGATGACGCCATCAAATACAAACATATTTAATGAATACTCCAAGAAATGTATGACTGGGTAAGATTCTCTTGAAGCTAATATAATTGGGTCCTAGAATGCACATGAGTCAGGGAGTTTATCCTTAGGGAATCCTAAATTTCTGACTCACAACCTTAGGGACTAACAAAGTTTGTGAAAACGAGTGTTAAATTCACCTCCAAAAGAAACTGGGCCTTCCCCAAGTTAAATGTCAACTATATAACAAATCATGGGAAAAATGACAATTGCATCATTGATCTTCAAGCTTAATATGTTTTTTGTTTCCTTGATACCTTCTTAAGAAGATTCAGTTACAGATAAATATCCTAGTTGTGGCTATTCTTTCTCACATTTCCTGTCAAGAAAGAGAAGCCATAGCCTTTCAAATTGAGAATCTTCTCATCTGAGAAATGCAAATGAAATTCACATTGCTGGGAAATGTTCCTATTACTTACTAGCATGAATGGTGTGGATGGTTTTTAAATCCAGTCAAGAAGTAAGACAAAGAGAGGTTAGTTTTTTATAATTTTTCCCAAGACAAAATAGTCTATGAATAAATACATTTTCTAGTCGAGGTGCCATTGCTTGTTGGATTTTTTAAATATGAATATATGCATGAAGGAAATATACAAAAACCCAGGCATGATCTATCAGACCATGCTATCTTATTTATTTATTTTTAAAAATCCTCAAATAGTCCGGTGATCTGCAATCTCTTTTGAGATTATATGATTAAGTCTTATGAGGAAGAGAATGCTGCTTATCATGCAACAGACCTTATAACTAATATGCAAATGGCTATTGTATTCAAGCATCTGGTTTGCTAAAATCTTAAGTAATAGTTATCTGGGCAAGGAGAATATGGTGATTTTTATATACCCAACAAAGTTTTGGGAAAACATAATTAACGGTGTTGATGATAAAAACAAGTAATATGAGACAGGAGAAATAACCATAATTGAGTATTAAAATAAACCCCACACAGCCAAAGGCAGAAGAACTATTAGGATTATTTTGTGTGCCTTCATTCATATGATAAATCAAATTCTACTGTGGTAGACTTAAATTCCCTAAAATAAACCTGAAAGGAATTTAGGGTAGTTTTTCATTTGAATTCATTTTTATGGATAATGTCTTCATAGATGGTTTTCAAAAGAGGCAAGTATATATTTCATGTGCATATTTATCATATGATTCATCATTGAAAGTCAAGTTCATCTAATTGAATTGTGGTTTTATGAAATTTTTGTATAAATAAGTACACTTTGTATGTGGTACAGAGGTGAAAATGGTAATTTGTAAATCATGAAGATATGGGTTTAAACCATAAGTCTGGCACTTACTACCATAAAATAATAAAATTTTACTTAATCTTTGAAATCTCAAAATAAAACCCTTATCCATAAAACATCACAGCAGCATTTGAGCTATTTTAAAGATTAAATGATTTTTAAAAATTATATGAAATAAAGACATACTAAGACCCCACCCGTTGTCAATTACCTTTACCTTTGCGAACCAAAATAATATACTTATTCATGGTATGTTGAGATTTAGAATCTATAAAATAGATAAACTGAGAGTTGACATGACTGTGAAACTTTGCACAGTATCAGTTGTCTTAATTGATTTATTTAAAAGTGCAGAGTACAGGATTGTTTGCCATAGTGATCATTTAGGTTACAGCTAACTGAAAAATCTTAACATTTTAAATACTAGAACTTCAAGTAGTTAAATTAAAGCAAAGCAAAAAAACCAACTTATAGAAAGATAAAAGTCCTATAAGAAAGATAGAGAGCTTGATTTTCTGACTTGCATAAAAGTCACAAACCTTGCTTAGATCTATTACAATATGAAAGAAGTACCCAGATGCACCCCATAGCATGAAACAAAGAATGGTTGTTTTTTACAAAAGACCAGACTTGGGAGGAAGGGATTAGAGGATGCCCAGGATTAGGCCAGTTCAGAGTGTTTAACAAACATGAATTTCATCTTCTAGTGATAATTTTGTTCTAGGCATCCATGGTCTATAGACTCTTTTGATATCATATGATTTACGTTGGGAAACTCAAGTTCTTTATCTTGATGTTTCTCCTGAAAACAGTGAAGACTGTGACCTGGAAGATTCTGAGGGTAAGGATTACAAATTCCTTAGGTCCAGTATGAAGAAATATGAGCTCCTTTGGATAACTGGAAAAAGTACACCAATATAATTCAGCCTCGGTGTGCAAACTCTAGACATCTAAGACAATCACTGCACTGTTAAATTCTTTTTCCATTTTGTGCTCTGAGTTAGTCTTTGAAGCACAATTGTAAACACTTGCTTCAGTGTCTTCCTCTGATACATTTTTACTTTATGTATATTTATTTTAAAACTTTAGATATTTCCGAAAATTAGAAAAATGCTAAGATAACCACTAGCATATTAGATATTTCTTTCTAGCCTTTGTATCCTAAGTTAGCTTGGTTTAGGTTTGTGTTTTGTAAACAATGCTTTATGCTGTCATTTAGTTTCTGTTTTTACTTAATCATACTAACATAAACTAAACTACTTTATGTTAATATAAAGTCCAAACAAATGTCATAAATAAGTGCATAATGTGGCCCATAACAAAAATAGTCCATAATTATGTAACAATTCTTCTAGAATTAGAAAAGTATAAAAAGAGATATTTTAAGAGATAATATTCAGCTGGGCACAGGGGCACACACCTGTAATCTCAGCGGCTCAGGAGGCTGAGGCAGGCCTCAGCAATTTAACGAGGCCCTACGCAATTTAAGGAGGCCCTACGCAATTTAGCGAGACCCTGTCTCTAAGTCAAATATGAAAAACGACTGGGAATGTGGCTCGGTGGTTCAGTGCCACTGAGTTCAATCCCTGTTCCAAAAGAGAAAGAGAGAGAGAGAGATAATGTCCAATAATAGCAAAGGTCTGGTAAAAATGAAATTATCTAATACTACAAATAACATGGCAAGTGATTCCTTAGAAACGATTCTGAGTACTAATAGTCTTCAATCCCTGTTCCCAAACAGATTCTGGGAATCCATTTTAGAGAAGTAAATTTAAATGCAGAAGAAAAGTTTAGGAAAAATTCTGTTCTACAGAGTGTTTGTTAAATGTTAATTGCTTCTTAAAAGTTATACTAGCATTGCAAGAGTAATGCAGATCATTTCTCTATACTATTAATTATTCCCCCTCCCCCATTTGAAAGCATCAAAGCAGGCCAATGGTTGCTTTCACAAATATTTACAAGTGAAATTTTTATTGCAGTAACAATCTCAGGGATGCTAGGATACCAAATGCTTACCATAATTATTTTTGAGATTAATTTTCAAAAAGGAGTCAACTTTTAGGAGATGTTCTTAAAAAAGAGAAGACATTCTACTTAATTTATATCTTCCCTGCAAACACTTCACTCCAGTTGCCAGACAACTGATACTCTGTCAAAATCTCTATCAGAATGTCATAGACAGATTCAGAGAAGGTTGATACATGCAGATGAAGCCAGAATTGGGAATAGGCAGTTAGTGTAGAAATAGGGGATCGGGTCAAATCGAGGAAATGAAGCCATGAGGTCATCTGCCTCTGCAAGTTGGAGACTGCCCCTGGAAGAATGGAATGTCAAGGATCTCCGGAGGCCATTGATTACCAAATTTACCTGCCTTTATCAAGGACTGTTTATCAAGGACTGCAAACAAGGGGCTGCTAATGGGTGGCCCGCCCCCTCAGCTCTTGCCTGCCTGAAATCACCTAGTCACCTTCATCAGGGAAAGAATAAGTGCTGTACAGGTACTAATGCTCAGGCAATAATACCAGTCCCTCCGCCAAGGAAATAGCTTTGGAGAAGAGTATATAGAGACAGAAGTTCCATGATTAGAACTTACCAGAAAAGAAAATGGGGAAATGAAAGAATGGACCTTTTTTTAAGCTGTCTGAGGTCACCCTCCCAGTTATCTTAACTCCCTAAGGTCACCCTCCCAGTCATCTCAACTCCCTAAGGTCACCCTCCCAGGAATGGGAACAAAGCCCTTAAAGCTGTTCCAAGAAACAGCCCCAAACAGAGAATAAAAGGGTAAATTGAGCCAGATAGCCAGATAGTGATCAAACAGAATGATTACCAGAAACTATTGACCAGAATCTACGCCCTGTTGTAAAACATTGTGAAACATGTTGTATGTTATCAGCAAACCCAGACCCCCTTTGAAATTTCCCGGCAGCTTTGTCCCCCTTTTCCCTTTCATGTGCGACCCCTCCCGATGTGTGGTTTCTGCCTTTATAAACCTACAAGATTTTCTGCTAGGGACTCGACTCCTGGAGTTGGGTCCCAGCGCGCTGGAATAAACACCTCTTGCGGTTTGCATCAAGTGACGCCTCCTGCGGTTGATTGGGGTTGCCGTCCATCCTTGGGACAGAGTTGGGGTTTCCTTTTTTGGGGGCCTTACATTTGGGGGCTCGTCCGGGATAAGATGGCCCCCCCTCATCCGCGGAGTCGACCTTGGAGGTAAGAAGGGGTACCCCGAAGTTGTCTGTCTTTGTCTTGTGTTTTGTTAGTTGGTCTGGTTCTGTGAGCGCGCTTTCGGTTTCGGTGGCAGCCGTTCGGTGACTCGTGAGAGGGGCCGGACAGTGGCCGGTAGACGTGCCTGGGGGGCCACAGGTTGCAGCCCTGGGGGACGCCCTAAGGGTGGAAGGAGAGCCAGGGACGCCTGGTAGTCTCCGTCGGTAAGGGCGCTGATGGGGTTCAATTGGTGGATCAGAGATTGGCGCCCGTCTGTATCTGGTTCTGTTGTGTGTTTGTGGCGGAGGTGGAGGAAGGGTTGGAACAACTGCGGGGTTCTCGGCCCGGGCTACTCTCGGGTGGACCCCAAAGGTTCCTTCTCTGGACTCCCCCTCCCGACAGCCCTGAAGGGTAACTTAGCAAAGTAGCTTCAGTCTCAAAAGTAATGAAAAATAAGGTCTCATAATTTTAACATCCAACCTGTCTGGATGAGATGGCTAAAATGCCTTAGACACAGAGTTTCTGTTAAAACCTGTTAGATCCTTCCAGATCTCAGTCCAGGCTTACACTGAAATATAAATAAAAGAAGCCTAAAGGCTCAGTAGGAGACCAGTCTCAAACCCAGGGAAAGAAAAGGTAAAAAGAGTCTTTAAAACTCCAGCAAAGTAAATGCTATATTTTTAATTATATGTTTTTTTGAGCTCATGATTTTTTGATCAGTTCTATTTTTTATTCAACTAGAGTTTTTGAACATCTGTTACACTGCAATGGAGATTCACCTATAAAGTTACAAGGGCTTGATTTTGTGTTATTTGTATGTTGTGCTGTCTGATGTCATGTTTTGTCTGTATCAAAACTGAGCGCTCCTAAAATTAAGATTTAAAAATGGATCCAGATACTTTTAATTCACGTGATTTAAAAAGGTTCAAATTTGGTAAACTAATAAAAGCAAAATGTCTTTGAAAATAACTCACAAGTCTCTAGGTGGTCAAGCTAATAAAATATTGATGTTAATAAAGTGTCTAGTATCAACTGTTTCTAGGACTTTTCTTCAACAGGAAAGAGACAGCAAATACTGTACAGGACACTTGTCTGATATCTTGGTTTTTACAGAATAAGTGAATTAGAGTTAACATGTATGGGATTACTCTAATGTGTTTGTAGAGACATCTGATTAATTTACAAAGTTAAAATGCTAATTGTTAAATAACATCGAGTACTTTTAACTCATTAAATTCCATGGGGTATCATACTTAAACATATTGGTGTTTTCATAGGTTGGTAAATAAAAGGGTTTAAACTTGCTTTGTGTCATCACTAAACTAAAAACAAAGTTACTAAGAGTTATGTCCTAACAAGTGCAATTCTATATACAAAGGGTCCCAAAAGTTTCAACTGTGTTTCAGTTAGAGTACTATAAACAACAGAATATTTAATCTTATTAAAATAGAGTGATTTATCTAAATTCAGAAATTTCATAAGAGTTGTTTCAGAATGTGAACAAAAAGGGGTCAACGAATAGGAAAGAGAAAATAAAAGGTTCTGGGTATGGAAATATATTTAGTAAAAGGAAAAAGGAAATGTTTCTGGGTAAGAAAGTGCTTGTGTGATGAAATACATGAGGGTCTAAGTAAGTGCTGAGAAAGTCTGTGTAAGTAAAGGGCAAGTTTCAACAAGTTTGTGTGTAACTAAGTTGGTTATATGTATGTGAGACAGCTAAAACTATTGAAGGTTTTTCCTAAGGTGAAATACTAACGTTCTGATATAAACCAAAGTTTAATCTATATGGTAGAATGACATGGTAAAATGACAAGGATTTGAAACACTAATTTACTCTTAACTTTGTGTCTATTAAGTTTATTCTTTAGAACAATTAGTCTTAAAAATTGGGGTGTATACAATTATGGTTAAACAACTATTATAGAGTATTGTACTTTGTTACAGAGTCTACATTTCTTTTTAAAAACTCAATTTGGTAAGATAAAAGTGTCAAGGTATTTGTGAAATGGTCACTAGTTATTAAATGTGTTCATATTTTTCAGGACCACAAGTTTTTAAAGCAAGGAATTTATTAAGCTCTGCTATCCTCCAGATTAAACTTGTCTGTAATGGTAATCTTAAACTTATAAAGAGTAAATTTTATTGGGGATTTATTTCTATCATTTAATGTTCTATTATAGGACCTGCTATCAATAGGGTATGTGTAAAATTTGTTACTTTTTACACTGGGATAAAGAATTTCAAATGTAAATGTATTTCTAAACATTAGAGTCTGATTTGTTTAAAGGTTAATATTGTGAAATATGAAAGAAACATGAAAACATTTTGCCACTTAATCACAAAAGGAAAGTTAAAAGCTCCCTCAGCCTTTCTTTGATTCATGTTTTAGATACTATGTTAAATTGTGTTAATTATAAAGTTTATATAGACTCAGGAAACAGTATATGTAAACTACTTAATGATATTTAAGGAAGAAGCAAAGATCAACATCAGAATTAGAACACTTAAGATCTGTAAAGAGCCCTGCCTTACCTGAGATAAGGCTCTGCCTCCCACCTTACTGCATGTTAGAGTGACTCCAAAATAAGTCAGACTTCAGCTTATTTAAAGTTATAGTCAAAATATTGGTTCTTGTTGTAAAAGTACTGTGATCTCAAATAGGGGATAGAATGTAGTTCTCAATCAAAATTCAAGATAGCTATTATACAAGCTGAATATATTTTTACTCTTGCTAATTTCATTTTGTAAAACTGTTACCTGTTAATGTTTTGCAGAAGTAGCTGCTTCAAGAATATACAACCTAGGTAACTTGTGATAATAAGCCATCACCTATAGAATAGATAGTGGTAACTTCCAGTACTAATGCAGACTCCAGTTAGATAAAAGGGTAAATAACTGTAAAGTTATGGACATTAAAGTTAAAGCCCAGTACTCTTACTTTATGACTGGTGAGACTGGCTTGCTGGATGATTAAGATCAAACTTAGAGATTGGAGTTAAATACAGAGGTCAAGAAAAGTCCATATTTGGGTCTTGCCCTCAACATTAGCCTGAACCCAGGGAATAAGAGAACTTCTCTAAGGAGCGTTGCAACTCTGGGTCACACAACCTCCTGATCAAGGAGATTGTTGACTAGAGGATGAAAAATCATCCAGTGCATCTGCTGCAGAGGAGGGTCATGGAAAAGGGGAAACATCCCTTGATGTTTCTAAAGGAAGTCACCCCATCAAGAGACCCTGCCTAACCAAAGTCACTGGTGGAGCTAAGGAGCTGCTCTTAAGTTCTGTATGAGTGACCCCTGTGGGACTCAGCTGACTCTTTAACAAGACAGGAACCAGGTCAATTTGACCAGCTTGATCTTAGATACCCAGCAAAACAGTTAAAACCAAAATATAGCCATTCTTGGGCATTTAAAGGAAATAATAATTAAATGTAACTTAAGATGTACACTTGTATTAGCCCACTAGAATAAAGGCTGGAAGCTACAAATGAAAGAAAGATTCTTCAGCAAATGTGCCTGATAACTATCAAGAGAAACTGCCAGAGTCAGAAGTTTTTAGTCAGTTTAAGACCTTCCTAAGCTACACAGGTAGACTTAATCTATGTTTGCTAGTATGATTATCTATTCCTAAGTAACAGAAGTATAGAGATCTCTAGTAAACACAGGTTATACCAATAAAGGGATATTTTACAAAATCAGATGACATTAAGTAGCTTAACTATATTTTTTGGGGACATCTATGGCAATGTTAAAGTCCCCAAATAAAGGCCTTGTCCTCTCCAGCCTTTGCTAGGCCTAGTTATGGGAACAATTTCTCAGTTCTTCCACCTCCTGGTGAGAGATTAACTTCTGTCATTTTCATGATACTCAGTGGCATATTTCAGATGCTGCAACATTTACTTTGTGCTAATCTCATTTCAGTACTCATGTCTTTTTGTTCTTCTATCATAGAAGCAGCCACCCCCAGATGACTTTACAACCTGCTCTTCCCCAACCAGGCTTCTTCCTGGGACCCCTTGATTGACCTGATTTTTTAAAAAGAAGGAACTCCAAACTGCTTGCCCCTCGCTGCCCCCATTCAGCTTCGAAGAAGCCAGAATGACCGACGCCCCTTTTCATTTCCTTAACAAGCAGTTATGGGTTCCTAAAGCTAAAGCGGGGAATGAAGCCAGAATTGGGAATAGGCAGTTAGTGTAGAAATAGGGGATCGGGTCAAATCGAGGAAATGAAGCCATGAGGTCATCTGCCTCTGCAAGTTGGAGACTGCCCCTGGAAGAATGGAATGTCAAGGATCTCCGGAGGCCATTGATTACCAAATTTACCTGCCTTTATCAAGGACTGTTTATCAAGGACTGCAAACAAGGGGCTGCTAATGGGTGGCCCGCCCCCTCAGCTCTTGCCTGCCTGAAATCACCTAGTCACCTTCATCAGGGAAAGAATAAGTGCTGTACAGGTACTAATGCTCAGGCAATAATACCAGTCCCTCCGCCAAGGAAATAGCTTTGGAGAAGAGTATATAGAGACAGAAGTTCCATGATTAGAACTTACCAGAAAAGAAAATGGGGAAATGAAAGAATGGACCTTTTTTTAAGCTGTCTGAGGTCACCCTCCCAGTTATCTTAACTCCCTAAGGTCACCCTCCCAGTCATCTCAACTCCCTAAGGTCACCCTCCCAGGAATGGGAACAAAGCCCTTAAAGCTGTTCCAAGAAACAGCCCCAAACAGAGAATAAAAGGGTAAATTGAGCCAGATAGCCAGATAGTGATCAAACAGAATGATTACCAGAAACTATTGACCAGAATCTACGCCCTGTTGTAAAACATTGTGAAACATGTTGTATGTTATCAGCAAACCCAGACCCCCTTTGAAATTTCCCGGCAGCTTTGTCCCCCTTTTCCCTTTCATGTGCGACCCCTCCCGATGTGTGGTTTCTGCCTTTATAAACCTACAAGATTTTCTGCTAGGGACTCGACTCCTGGAGTTGGGTCCCAGCGCGCTGGAATAAACACCTCTTGCGGTTTGCATCAAGTGACGCCTCCTGCGGTTGATTGGGGTTGCCGTCCATCCTTGGGACAGAGTTGGGGTTTCCTTTTTTGGGGGCCTTACACAGATACCATCAATCAAATTCCAATCTTACTTCCAAAAGAAGTACATGCTGCCCTACCCAACACTTCCTACTCTCTTTACAATGTATGCACACAAAGTAAGGTGGAGCTTGAATTAGAGGAGAGCCTTCATTTCAATAGTCAACACAAATATAAATATCTTTTCTGGCGATTAAGTTGCCCAACCATTGTAACCAAGGTTTCGCAGAAAGCAGCATAATCTGAGACAATCCTATACCAGAAACACAGCCAAGTTTCGAAAACACTAAGTAAAACCTCATCCATTAAAATTTTTTTACCGGGGTGTCCTTACATCACGCTGAGTGACTTGCCTTAGACCAGCAGATATGACGGTCTGTATCAGAGACAGTGAATTCTTCATCTTGGAAAGTGAGGCAGTGAAGTAGCTAAGAGGCCTTGCAAAGCCTCTCTGCCTGTAAGGCTTCCATGCCAGATATTACATGGCCAGCTTCTCCCCTCAGGTAAGCCTCTGCTAAAGAGTGCCCCTCTTCAGAATGATCTTTCCTATTAACTCCTACCACTGCCTTTTTCCTTACTCAACAATGTTTCTTCTTACAGTATTTGTCACTGGATGACATACTGGTATATATTTATTTTCTTGTTTATTATCTTTCTCCTTCATTAGAGTAAAAACATCTTCAAGGTAGGACTTGCCATATTCCATGTGCTTGGAACAGGTGCCTGAATGTTAATACTATGTGCTGAATGATGAACAATTTTAAGAATACTGCCTTGATCAACTTAGATCTGGAGTCTGATTCTGCTACACTTTAGATTGGCCAGCAAATTAACTTTTGGAAGGCAGCTCTGTTCACCATTATCCCACCAACATTAGAGTTCAATTTCATCCCTTACCAACATGAAATCTCACTGCCACCTCACTGGTTTAAGATCTTTGTGCCAACCTCAAATGATATAGGAGAAATTGCCAGGCAATGCTTAAAAACCCTTATGCAACCTTAATTTCTCTTTTAGTCCTCTAATACCTTATAAAATTCCACTGTATTAAATGACCTCTGTTTTAAATACCTACTATGATACTGTTTTCCTAACTAGACTCTTACCAATAAAATCTCAATATTAAAAATCTGCTGGGCTGAGGCTGGGGCTCAGCAGTAGAGTGCTTGCCTAGCACATGTGAGGCACTGGGTTCAATCCTCAGCACCACATGAAAGAAAGAAAGAAAGAAAGAAAGAAAGAAAGAAAGAAAGAAAGGAAGGAAGGAAGGAAGGAAGGAAGGAAGGAAGGAAGGAAGGAAGGAAGGAAGGAAGGAAGGTATTGTGTTCATCTACAACTAAAAATATTTATAATATATTCAAAAGATTTTTTAAAAAATTTTACCCTCTGGGACATACTTCAAAGCAAGATAGAATATCATGAGGATGATCAAGCATTTTCAAAATGATATTCTGTGCTTTGTTTACTATGAAGAATGTGACCTGCTAATATCTAGTTTTTAATTTTTTTCAAATTAAAGTCATTTGTTCCATGTTCTTTGCTGCACAACTCAGCTGCTTAAAATGAACCGAAATTCCTTCTTTAGGAAAATACTAGACCTAGCTGCAAATTTGATTAGTAGAAAAAGAACAAATTTCATGTGGACAGAGATGAGGTAATTTTGTTGCAATCAATGTGCAATTTGGTTGGCTGTATATATGTAAAGTCTAAAAAACACAGAATCAGTTAACATAAACCAGACAGAAGTCTTACCTCCAGTTTTCACCAGAGTGCTCAGTTTAGCAGTACCTACTATCCAGTTGCTTACAAACGACTGAAGCAGCAACAGTACTCTAATGGTATTGGAGAGAGGTGATGCGAAAGGCCTTGCTACTCAGGTGTGTTCTGTAGACAAGCAACATTAGCATCACTTGGGAGCATGTTAATAAATGGAGATCTTGGGACCCACCTCAGACCACTAAATCAGAATCTGTACAAAGATTCCCCAGATGATGTGCATGAACACTAAAGTTTGGAAGCACTCCACTGGATAAGCGGAGTTCTTCCTCAGTTGCACCCTAAAAATCATCTGAAGAGCATTATTTTTTAAATGGCTAATTCCCTCCCCTTAGCCAACTTTTAAACTATTGGGAGGACAATATGGTGTCATTTTATAAAATGGGACTTGAAATTTAAAAAATGAAGATTTCCATAGTAGCTTCCTCACCATTTAATTTTACATAAATTTCTCTCAGTTGTATTTTCCCCAGAGAATAATAGCAATAATATAAGTAATAAGTGTAAATATTTGTAACTTATAAAATCTTAAGCCAACAGTACTTTTAATGTTTGGCATGGCATAATATCAAGTAAATGAATCTTTGTTGAACAGATTAAAGCATACTCTCTCCAAAATATTAACTTCAGCACGGGGTCTGTGGATCGGATGCATCAGAAATAGCAGATGCATGTTAAAAATGCAAATTGATTCTTCTCTGCCTCCATCCTTGTGCATCACAATCTCAGGAAGTGGAATATGGAAGTCTGAATTTTCAATAAGCTACCAATGTCATCTTCATGTGTCTTCAATCCACCAATTTATGAACTAGAAGAAGAATCCCAAAAGCTAAATTGACAGCCGTTACCATCACTTTGGTTGGTACTGATACACCTGTTGCCCCCTCCTGCCCCTGTTAGCTCCCACTTCATTTGGTAATCCTGTGTTAAAATTCCAGGTATAGAAAGTAAAATGGAAAGGTCCAACTGGACAGAGATTGAGTTTATTCTGCAGGGACTTTCTGAATACCCCAAAATTGAAAAACTTCTTTTTGTGCTGTGCTTAGTGATGTACCTGGTCATCCTTCTGGGGAACAGCACCTTGATCATCCTAACCCTGTTGGATTCCCGCCTCCACATGCCCATGTACTTCTTCCTTGGTAATCTTTCCTTCCTGGACATTTGGTACACATCCTCCTTTATTCCCTCAATGCTGATACACTTCCTATCAGAGAAAAAAACTATCTCTTTCACCAGATGTGTTATTCAAATGTCTGTCTCCTTCACCATGGGATCCACAGAGTGTGTTCTCTTAGCAGTGATGGCCTATGACCGTTATGTGGCAATCTGCAACCCTCTGCGGTACTCCATCATCATGAGCAAGACACTCTGTATTCAGATGGCCGCTCTCTCCTGGGGTTTAGGACTTCTCAACTCATTGATAGAAACTGTTCTTGCAATACGGTTGCCTTTCTGTGGAAAAAATATCATTAATCATTTTGTTTGTGAAATACTGGCCTTTGTCAAACTGGCTTGCACAGATATTTCCTTGAATGAAACTGTTATAATGTTGGGCAATATAATATTTTTGTTTTCCCCATTACTGCTGATTTGTATTTCATACATTTTCATCCTTTCTACTGTACTAAGAATCAATTCAGTTGAAGGAAGAAAAAAAGCCTTTTCCACCTGCTCAGCCCACATGACAGTGGTGATTGTCTTCTACGGGACAATACTCCTCATGTACATGAAGCCAAAGTCCAAAGACTCTGCTTTTAACAAGCTGATTGCCCTGTTCTATGGCATCGTCACCCCCATGCTTAACCCTGTCATCTATAGCCTGAGGAATGCAGAGGTGCATAGAGCTATGAGAAAATTGATGAGGAAGCACCAGTTCTGGAGAAAATGATGGCACATTGACATTTTTGAACTTATGTACAAAGTAAGATCATAAGTTCGAAGCAAGGATTTTAAATATAAACAAAAGAAATGAAGGTTACCTGTGAAGTCATAGAATTTCAGTTAGGAATAGAAAGATTAAAAATCCAATTATATTACTTTATGAAAATGACTGATCTCATAAAATAGAAGCATAATTGGTCTAAGAAAGTAAGAGCAGACATTTGAAGACAAGAAAAGAATTTTAATTAAGCTCCTTTGCTGGTTGTGTTATTTAATATCTGTTTCTTACACTGTGGGATCATGGAGTGTGTGCTCCTAGTGATGGCCTGTGGTAGTTCCACCGGAATCTGAAACCCCCCATGGTACTCCATCATCGTGAGCAAATCCAACCCATGTGTTCTCTTAAGAATTAATCCACATTCTTTCATCCCTCTTTTTTAGAGAACGACTGCACTTTTTGTTTTATTCTTGCTTTTTATTTTATCCAGTGAATTAATCTGATCCTGGTCTTAACTAAAACTACACATTTTACCTTTTCTTTCCCTGTGAGTGTCCCACACCCCTCCCTTTGCACAGGTTGGGCTCCATTTACTTTGTAGTTATCCAATCACATCATCTTCTTTCACCTCTAAAGACAACTGCTCATACTATTTCATCTGCATTTTCACAGTTCTCTTCTCCCATAAAATACTACCTCAGAAAAGATAGGCTGTGTCATATCCTCTGCAACACCATCCAGACTGATTTCCTATTTTATGCTGTCCTGACTCTTCTTTTCACTACAGTGATTTTTCCCTTTATATTATAATCATTTGTTAATTTTTGAAATCCTCCCAAAGGTAGAGCAATGGCCCACTGTTCTCTGTATGAAATGCAATGTCAATTAATTAAAAACAGTGGGCAGTAATTAACTATTGAATTAATCAATTAAAATTTTAAGACGTAAAATTTAAATCCAAGTACCAGATTTAACACAAAGAGATCAGAGAACTAGAATTTATGTATTATTTCTTTCAAAAAAAAACCACACTTCTAAGAGTTAAAGTATCAAGTAATCTTTAAATATAGGGGAAAAAATAAGGAAAAATAAAAACTGAATAAAATATACTGAAGAGGTCGTCTGGGCTGGGTAAGACAAAAGTCAGAGTGTATATTTAGCAATTGCTAGAAAAAAATCAATCATATAAAATCTTCAAGGAGTCTGATGATTTCATTCTTTTGGAAGCAATGGATAGTCTCAATTTAAATGTTTTTCTTTCATTAAAACCCTCAAAATACTGGGTAATAATATTTAGGTGCATTTTATGTAATATGTCATGTCATATGTTTTTATGGACTACATTTGAGCTGCCTGGCACAGTGTCCCAGACTGAGCTCATTTGTGCTTACGGCCACTCAGCAAGGATTTCAGTAACATGATGATGTTGAGGAGGGATCCTTACTTGCTTCAGCCAGTCAAGGCAGTCAGAACCGAACCAGAGTGAAATGGGGCAGCCTTGACTGAAGTGTCAAAACCCAAGCAAGTAGTGATTGAGGTCAGTGTGGGCAGAGTAGAATGTGAAGGACAGCCTCAAGGGGATGCAAAAGAAATGGGAAATCAGTTCCACACAGTGACTCAAATGAGTAACAAGTAAACATACTAGATATAATGACAGGTTTCTCACAGTCAGAAGAGGAGTTAAAAATAAGGAAAGGAAGAAAACGGTGGTATTGAATTAGAATTAAAGGTATCAGTGTAAACACGTGGTTTTTATCAAACAGAGAAAGATGATGAGGAAATTATAGCAAGGTAAAATATAGAAATTAGTAGGGATACATTTATGCATATGTATTTGTACATGCATATATATATACATATACATATGTATAATACATTTATTTCCTAGACGTTAATATGATTCACCGATGCAACCTGAGAGGAACCCCATTCCAGCAACTATTGTACACCTTGTACCAAATCTTGGTTTCTAAATACAAATCTCCACTAAAAAACCAGAACTGAGTAGAGTTGATACATAAAATTAACCATTAAAGATAGTATTGATACCACCGTTTAATGGTGATGAGTTCTGCTCCTTCTAATGTTGAAGACTGAACACTAGAGAAGCACGCCAAGGCAAGCATATTAAGCAGGTTTTATTTAAAGGTAATAATACAGACTTCTCCCAGCAGGAGGAAGGGGGCCATGGTTAATGTTCTAAAGTCCCAAGAAGTGAGCATACCCTACATCTTTTATAGGTTAAAGTCTCTTTTGTTCTCCAGTTCTCTCCCCACTTATCTCTCCTTCCTGCCTATGTGACTAGGCCTGGTTTTGCATAAAGTGAAAAGCCATGGGCAGGGGGAGGGCCAAGGTGAATCAGGCAGGCAAGGGCCCAAGGGACATTAATTAGCAGCTCCTTGCTTGCAGTCCTTGATAAAGGCAGGTAAATTTGGTAATCAATGGGCTCCGGAGATCCTTGACATTCCATTCTTCCAGGGGCAGTCTCCAACTTCCAGAGGCAGATGGCTTCATGGCTTCATTTCCTCGATTTAACCGGATCCCCTCTTTCTACCCTAACTGCCTGTCCCCAACTCTGGCTTCAGTATCATAGAGTTCACAGTACTAGAAGTCATGTTTTCTTTCTTTCTCATCATTACATCAGATTGTAATGCCCTGGGTTCAATCCCCAGCACTGGGGGAAAAAAAAAACCCTCACCACCTGTCACAATTAGGAAAAAAATGAGTAAACAACATTCATATACAAGTTTGCTTACCTAATATATAAAAAATCATAATGCATTTTCTGTAAGTTCCAGATACTATTCTAGATA
This sequence comes from Sciurus vulgaris, assembly GCF_902686455.1. Lineage (NCBI taxonomy): Eukaryota > Metazoa > Chordata > Mammalia > Rodentia > Sciuridae > Sciurus > Sciurus vulgaris. The sequence continues at coordinate 62,466,849 of NC_136476.1, forward strand.
ATTTTTCATTTATTATTTTACTTAATATTTTATTTTATTTAATCTTCATAAATATTTTGTGATGTTATCAACATTCTTATTCTGCAGAATAAGAAATTAAACAAAGATATTTCAGAAATTGACTAATATCACCCAACTTATTTTAAAAAATCAAACTGAAATTCTTTACTACAGAATCTAGTACTCAGTTATTTCCCCTACATTCCAGCTTTGACCAACAACAGGAAAACAGAAGTCAACGATTTTAGAGATGTTTGCCCTAAATTTCTCTTTAGACAACATCATCTATACATATGACTCAATTTCCACTCTGTGCAAAGGATGTCCTAATATATATTTCATTTCTGTCCTGGATTTCACTAATCTGTTTTTACCTGGATATTTGATCATCGATGCACAGTCAACTAGTAAAACAACTTAGATCTTACCTCTGTGAAGTCACCATCCTTCAGCTTCTCTCCTCACTGGAGATCTTTACTTAGAACCAATGTAATTATCTTTTATAACTGCTGACCCCTATCTAAGAGAACCTCCAATGGTATGATCTTTTATTTCCTGTACTTTATCTTTCTTCTTCATCTGTAGATCTCTACTATTAACTAAATTTTTAAAAGATGTTGAAGTTCTAAACCCAATGTAAAGAAGTGCAATTGTACTAAGCAACAGGGTCTATTCTGATGATCAAATTAAGATGAAGTCACCAGGGTGGACCCTTTTCTGACTGTACTTATGAAAAGAGAAAATTTGAACAAAGGAACACACACACACACACACACACACACACACACACACACACACACAGAATGCAGTGTAAAGATTGGAACTATGCTGCCGCAACTCAAGGAACTACCAAAACTTAAGAGAGAGACCTAGAACAGATCCTTCCCTAGCTCCTTCTGAAAGATCATGGCCCTGCCAAGAACTTGATCCCAGGTTGTCAGCATCCAGAACTGTGAGATAATAAATTTTGTTTTGTTTAACTATTCATTACCCCCATGGGCACTCTTGCAATGTTACACTAAATCATCTCTCCCATTTTCAACACATCTTCCATACTACCGCAAAAGCAGTCTTAATCACAAAGATCAGCCTTTGTAATCTAAGAACACAACGTGACCTATGCCCTAGAGTACAAAAATAAATCTCCACTAGCTTTATTTTAAACAAAATAAAGCCTAAACTTGTATTACCTGTATTACAAAACTCAACAATCTGACCTCAACAAGCCATTCCACTTTTATCCCTTAAATAAATGTTAGTAGTCTTTAAAAGTGCTTCCCTTGCCTTGCCTTTGTGAATTTGCTAAGGAAAAAAAAAAAGTTTTACTCATTTCTCAGCATACCAAAATCCTTTTACTCCTTGATAGCTCAATTAAAGATCATATGTTTATGAAAACTTTCTAGTTTTTTCATATCACCATGAGAGAGAGACAGAAAGACAGACACATGTCCTATCACACACAATACCCTCTTCTATAATTTAGCACCAGAGACCAACACATAAAGAAATTTCATTAAACATTTTTTGAATGAATGAATAAAAGCTCTTTCAACAAAGGTTTTCCCAAATGAACTTGTACCTTCAGTTCAGAGGCTACACATGGTATTTCTTCCTGAAACTTGAAACAATCAAGCTCTTGACCTAAGCTTAAAGTAAAAGGATAAAAGAATAAAACATCCTCCTAACCCTTGTTGTACAGCTTATAACCCTCTTACTTTATCTTGTTCTTTCTTCTGCCTGTTATTATTTGTAGATGCATCTCAATACCTTGTATCTGTGGCAATACATGGTCAGGGCTTCATTGCTTGATTAATGATGCCTGAGTTCAAAGCATGACATGTCATGTCAGTCACCTGAGAGGAACAACATACCCCTGAACTCTGATTTTGTTTTCCTGCTAGGCCCTCCTCCATCCCAAGGCAGTCGCATCACATACGTCCATCCCAGGATAAAACATTCACACAGGTAAGCCATAGCCAACCATCTATAGAATACATGATTAAACTTAGCCATTCTGAAAAGCAAGTTAATTATAAATCAGTCAATAACCTACTAGAGTAATTACATTTGCATATTACATGTATAAAATTTTGAATAATCAATAGTTACTAACAAAATTTCAAGTTGATTTGTTATTCTTCATAACACAAAACAAAAAAATTAAATTTCTCATCATTGGAATTATTTCCATAAAAGCTTCATACAGATTTAGATACGAAGGCTTTATGTCATCTAAGAGTTTTAATAATCAAACAAGGTACTAAGGAAATTGCACATCTTATGTTAAATAAGCGTCTTCTAGGGGTTGGGGTTGTGGCTCAGTGGTAGAGCACTTGCCTGGCATGTGGAGGCACTGGGTTCAATTCTCAACACCACATGTAAATAAATAAAATAAAATAAAGGTCCAAGGACAACTAAAATCATGTAAAATTAATAAATAAATGTCTTCTCCAATTATGCCAATGTGTCGGTGTGCATTAGTCCCTAAATCCCTTTTATATTAATGTTTATCAATATCATTTATCACTAGGGATTAAGAGAGCACAAAGACAGTTTTTTTTTTTTTTTTATCATTTATTATTTTTTATTTAACCATGAAACCACCATCTTAAAAAAATTTCCACAGTAACTCTTTGGTTAATCTACAATATAGTTCACAAAACAAAGGTAGGATAAATATTTGAATCTTTCCTTTATCTATCTAATATACAAAATAATGAATTGGATTCACAGTGTGCTCTAGGTATTTCTTTTTTATTTTTATTTTGTTTAGCTTTTAATTTTTTACAGACTGCATTTTGATTCATTGTACACAAATGGGGTACATAATTTCATTTCTATGGTCGTACACAATGTAGATTCATACCATGCATGTAATCATACATGTACATAGGGTAATGATGTCTGTCTCATTCCACAAAGACAGTTTTAATAAGCAATTTTTCACAGCTGTTTTCTCCTGCAGATGACTGCATTTCAACATGGGAGTCAAACTTTAGAGAATAAAAGCATATATTTACCTATTTCCTGTGAATTTACAGCCAAGAACTTCAGGTACATAGAGCTGTCCCATAAAACAGAACCACCACAATCAGGTGGGGCTGCACAGGTTGAAAAGACTTTGCTTCATCTGTCCACTGAGCTGATTTCTCAGGATCTCGAGTGGGTAAATATATGAGATTAAAAAAAAGGCTGGACTCAGTGGCGCACACCTGTAATCCCAGCAGCTCAGGAGGCTGAGAGAGGAAGATTCCAAGTTCAAAGTCAGCCTCAGCAAATTAGCAAGGCCCTAACCAACTTAGTAAGACACTGTCTCAAAATAAAAAGGGCTGGGATGTAGCTCAGTGGTTAAGCACTTCTGGACTCAATCCCTGGTACCCCACCACCCCACCCCCCAAAAAGAGAGAGAGAGAGAGATACAATGAGCAACATTGGCATGAGAAGTACACTGATCATCAGCATAATTAACTGCACCACAGAAGTGTCCACAAAGGCCAGTTTCAAGATAGCCAGAATTTCACAAGTGAAATGACTGATGATGCTGTTGCCACAGAGAGATAGCTGTAGCACAGGCACTGTTTCCACCAGGGCAGTGAGGCAGCCTGTCAACCAGGAACCAGCCGCAATCTGTACACAGACCCTCCTGTTCATGATGAGAGGGTATCTCAAGGGGTTGCAAATGGCCACATACCAGTCATAGGCCATCATGGAGAGGAGCACACACTCAGTGGAGCCCATGGCAAGGGAGAAATACACCTGAGGAGCACATCCTGAGAATGAGATGGTGTTTGTCCATGAAACAAAGTTGTGAGCATCAGAGTGAAAGCAGATGTGTACCAGATGCTGAGAAAGGAAAGGATGCTGAGGAGCTGAGGAAGAGGTACATGGGGGTGTGCAGTGGGAATCCAGAATAGGAATGGAAATCAAAGTTATACTGCCCAGCAAGCTGCTCAGGTACATTATCAGACAAGCACAAATGTGATGACCTCAACTTTGGGGCAGTGAGAAAATCTCAGGAAAAAAAAAATTAAAATGATTATCCAGCTTAAATCTAGAGTAGTGAATAGAAGTCTATATTTTATATATTTAAAAATTTAAACCTCATGAACTTTCAAGGAATTTTTATTAGAAGTGCTTTATAGGGATCATTGTCCTGTCAAAATTACTGGCAATATCACATTATTAATTCATTCATCCAACATTTACTGAATACACTATAGGGTGCTGAATATCTACAGCTGAATTATACAAATCTTCTCTTGGGCAATGCACAATGAAATATAGTAAACAGTAAAGTAAATAAATAATTATAATATGATATAATTATGCCTCAGGATACTAAGCAAATACAAACTAAGAAACCTAACTCTATATTACAGGCAGTTGCTTCGTCAAATCTTATAAAACTTCTTTGGACCTAATTAGGACCAGAGGGAATTAGCTAGGCAAAGAGCTGTTTTTTTTTTTAAGTTGAAATAAAAAGTGACTTCATAAACATGCAGATTACTTAATATGACAGACAAATATTCTGTATACTGACCAATATCAAAGGAGACTAGGAAGACAGGCAACAGCCCAGTCCCTGTAATACTACCCCATCTTTATCCTCCAGAAGGCACTTCTGAATATGGAAATGATCTCAAACCCTGCTTTATTAAAAAGAAAATCACTTTTAAAACTCACTATTTTATTATTTGAATCAAATTACCTAAAACATGTCACAACTGATCACATATGTAGACATGTATAAAAACCCTGTTATACAAGACACAGTTCAAACACAGTATCAATTACACGGATTTGCATTCTCTGTTCTCTACTTCTCCAAGCTCATTTCCCAACACTACCCCTCCCACCTCCACATACAATTTTTTTAAATTTTTAAAGTTTTATTTTTACAGAATGCATTTTAATTCACTGCACACAAATGGGATACAACTTTACATTTCTATGCTTATACATGATGTAGATTCACACCATTCCTATAATCACACATGAACATATGGTAATGGTATCTGCCTCAGTCCACTATCTTTCCTTCCCCTGCCTCTTCCCCCACCTCATTTCCCGCTACAAAATCCAAAGTTTCACCATTCTTCACTCCCCCCCCCCACCCTCCCCCTGTTATGTATCATCATCCACTTCTCGGAGAAAATGTTTGACCCAATGATGTTCCTCATAGAAATAGAAAAGGCAATCATGGAATACATTTGGAAAAATAAGAGACCTAGAATAGCCAAGGCAATCCTTAACAGGGAGAGTGAGGCAGCAGGTACCATAATACCAGACCTTAAACTATACTACAGAGTAATAGTAGCAGAGACAGCATGGTATTGGCATCAAAATTGACAGGTACAGAATAGAAGACACAGAGACAAACCCACATAAATACATTTATCTCATACTAGACAAAGGTGTCAAAAACATACAATGGAGAAAAGATAACCTCTTCCACAAATGGTGCTAGGACAATCCATATGCAACAAAATGAAATTTAACCCTATCTCTTACCCCATACACAACACAAAATGGATAAAGGACCTAGGAATAAGACCAGAAACCCTGAACCAAATAGAAGAAAAAGTAGGCCCAAATCTTTATCATGTCAGCTTAGTACCAGACTTCCTTAACAAGACTCCCAAAGCACAAGAAATAAAATCAAGAATCGATAAATGGGATAGATTCAAACTAAAAAGATTTTTTTTTTTTCAGCAAAGGAAACAATCAGTAACAAAAAGACAGAACCTAAAGAGTGCTAGAAAATCTTTACCACACACTTCAGATAGAGCACTAATCTCCAGGATTTACAAAGAAGTCAAAAAACTTTACACCAAAAATACAAAGAACCCAATCAATAAATGGGGTAAGGAACTGAGCAGATACTTCACAGAGGAAGATATACAAGCAATCAACAGATATATGAAAAAATGTTCAACATCTATAACCATTAGGAAAATGCAAATTGAAACTACCCTAAGATTTCATCTCACTCCAATTAGAATGGCTATTATCAAGAATACAAGCAACAGGTTGGACTTCCCTCAAACACAACACCCACTGCTTCTTGATCCCAAACTGCCTGCAACTGCGCCCACAGGTTGTTTCCCGACTCAATACCCATGCCCCACTCGGACTCCCTGCTGTGGCTCCCTTGGGTGTTTGGAGGCTGGTGCAGACAGCTTGAATTATCCCTGAGGGCATGGCCACCATCTATGGGTGAGGTGGTTCCCCTCCTGAGATGCCTGTGGGAGAATGTTTGACAGGTACCTTGCTTTCATTGGGATACTGAAGACTGGGAGGTCTGAGTGGGGGATGGCTATTGCAGAATTTTTTATTTCTTTTTTTTCTTCTCACTCTATTTTCCTTTTATTTACCTGTTTCCTTAAAGTCTCTTTCTCCTTTTTTTTCTTAATGAACAACTTCTTTTGATCTCGCTATCACTCTTGCCTTGATACAGTACCTCTGTATGCTCCCTTTTATTCCATTTACAGTTACATCCTAAGCCCCTCCCCATCCTCATTGTCCACCATTAGAAATTATAGAACTCATTACAAGCCTATTGGCTATACTGTAGATTATAATCAAACTCATCCTATTTGTTAATTGCAATACTGTTAACATCTTCATAGGGTCTATCTGGTTTAGGGCTGCATATTGTTAGCTAATATTGATCTCTGCCTCAAAGAAGAGACATTGGAAACATGCAGGGTCACAATTAGCCTACGGGGCTAAGCTGCTATACCTCACATCTTCATCGCTAGAAGGGAAGATACACGAACAACATGAAAAAACAGGAAAAGAAAGTGTCCTTAACCAAGATGCTATTTAGATAGAATCCAATGGCCGCATGGTAGTAGAAATGACAGAAAAGGAGTTTAGAATATATATAATTAAAGTGATTATGAAGCAAAGGATGAGATAAGAGAGAAAATGCAGGCAATGTATTATTACTACTCCAATAAAGAGATAAAAGAGCAAATGCAGGAAGCAAAAAAGCATTTCAATAAAGAGATTGAGATTCTGGAAAAAAAAAAAAAGAAATACTTGAAATGAAAGAAACAATAAATCAAATTAAAAACTCAATAGAAAGCATTACCAACAGACTAGATCTCATGGAAGACAGAATCTCAGACAATGAAGACAAAATATTTAATCTTGAAAATGAAGTTGACCAAACTCAGAAAATGGTAAGAAGTCATGAAAGGAACCTAATAGAATTATTAGATATCATAAAAAGACCCAATTTATGAATTATTGGGATTAAGGAAGGCACAGAGATACAAACCAAAGGGTTAAATGACCTGTTCAATGAAACAATATCAGAAAATTTCCCAAACCTGAAGAATATAATGGAAAATCAACTATGAGAGGCATTAAGGAACACCAAATGCACAAAATTACAAGAGATCCACACCAAGTCACATTATAATGAAATGCCTAACATCCAAAATAAAGATAGGATTTTAAAGGTTGTGAGAGAAAAGCATCAGATTACATATAAGGAGAAACCAATACAGATATCAGCAGATTTCTCAGCCTGGACACTAAAAGCTAGAAGGGCCTGGAACCATATATTTCAAGCTCTGAAAGTACATAGATGCCAGCCAAGAATCTTATACCTAACAAAACTAACCTACAGATTGATGATGAAATACAATCTTTCTAGGATAAACAAAAGTTAAAAGAATTTACAAATAGCCTGTCCTGCAGAACATTCTCAGCAAAATATTTCATGAGGAGGTAGTGAAAAGCAACAATATGGTAGAGGGTTTCAAGATGGTGGACTAGAGGGTGGCTGCATTTCATGTTGCTTCAGGACTAAGGATTCAAAAGAGGAGAAATTGAGAGACTTGGGACCAACTCAAAGCAGCCGGGTGACTCTCTTCCGTTGGGGAGGCATCCTGGATGGGGCGGTAGTCCCGGAACGCAGGGAACTTTGTGAAGTAGAGCTGCCCGGCAAGACACCCCTCCCCCCACTGGAGCAGTGAACTCGGACAAATGGCAGCGTCGTAGAGGAGGCCACTCAGCACAGCGCTGGGACTCGGAGCAACCACTGGGGCTCCAGGCGGTAGCCCAGAGGAGGGGCTGCGAGGAGAGCTGTTTGGACTCAGAGCGACCACTCCTGACACTTGGGCCTGCACTGAGGAGGAGGAGGAGGAGCAGCATGGCGAGGCGCTTGGACTCGGAACAGCTGCACCAGGGCTACAGGCGGTTGCCAGAGGAGGAGCTGCGCGGCAAGCTGTTTGGACTCAGAGCAACCACTCCTGAACGCCGGGGCCTGCCCGGAGGAGGAGGAGTGCGGCAGGTCACATGAACTTGCAGTGACTGCATTGGAGCTCCAGGTGGCTGCTCAGAGGAGGAGGCGAGGTGAGTTGTTTGGACTCAAAGCGACCGCTCCTCAACACCGGGGGGCTGCCTGGAGGAGGAGCATGGTGGGTCGCTTGGTCTCGAGTGGCCGCACCAGAGCTCCAGGCGGCTGTCCAGAGGAGGCGTGCAGCGGGTCACGTGGAATCAGAACGACTCAGAGCAACTCAGAGTGACCACTCCTGAACACCCGGGGGGCTACCTGGAGGAGGAGGAGGAATGGGGTGGGTCACTTGGACTCGGAGTGACTGCCCAGGGCTACGGGCAGTTGGCGGGAGGAGGAGGCGTGCAGTGAGTTGCTTGGACTCCTGGCGACCGCACCGGAACACCAGGCAGCTGTCTGGAGCAAGAGGCGAGTGGCGGGTCTCTGGGACTTGGAGCGATTGTACGGGGCTCCAGGTGGCTGATCAGAGGAGCAGCCGCATAGCCAGGCGATTAGGTGCTGAGCAGGGTCCCAGGACCTAGGAGGCTTCTTGGTGGAAGAGCCGCACAGAGACATGCTTAGGGGTGGAGTGAAGGTTCCAGGACTATGGGCAGATTCTCTGAGGAGGGGTAGCCTAAGGAGATTCATCTGCAAAGGGTGAGGCTCCCAGGCCAAGGAGGTGGGTCCGGGCCCCTGGGAACGTTGCAGAGGAAGGCAGCCCAGCCCAGGTGGTAGCTGTAAATTGAGGGGAACCTTTAGGAGGGGAACTGACCAGCGAGACCTCCCCACCAGGTGAGTCTTCCCTGCCGGGTAAGGTTTTCCCACAAAGAGGTAAAATCAGAGACACAGGCCCAAACAGGCCTTGCCTCAGCCCACAGCCTAGTTCCCCTTTGGATGACCATTGGTCAACAAGTGGAGGTACCTCTGCCCATTAGCAGGGAATATACCCCACCTGAAGGCCACCACTCCTAGAGAGGCAGCTTCCAAGTGGAGCACCGCACTATCAACTTCCTCCAAGAATTAAGCCTACTGAAGGCTAAGAGGGGATACACTAGAAATCTTCAGGGACATTATAAGTCAATAGAGGAAATCTGCAATATCTCAGTGGTCCTGATACCTGAATAATATGAGAAAAGGGAAGAAAATGCCCCAAACAAATCTAGATGTTATATCAATAAAACCCAATGACAGCATGGCAGAAGAAATGACAGAAAAGGAGTTCAGAATGTACATAATTAATATGATCAGAGAAGCAAACGATGAGATGAAAGAGCAAATGCAGGCACTGAATGATGAGATGAAAGAGCAAATGCAGGCATTGAATGATCGCACCCATCGACGGTTAAAAGAGCAAATACAGGAAGCAAAAGATCATTTCAATAAAGTGAGATATTGAAAAAAAAAAAACCAAACAGAAATCCTTGAAATGAAGGAAACAATAAACCAAATTAAGAACTCGATAGAAAGCATATCCAATAGGATAGAACACCTGGAAGACAGAACCTCAGACATTGAAGACAAAATATTTAACCTTGAAAACAAAGTTGAACAAACAGAGAAGATGGTAAGAAATCATGAACAGAATCTACAAGAACTATAGGATATCATGAAAAGACCAAATTTAATTATTGGGATTGAGGAAGGCCTAGAGAAACAAACCAAAGGAATGAACAATCTGTTCAATGAAATAATATCAGAAAATGTCCCAAATCTGAAGAATGAAATGGAAAATCAAGTTCAAGAGGCTTATAGGACTCCAAATACACAAAATTACAACAGACCCACACCAAGGCACATTATAATGGAAATACCTAACATACAAAATAAAGACAGAATTTTAAAGGCTGGAGAGAAAAGAACCAAATTACATTCAGGGGGAAACCAATACGGATATCAGCAGATTTTTCAATCCAGACCCTAAAAGCTAGAAGGGCCTGGAACAACATTTTTCAAGCCCTGAAAGAAAATGGATGCCAACCAAGAATCTTATACCCAGCAAAACATACCTTCAAATTTGACAATGAAATAAAATCCTTCCATGATAAACAAAAGCTAAAAGAATTTACAAAAAGAAAGCCAGCATTACAGAACATTCTCAGCAAAATATTCCATGAGGAAGAGATGAAAAACAAAGAAGCAAATCAGCAAAGTGAGTAATTATCCTAAAGGATAATCAAGTAAAGGAGGAACCAAGTCGTGTCAAATAAATAAATAAATAAATAAAATTTTAAAAATGAACCAAATGACTGGGAAACCAAATCATATCTCAATAATAACCCTGAATGTTAATGGCCTGAATTCATCAATCAAAAGACACAGACTGGCAGATTGGATCAAAAAGAAAGATCCAACAATATGTTGCCTGCAAGAGACTCACCTCATAGAAAAAGATACTCATAGACTAAAGGTGAAAGGATGGGGAAAAATATACCATGCACATGGACTCAGCAAAAAAGCTGGAGTATCCATCCTCATTTCAGATAATGTGGACTTCAAGCCAAAGTTAGTCAGAAGGGATAAAGAAGGACATTTCATACTGCCTAAGGGAAGCATAAATCAGCAAGATGTAACAATCATAAACATCTATGCCCCAAACAGTGGCTCATCCATGTATGTCAAACAAATCCTTCTCAATTTCAGAAACCAAATAGACCACAACACAATAATACTAGGTGATTTTAACACACCTCTCTCACCACTGGACAGATCTTCCAAACAAAAATTGAATAAAGAAACCATAGATCTCAATAACACAATCAATAATTTAGACTTAACGGACATTTATAGAATATACCATCCAACCAAGAGCGAATACACTTTCTTCTCAGCAGCATATGGATCCTTCTCTAAAATAGACCATATATTATGCCACAAAGCTAATGTTAGCAAATACAAGAAGATAGAGACACTAGCATGTATTCTATCAGATCATAATGGATTGAAGTTAGAAATAAATGAAAGAGTAAAAAACAGAAACTATTCCAACACCTGGAGATTAAACAATATGCTATTATATGATGAATGGATAACAGAAGATATTAGGAAGGAAATTAAAAAATTCTTAGAGGTAAATGAGAACAAAGAAACATCATTTCAAAATCTCTGGGACACTATGAAAGCAGTACTTAGAGGGAAATTTATTTCATGGAGCGCATTTAATAAAAGAAGTAAAACTCAACAAATAAACGACCTAACACTACAGCTCAAAGCCCTAGAAAAAGAAGAACAGACCAGCACCAAAAGTAGTAGAAGACAGGAAATAGTTAAACTCAGAGCTGAAATCAACAAAATTGGAACAAAAGAAACAATACAAAAAATTGACAAAATAGTTGGTTCTTTGAAAAAATAAACAAAATTGATAAACCTTTAGCCACACTAACAAAGAGAAGAGGAGAGAAAACCCAAATTACTAAAATTTGGAATGAACAAGGAAATATCACAACAGACACGATTGAAATACAAAACATAATTAGAAGTTATTTTGAAAATCTATACTCCAACAAAATAGAAAATTTTGAAGGCATCAACAGGTTTCTAGAGACATATGAATTGCCTAAACTGAACGAGGAGGACATACACAACTTAAATAGACCAATTTCAAGCAATGAAATAGAAGAGGTCATCAAAAGCCAACAACAAAGAAAAGTCCGGAACCAGATGGGTTCTCAGCCGAGTTCTACAAAACCTTTAAAGAAGAGCTCATTCCAGTACTTCTCAAAGTATTCCATAAAATAGAAGAGGAGGGAACCCTCCCAAACTCATTCTATGAAGCCAATATCACCTCTGATACCTAAACCAGACAGAGACACATGGAGGAAAGAAAATTTCAGACCAATATCCTTAATGAACATCGACACAAAAATTCTCAACAAAATTTTAGCAAATCGCATACAAAAACATATTAAAAAGATAGTGCACCATGATCAAGTGGGTTTCATCCCAGGGATGCAAGGTTGGTTCAACATCAGGAAATCAATAAATGTCATTCACCATATCAACAGACTTAAAGTCAAGAATCACATGATTATTTCAATAGATGTAGAAAAAGCATTTGATAAAATACAGCACCCCTTCATGCTCAAAACACTAGAAAAACTAGGGATAGTGGGAACATTCCTTAACATTGTAAAGGCCTTTTATGCTAAGCCCATGGCTAATATCATTCTAAATGGTGAAAAACTGAAAGCATTCCCCCTAAAAACTGGAACAAGGCAGGGATGCCCTCTTTCACCACTTCTATTCAATATCGTCCTTGAAACTCTAGCCAGAGCAATTAGACAGACCAAGGAAATCAAAGGGATATGAATAGGAAAAGAAGAACTCAAACTATTCCTATTTGCTGATGATATGCTTATATACTTAGAGGAACCAGGAAATTCCACCAGAAAACTTTTAGAACTCAGAGGTGAATTCAGTAAAGTAGCGGGATATAAGATCAATGCACATAAATCTAATGCATTTTAATACATAAGTGATGAATCTTTGGAAAGAATAATGAGGAAAACTACCCCATTCACAATAGCCTCAAAAAAAATAAAATTCTTGGGAATCAATCTCACAAAAGAGGTGAAAGACCTCTACAATGAGAACTACAGTACACTAAAGAAAGAAATTAAAGAAAACCTTAGAAGATGGAAAGATCTCCCATGTTCTTGGATAGGAAGAATTAATATTGTCAAAATGACCATACTACCTAAAGTGCTATATAGATTCAATGCAATTCCAATTAAAATCCCAATGACGTACCTTACAGAAATAGAGCAAGCAATTACGAAATTCATCTGGAAGAATAAAAAACCCAGAATAGCTAAAGCAATCCTTAGCAGGAAGAGTGAAACAGTGGGTATCGCAATACCAGATCTTCAACTCTACTACAAAGCATAATAACAAAAACAGCATGGTATTGATACCAAAATAGAAAGGTAGGTCAATGGTACAGAATAGAGGACACAGGCACAAACCCAAATAAATACAATTTTCTCATACTAGACAAAGGTGCCAAAAATATGCAATGGAGAAAAGATAGCCTCTTCAACAAATGGTGCTGGGAGAATTGGAAATCCATATGCAACAGAATGAAACTAAACCCATATCTCTCACCATGCACAAAACTAAACTCAAAATGGATTAAGGACCTCGGAATCAGACCAGAGACCTGCAAATTATAGAAGAAAAAGTAGGTCCAGATCTTCAACATGTCAGCTTAGGACCAGACTTCCTCAACAGGACTCCCATAGCACAAGAAATAAAAGCAAGAATTAATAACTGGGATAGATTCAAACTAAAAAGCTTTCTCTCAGCAAAGGAAACTATCAGCAATGCGAAGAAGGAGCCTACAGAGTGGGAGAAAATCTTTGCCAATCATACTACAGATAGAGCACTAATCTCCAGAATCTATAAAGAACTTAAAAAACTCTACACCAAGAAGGCAAATAATCCAGTCGACAAATGGGCTAAGGAAATGAATAGACACTTCACAGAAGAAGATCTACAAGCAAGCAACAATCATATGGAAAAATGTTCAACATCTCTAGTAATAAGAGATATGCAAATCAAAACCACCCTAAGATTCCATCTCACCCCAATTAGAATGGCGATTATCAAGAATACAAGCAACAACAGGTGTTGGCGAGGATGTGGGGAGAAAGGTACACCCATACATTGCTGGTGGGGCTGCAAATTAGTCGCAGCCACTCTGGAAAGCAGTGTGGAGATTCCTTAGAAAACTTGGAATGGAACCACCATTTGACCCAGCTATCCCACTCCTTGGTCTATACCCAAAGGACTTTAAATCAGCATACTACAGAGATACAGCCACATCAATGTTCATAGCTGCTCAATTCACAATAGCCAGATTGTGGAACCAACCTAGATGTCCTTCAATTGATGAATGGATAAAGAAACCATGGTATATATATATATACGATGGAATATTACTCTGCCATAAAGAATGATAAAATTATTGCCTTTGCAGGCAAATGGATGAAATTGGAGAATATCATGCTAAGTGAGATAAGCCAATCTCAAAAAACCAAAGGACGAATAATCTCGCTGATAAGTGGATGATGACACATAAGAGGGTGGGTCGGAGGGGTTAGTGTTAGGGCTAGGGTGGGGGCAAGAATGGCGGAAGGAAGGACTGTATAGAGGGAAAAGAGGGGTGGGAGGGGTGGGGGGAAGGGAAAAAATAACAGAATGAATCAAACAACATTACCCTATGTAAATTTATGATTACACAAATGGTATGCCTTTACACCATGTACAAACAGAGAAACAACATGTATCCCATTTGTTTACATAAAAAAAAAAAAAAAAGAAAAGCAACAATACAAGTGAGCATAGGGAGGAACGACCCTAAAGGAAAAGCCAATTGAAGGACAAGTTAAAAACCAAAAATATGGCAAAATTACCAGGAATACAAATCATATCTCAATAATAACCCTGAATGGCAATGACTAAACTCAATAATCAAAAGTCATACACTGGAAGATTGGATTAAAAAGAAAGACCCAACAATATGCTACCTTCAAGAGACTCGTCTCATAGAAAAAGACATCCATGGACTAAAGGTGAAAGGATGGGGAAAAATATACCATGCACATGGACCCAGTAAAAAGCAGGGGTCTCCATCCTCATATCGGATAAAGTGAACTTCAAACCTCATTTAGTCAGAAGGGATAAAGAAGGACATTTCATACTGCTTAGGGGAAGCATAAATCAGCAAGACATAACGATTTTAAATATTTATGCACCAAACAATGGAGTATCTATGTACATCAAACAAACCCTTCTCAATTTCAAGAATCAAATAGATCACAACACAATAATATTGGGTGACTTTTACACATCACTCTCACCACTGGATAGATCCTCCAAACAAAAACTGAATGAAGAAACTATAGAATTAAATAATACAATCAATAATATAGACTTAACAGATATATAGAGAGTATTTCATCCATCATCAAGCAAATACTCTTTTTTCTTGGCAACTCATGGATCCTTCTCCAAAATAGAGCTTATGCTATGCCACAAAGAAGTCATTTGTAAATACAAAAAAATAGAGATACTAACTTGTATCCTGTCAGAACATAATGGAATACAATTAGAAATGAATGATTAAATAAAAAATAAAACTACTCCAACACCTGAAGACTAAATAATATGCTATTGAATGATATGATGATAACAAAAGACATCAGGGAGGAAATTAAAAAATTCTTAGAGATAAATGAGAACAACAATACAACATAACAAAATCTCTGGGACACTATAAAAAGTTCATTGCATTGAGCTCTTACATTAAAAGAATAAAAAGTCAACAAGTAAATGACCTAACATTATATCTCAAAGCCCTAGTAAAAGAAGAGATGAACACCTAAAGTAGTAGAAGACAGGAAATAATTAAAATCAGAGCTTAAATCAATGAAATTGAAACAAAAGAAACAATTTAAAAAGTTGACAAAAGTTCATTCTTTAAAAAAGTAAACAAAATTGACAAACCCTTAGCCACACTAATGAAGAGAAAGAGAAAATTCAAATTACTAGAATTCATGATGAAAAAGGAAAGATCATGACAGACACCATTGAAATACATAACATAATTGGAAGTTACTTTAAAAATTTGTACTGCAAGAAAATAGGAAATATTGAAGACAGTGACAAATTTTTAGTCAAATGATCCTCCCAAACTGAATCAGAAAGACTTACACAATTTAAACAGATCAATTTCAAGCACCAAAATAGAAAAAGCCATAAAAAGCCTACCAATGAAGAAAAGCCCAGGACCAGATGGACTCTCAGCCGAATTCCCCAAGCCCTTCAAAGAAGAACTAATAACAATACTCCTCAAAGTATTCCAGGAAATAGAAAAGGAGGGAACCCTTCCAAATTCATTCTATAAAGCTAGTATCACTCTGATACCAAAACCAGACGAAGACACATCAAGGAAGGAAAACTTTAGACCAATATCCCTGATGAATATAGTTGCAAAAATCCTTAACAAAATTATGGCAAATCACATACAAACACACATTAAAAAGATAGTGTACCATGATCAACTGGGGTTTATCGCAGGGATGCAAGCTTGGTTTAACACCCAGAAATCAATAATCATAATTCATCATATCAGTAGACATAAGGTTAAGAATCATATGATTATTTCAATAGATGCAGAGAAAGCATTTGATAAAATACAGCATCCCTTCATCATGCTCAAAACAGCAGGAAAAATAGAAATATTAGGAACATATGTCAACATTTTAAAAGCTATCTATACTAAGCCCAAGACCAACATCATTCTAAATGGCGAAAAATTGAAAGCATTCCCTCTAAAAACTGGAACAAGACTGGAATGCCCTCTTTCACCACTTCTATTGAACACCGGCCTTGAAATTCTAGCCAGAGTAATTAAACAGTTCAAAGTAATTAAAGGGATACAAATATGAAAAGAAGAATTCAAGCTGTCACTATTTGCCAATGACATGATTCTATATTTAAATATAGATCCAAAGAACACCACCAGAAAACTTCTAGAACTAATAAATGAATTCGGCAAAGTAGCAGGATATAAAATCAACACTCATAAATCTAATGCATTTCTATTCATAAGTGATGAATCCTCTGAAAGAGAAATTAGGAAAACTCCCCCAATCACAATCACCTTAAAAAAAAATAAAATGAAATAAAACAACAGAGATGGAAGACCTCTACAATGAAAATTACAGAACACTAAAGAAAGAAATTAAAGAAAACCTTAGAAGATGGAAAGCTCTCCCATGTTCTTGGATAGGCAGAATTAATCTTGTCAAAATGGTCATACTACCAAAAGTTAAAATCCCAATGATGTTCCTCACAGAAATAGAGAAAGCAATCATGAAATTCATCTGAAACAATAAGAGACCTCGAATAACCAAAACAATCCTGAGCAGAAAGAGTGAAGCAGGAGGTATCACAATACCAGAACTTAAACTATACTACAGAGCAATAGTAACAAAAACAGCATGGTATTAGCACCAAAATACACAGGCAGACTAATGGTACAGA
This sequence comes from Sciurus vulgaris, assembly GCF_902686455.1. Taxonomy (NCBI): domain Eukaryota; kingdom Metazoa; phylum Chordata; class Mammalia; order Rodentia; family Sciuridae; genus Sciurus; species Sciurus vulgaris. Next base: position 62,484,181 of record NC_136476.1, read on the forward strand.
ATAGAAGACACAGAGACAAGCCCTCATAAATACAGTTACCTCATACTAGACAAAGGAGTCAAAAACACACAATGGAGAAAAGATAGCATGTTCAACAAATGATGCTGGGAAAACAGGAAATCCATATGCAATAAAATGAAATTAAAACTCTATCTCTCCCCCTGCACAAAACTCAACTCAAAATGGATCAAGGACCTAGGAATTAGACCAGAAACCATACAACAAAGAGAAGAAAATGTAGGCCAGAATCTTCAATATGTTGGCTTAGGATCAGACTTCCTTAACAAGACTCCCAAAGCACAAGAAATAAAATCAAGAATAAATAAATGGGATGGATTCAAACTAAAAAGATTTTTATAGCAAAGGATACAATCAATAATGTGAAAAGAGAGCCTACAGAGTCAGAGAAAATCTTTTCCACAGGCACTTCAGACAGAGTACTAAATCTCCAAAAAAGAACTTACAAAACTACACCAAAAATAAAAGAATCCAATCAATAAATGGGTCAAGGAACTGGACAGACACTTTACAGAAGAAGACATACAGGTGATTAATAAATATATAAAAATGTGTTCAACATCTCTAGTAATTAGAGTAATGCAAATTAAAACAACTCCAAGATTTCATCTTACTCCAATTAGAATGGCTTTTATCAAGAACACAAACAATAATAGATGTTGGCATGAATGTGAGGAAAAAGGCACAATTTTACATTGCTGATGGAGTTGCAAATTGGTGCAGCCACTCTGGAAAGCAGTGTGGAGATTCCTCAGAAAACTTGGAATGGAACCACCTTTTGACCCAGTTATCCCACTCCTCAATTTATACCCAAAGGACTTAAAATCAGCATACTTCAGTAACACAACCACATTTATGTTTATAGCAGCTCAATTCACAATAGCTAGATTGTGGAACCAACCTAGATGCCCTTCAACAGATGAATGGATTAAGAAACTGTTGCATATATACACAATGAAATATTATTCTGCCATAAAGAAGAATAATATGGCATTTGCAGATAAATGAATGGAACTGGAGAATATCATGCTAAGTTATATAAGCCAAGTCCAAAAAAATCAAATGCCAAATGTTTTCCCTGATAAGTGGATGATGATACAGTGGGTAAGAAAAGAATGGAGGAATTTAGATTACATAGAGGGAAATGAGAGGGAGGAGGGGTGAGGGTATGAAAGATGGTAAAATGAGACAGACATCATTACCCTATGTACATGGATGATTACACAAATGGTATGAATCTATATCATGCGCAACCATAGAAATGAAAAGGTGTACCCCTTTGTGTATAATGAATCAAAATGCAGCCTATAAAAATTTAAAAATAAATAATTTTTTTAAAAGTCAAAAGAATAGAATACAGGCAATAATAGGTGTTGGCGAGAATGTGGGGGAAATTGTACTCTTGTACATTGCTGGTGGGGTTGCAAATTGGTGTAGCCACTCCAGAAAGCTGTATGGAGATTCCTTAGAAAACTTGGAATGGAACCACCATTTGACCCAGCTATCCCACTCCTTGGCCTATACCCAAAGGACTAAAAATCAGCATACTACAGTGACACAGCTACATCAATGTTTATAGCAGCTCATTTCACAATAGCTGGATTGTAGAACCAAACTAGATGCCCTTCAATAGATGAATGGATAAAGAAACTGTTGTATATATACAGAGTGGAATATTACTCAGCCATAAAGAAGAATAAAATTATGGCATTTGGAGGTAAATGGATAGAGTTCGATAATATCATGCCAAGTGAAATAATCCAATCCCCAAAAAACCAAAGGCTGAATGCTTTCTCTGATAAGTGAATGCGGATACATAACAGGGGTTGGGGGAAAATGCAGGAACTTTGGATTGTGTAGAAAGGGAAATGAGTGGAGGGGAGGGTGGAGGGGGAAAGAAAGATGGTGGAATGAGATGGACATCATTACCCTATATACATGGGTATGTACACAAATGGTGTGACTCCACAACATGTACAACCAGAGAAATGAAAAGTTGTACTCCATTTCTATACAATGAATCAAAATGCATACTGTTGTCATGTATAACTAAATAGAAAAGACAATAAAAACATTTAAAAAGTTTTTCTTCTTAGGACATAAGCCAACCACAGATTGTAGAAAATGTAAAATATTTTTAGCTCCAAAACAGTATACCCAATAAAAAAGCAATTTTCTTAGTACTAGTTATGAATGAGTTCTTTCAAATCCCATAAAACATTTTGTAATGATTTTAGTAAGGTAGCAAGGAAGAAAATAAAATTAATTAGGAAGTACCTGATCACTATCTGTGTCTAACAAATATAAAGCAAATTATGAATTTCAAGGTAAATTGTACCAAACATCTCTATGATAGTGTCTCTAGGTTGGCCTGATCTGTCCAATAGATCTGTAATATGAGTAGATTCTGAGACAAAAATACTCGGGCCAAGGTTTTGGAGACGACCCAGTTCTCAGCAGAAAGCTTCATAGATTTTAGCAGACCAAGGTCAATTGTTCCTAAAGATTTTAAGTTCAAAACAACTTTCTGTCTGGATCCCAGTAATAAAAACTTCTGTCATAGGACTTATTTCAAAACTTAAGTTGAAAACACGTACTTGGGAATAAAGCTCTTTTTGTTTTCAGAGAAGATGAGACAACTCTCTGTTCTACGCTATTGGTACCAATGTTATTAACAATAACACCAGATCCTTTCTAAATGGATCCAAATTTTCAAAAATAAGCATGCCACTACTATTCAATATATATGATTATGAATTTATTAAATATTCTACTAAAATTTAACAGCAGTTACATGATTAAGAAATGGTATGTTTCAGATCAATATTTTCCATGGGAACCAGGCAGGCAACAATATAAATCTATAAAGAGCAGAGGAATGCTCTTTATCACTCATGGGGAAATTGGACAGGGACAAATATTAGTTTACTTAGAGGTTTAGTTGACCTTTCATCAGCATCTATTCTATATGCAGAGCATGACTTCCCCAGAGTCTCAAAGTAACCTTTAAAAGGGCACTTAATAACACATTCATAGCAACTTGGGAAATTTGTTATCCTTCAGGACTCAAGAGTATTCACAGATATGAGAGTTTAATATCATATCAAATAATTACATTTTGTCCCAGGTTTATTTAGACTCCAGAAAATAATTTTTGTCAATTCAATTCAAGTAAGAAGTGTGAACTCTAATGTCAGTCTTTTCAGAATCATAACAAACAATGCATGTTGACATTTTCAAACTACTTCAGAATTTTTGAAACCAAGGTGATACCTCTTATTTTAGATTCCAAGTTATTTAACTTTTAAAATAATAGCAATATCTGTAATAGCCCTAAAAGGCCTTAACAAACAAATATCCAGAATGTCTTTTGAAGGAATGTATTAAAATCAATGACATATATAAAAAGACAGAACAACAGAATATCTATGTGCAAATGCCTGGCCATTCAGCAATTATGACTACCAAATTCAGGGCTATGATGGTGAATTAGGGAAGTATTTCAAATTGTTCCTAAGTCTGTATATATTGATTTATTGAACTTTAATTTCTAATTTTAAAGATGAGTGATAGATAAAAGTGTGTGACTTCAAAATACATTCTTTGTGATACACTCCTCATCTCATAAGTGAAGAAGAGGGAACTTCTGATGAAACAATTAGCATGTTCCATTGAGGAACACAGTTTTCTTGTTTGAACATTCATTCTTTTACTTATTATTTATTAATAACATATCATTTTAGGTGAGATGGTCACCAATGCCTTCATAATTAAAAAAAAAAAAAGACAACCATGGAAGTGAAAGATTTGCATGCTAAAAACTATAAACACTGATGAAATAAATTGAAAAGATTCAAATAATGGAAAGATAGCTCATGTTAATGGACTGCAAAAATTAATATGGTTAAAATGTACATATTGAAAAATGCAATTTCAATGCCTATGAATGTTACAATGGCATTATCAACAGAAATTTAAAAGTCAATCCTAAAATTGGTTAGGAAACCAGAAAAGGTCCTGAAGAGCCCAAGCAATTTTTAGCAAAAAGAACAAAATTTGAGGCATCACATCTCTGATTTCAAAATATGTTATTAAATTATCGCAATAACTAACAGTATGATATTGGCCTAAAAACAGACATATCAACTACTAAAATAGAATGGACAGCCCAGAAATAAATCCAAGAATTTGTAGTCAATTGATTTTTCACAAAATAACCTAGCATTTGCAATGAAAAAGGTCAGTATCTTCAATAAATGGTGCTGAGAAAACTGAATATGCAGAAAAAAGAAACTGGACACTTATACCGTATACAAAAATCAACTCAAAACTGATAAAAATAATGGTAGGACTTGAAAATATAATGCTACTAAAAGAAAATATAAAGGCAATGATTTCTTGGAGACAACTCCAAAAGCACAGACAACAAAAGTGAAAATAGACAAAACTGCATCAAACTACAAAGCTTCTACACAGCAAAAGACATAACAGAGTGAAGAGATAACTCACAGATTGGGAGAAAATATTTGTAACCCATACATCTGATAAGGATCTAATATCCAAAATATGTAAGGAATTCAATTCAGAATAATAATCCAAATGTCTCATGGTTAGAGAAGAAGGAAAATTATAACACTGATATATTTTCCAGAATAAAAAATTTAGTAATATGCAGCAAGCTGTACAAAGGGCAATCAGCATTATGTATCATAACAGACTTTAAGTAAATTAAATTATGTTAATAATCATAATATTGAAATCCATGATGGTGACTCATTTATAAAAAAATCTAAAACCAGATCATTCCATCTTATAATAAAAATAAGGAAATGTGCCATTATGCAGGAGCAGGCACTGACTTCCTCAACAAGACACCTATGACTCAAGAAACAAAACCAAGAATCATTAAGTGGTATTGCATCAAATTTAAAAAACGTCTGCTCAGCAAATAATTAAGAGCATGAAGAGAGAGATTATAAAGCGGGAGAAAATCTTTGACAACTGCTCCCCTGGCAGGGGATTAATATCTAGAATATATAAGGAACTCAAAAAACTTAAGATCAATCAATAAATAAGTAAACAAAAGAAGCCAATCAAATATTGAGCAAAAGAAGCAAGCAGACATTTCTTAAAAGAAGAAATACAAATGGCCAACAAATATATGAAAAAATGTTCAACATCTCTAGCAATAAGGGAAATGCAAATCAAAACAGCACTGAGACCTTACTTCTCTCTAATCAGAATGGCAATTATCAAGAACCTAACTAAATAATGCCAGTGAGGAACTAGGGGGAAGGTGTGCTCACACATTGTTGGTGGGACTGCAAATTAGGATAACCCACTGGAAAGCAGCATGGAGATTCCTCAAAAAAGTAGAAACTGAACCACATCCAGCTCTCCTACTCCTAGGTATTTATCCAAAAGAACTAAAATCACCATCTATAGTGATATAGTCACTTATGGAAGCACAATTTACAATAGCCAAATTATGGCATCTGACCAGATGCCTGTCAATAGAAGAATGGATCAAGAAAACGTGCTAAAATAGAATAGACAGTATATTTACACAATGGAGTTTTACTCAGCCATAAAGAATGAAATTATTGCAATTGCAGATAAACGGATGGAAATGGAGAACATGATGCTGAGAAGATCAAGGGTTAAATGTTTTCTCTCATATGTAGAAGCTAGAACAAATTAAAGAAGTCTGGGTAGATCAGATTTCCAGTTACAGGGAAGATCAGTGGAATAGAAGGAGATCCAAAGTGAGGAAGGAAGAGGTTGGGAAGGGGGAGGAAAGAGGAAATGAATTTAACAAAATTCCTTCATTTGAATATATGAATATATCACAGGGAATTTCACCGTTAGGTATGTGTAGAAAGTACCAATCAAAATAAATAAAGGAGTGAAAGAAAGATCAATAGAACAGAGGAGGGAGAATGGGGGAAGGAGGGGGGAAATGTGGGGAGGAATGGGGACCAAAATAAAATTCCACACATATATGATTTTGTCAAAATGAGCTCAACTACTATGTATAACTATAAGGCTCTAATAAAAAATAAGAAAGTATGAAATTGGTTTTTGAAATAATTTTATGGAAATAAAAGGGAAAAGAAGGTTTTACTCCTGTCTATAAATCTCCCTCAGTTTCATTACATTATGTCCTCAATTTGCCCTCACAACCAAGTTTTTCAACAACAAAACCAACACAACAAAGGAGACTATTATGCTAAGGGAAATAAGCCAATTCAAAAAAAAAAATGTCAACGTTCTTTCTGATATGTGGATGCTAACACACAACAAGGAAGGGGAAGGGAAGAATAATAGTTCAGTGAGATAGACAATGGGGAATGAAGGAAGGGAGGGGGGATAGGAATAGGAAAGACAGTGGAATGATCTGACATAACTTTCCTGTGTACATTCTAAGAATACACCACAGTGAATCTCCACATCATGTACAATCACAAGATTGGGTTCCTAATTAGAATAAGATGTATTCCATGTTTGCATAAATATGCCAAAATATACTCTACTGTTATGTATAACTAAAAAGACAAAAAGAAGGGGAAAAAACTATAATATTTGACTCCTAAACACTGAAATTTATTTACTTATTTACTTTTTCCTTATGCACTTCACCAGAGAATGATATTTTGGAGAGACTTGTGAGATGAATTTGAAATAGCAGCAGGAATTTGTGTTTAATTCTTATTTTCCTAATTGATTTCTACATTGTGATTATAAATTATCTTCCCCTGTACCACTTACTTGTTTAAAAATTTTCTTCTCTGCAGATATTTTATTGCTTGATTCACATTCTTGTTCCTAAGATTGAAGGATTCATCATAGGAGTCATTACCCCATAGAATAGGAAGTTACTGTTATTACTAGTAGTATCATCCCTATTTTATCGAGAGGAGGAAATAAGGCACAGAAAAGTTAGGTCATGTAGCTGATAAATTGTTAATGCTTGGGTTTTTTTTTTTTTTTTTTTTTTTTTTTGGAACGTTAGATACATCAGACATCTACAACTTGATTTCTTTAAATACATTTTTTTTAGTTGTAGATGGACACAATACCTTTATTTTATTTATTTATTTTATGTGGTGCTGAGGATGAACCCAGTGCCTCACACATGTGAGGTAGATGCTCCACCACTGAGCCATAACCCCAATCCTAATTCTGGATTTAAACCCAAGCCATACAGGTGCAGTGGTCAAGCTTTAAACGTTCATTTTCAAAGAGAATTGGTTCATAGGCTAGAATAGCCTGTAATCTGATTGACAGTACTAACATTTCAAAAGAAATATCCCTACAAAAAAATGTGACCAATGGCAAGAAGCTACTTCAATGTGATGATTTTAAAACAGTGATTTTGATACTTATACTATGCTTGGAAATTATATGTTTTTATAGCAACAAATATTTCATCATTTGCACTAAATTCTTATAATTCTTATTGCTTCCATTGTATGAGAAGTTCTCATTTTTCTGTACTATTATTTTATTTATTTGATTCACAAAGAATGTTCCTGTTGAAAGTCTTCCTTTAAAAAAAATATAGTAGCTTTAGGACAGATTTGTGCTTTCTACTTTTTCATTAACTTAAGTTTTATCTTTGAAAATATCTTTAACCTTATTTGGATTTATTTTTATTTTTATAATTTTATGAAATAAGAACACAATTATTTAATATTTCACATTTCTCCTGTAGTTCTAACTCTACTGAAGTCATTTAAAGCTGTTTTGCTTCAACTTTTTGTATAGACTTATGAAATCTTTTCATGGGTTTCTAGAGAATATTTTTCATTTCTTTCAATGTCCTCTTTGATACAGGAGGTAGGTAAGTATGTGTCCTTCTCATCTAGTGATTAGGTATTTTTGCTCAATCTCCATTTTTTATTTCCAATTTATTTTATTATAAGAAAATGGGACTTATAATTCTCTAGTTATGAACTTTTTGACAGTCAATTACATGACATGTTTTAAAAGTTGACCAAAAATGAATCAGAAATGTCTTATCACAAGAAAAGAACACATACATAGGCAACTCTTAGATTGTGCTATTTTGTAAATGTTATCAAAAAAGGTGATTTCTCTTTCAGAGGGATGTAAGGTTTTATAAACATACACAAAACATGTATACATATGATAAAGTTTATTTGGTATTATCACAATGTTTTCAATAATTTTAATTTTCTGCCACCCAAATTTAATCAATTCTGGATAAATATTTGTAATTCAATTCTTCTTGCAAATCTAGAATCATTTGTTTTATGGGTTTAGTTTCTGTGTTGTTTCATGTATATGTTTTTATGACTGAAATGGCTTCTTCATAATTATGACAGTTATCATTGGTTGACATACCTATCTTATTTGGTACTTTAATTTCCATCTTTATTATTAATATAACACTTTAGTTTCCTTTTGCTTACCTCTGTGAACTTTTTAGTTTCAACTTTTCTCTTTGTTTTACTACTTATAAATAACATATCTGAGTTTGATTGGAAATGACTTCTAAAGTTTTTTGTTTTTAGAAATATATGACAGTACAGTGTATTTGCATATTATACATATATGGAGTGCATCCCATTCCAATTAGGACCCCATTCTTGTGGTTGTACATAATATGGAGTTACACTGGGTGTGTATCATTTAGGAGCAATTAATTCCAATTCATTTAGTATGTCCAGTTCATTCTACTGTCTTTCCCATCCCCATACCAACCTCCTTCCCTTCATTCCCCTTTGTCTAATCCAATGAACTTCTATTCTTCCCTCCCCTCCCTTGTTGTGGGTTAGCATCCACATATCAGAGAGAGCATTCAGCCTTTGTTTTGGGGGGGACTACTTATTTCACTTAGCATATTTTCCAGTTTCCATTCATTTACTACCAAATGTCGTAATTTTATGATTCTTTATGTTTGAGTATATATACCACATTTTCTTTACCCATTCATCTGTTTAAGGGCACCTAGGTTTGTTACATACCTTGGCTACCGTGAATTCAGCTGCTATGAACATTGATGTGGCTGTGTCACTGAAGTGTGATGATTTTAAGTCCTTCAGTTATAAACCAAGGAGTGGGATAACTGGGTCAAATGGTGGTTCCATTCCAAGTTTTCTAAGCAATCTCCATACTGCTTTCCATCTTGGTTGCACCAACTTGCAGTCCCAATAGCAGTGTATAAGTGAACCTTTCTCCCCATATCCTCAGTGTGGTTTTTATTTGCATTTCTCTAATTGCTAGAGATGCTGAACATTTTTTCATATATTATTTGTTGGTCATTCGTATCTCTTCTTCAGCAAAATGCCTGTTCAGTTCCTTTGCCCATTTATTGATTGGGTTATATGTTTGTTTTTGTTGTTAAGTTTTTTGAGTTCTTTATATATCCTAGAGATTAAGGCTTTATCGAGGTGCAGGTGGCAAAAATTTTCTCCCATTCTGTAGGCTCTCTGCATGTTCTCGATTTTTTTCCTTTTCTGTGAAGAAACTTTGTATGTTGATGCCATCTCATTTATTGATTCTTGATTTTACTTCTTGAATTTGAGAAGTCTTTTTAAGGAATTCAGTTCCTAAACTGACATGATATAGATTTGGGCCTGCTCTTTCTTCTACTAGGTGCAGGGTCTCTGGTCTAATGCCTACGTGCTTGATCCACTTTGAGTTTTATGCTGGGTGAGAGATAGGGATTAAATTTCATTCTACTACAATAGATTTCCAGTTTTCCTAGCACCATTGATTGAAGAAGCTATCTTTTCTCCAGTGTATGTTTATGTCACCTTTGTCTAGAATGAAATAACTGTATTTATGTGGATTTGTCTCTGTATCTTGTATTCTGTTCTATCAATCTTCACGTCTGTTTTGGTGCCAATATCATGGCAATTTTGTTCCTATGGCTCTGCTATATAACTTAAGGTCAGGTATTGTGATGCTTCCTGATTCACTTTTCTTGTTAAGAATTGCTTTGGCTCTTCTAGGTCTCTTATCATTCCAAATGAATATCATGACTGCCTTTTCTATTTCCATGAAGAATGTTATTGAAATTTTAATTAACCCAGCATACTGTTGGTCTTGTTTTTTAAACCAATCTGCCAGTCTATGTCTTTTGATGATGATGAGTCTAGACCACTTACATTCAATGTTATTATTAAGAAATGATTTTTATTCCCTATCATTTTGATTTGTTTCTGGTTTTAAATTTGAATTAGTTTTTCCTTTGATTGAGTATTCTTCTTGGTAGTTCCTCCCTTTGTTGGTTTTCACTTTTATTTTTCATTTCTTCTTCATGAAATGTTTTATTGTTTTATAGTACAGGCTTTCTAGTTGTGAATTCTTTTTACTTTAGTTTATTGTAGAAGGCTTTTATTTCATCATCAATTATGAAGCTTAATTTTGCTGGGTATAGTATTCTTGGTTGGCATTCATTTTCTTTCAGAGCTTGATAGATATTATTCAAAGACCTTCTAACTTTGAGAGTCTGCATTGAGAAATCAGATGAGATCCAATTGATTTTCCTCTGAATATGATCTGCTGCTTTTCTCTAGCAGGCTTTAAAATTCTATCCTTATTCTCTATGCTGGGCATTTTCATAATAATGTGTCTTGGTGTGGGTCTGTTGTAATTTTGTATATCTTGGGTTCTTTAAGCCTCCTGTGTTTGGTTTCCATTTCATTCTTATGATTTGGAAAATTTTCTGACATTATTCCATTGAAAATATTGTGTATTACTTCATTTTGCATCTCTGAACCATCATCTATCTTGATAAATCTTAAGTTTGGTCTTTTCATGTTATCCCATATTTCTTGATAGTCCTGACATGGTCTCTTAACATCTTTTCTCCATGAAAATTTTATTTTCAAGATTATGTATTTTGTCTTCAATGCCTTAAACTCTGTCTTCCAAGTGATCTAGTCTGTGGTGATACTTTCCAATGATTTTTTTAATTTGGTTTGTTGATTCCTTTATTTCAAGGATTTCTGACTGATTTTTTGTCAGAATCTCTATCTCATTGAAATGATCTTTCGCTTCTTGTATTTTCTCTCTGATTTCATTTCATACATCATCTTTTACCTCATAGATCAGTTTAACCATGAACTTTCTGAACATCTCTCACATTTCCTCCACTGTAGTGTCAAAGGAGTCTATTGTTGAGGTTTTGCATAGTTAAGGATGGTTTGTTCCCTTGCCTTTTCATATTGTTTGTGTGTCTGCCCAGTTTTCTGAATGAATATGATGCTGTAGAATTCTACTTTACAAGTTTATAGTGTCCCTCAATGTTAATACTACATCACAGATTGGGGGGGGCAATGATAGCAATAATCTATGCAAACAATATATAGCAGTAGACTTGGTCCTTAGTTCCTATTTTGATATCTTGCATTAATTGGTACAATCTGTAGAAATAGCAGGATCAACAACTTCCATCAGTAAAACAGCAAATAACCATGCATTATATCTGGCTTAAAATAAAATAGGTGTTATCTATGATTTCTGCCATATTATTACTATGACATTATTGGTAGGGGCAGACATTACATACCTCAATTAGTTTTAAGACATGTTAAGGATATAGTTGAGTATGAGGAAAGAAGAAGAGAGAGGAGTATAGAAAGTGTTTGCAATCTCAAAGGATGAATAGGGCAGATACAGCAGTAACAGGATATGTTGTTAATGTGAAAGGGGAAGAAAAAATAGAAGATTATAAAGGAAGAGAGAGAGAATGGAATTTGGATGTCAGCAACAGGAAAGGAGAGAGGGAGACAAGGAGATAGAGTAGTGGCAAAGACTATACAAAACAAAATCAAAGTATGCTAACCAAAAACCCTAAACCTCAAAATATAGGGCATGGGAAATAATGCCTTCAAAAAAGGAAAAAGAAAGAGGAAAAAAAAAAAAAAAGGCTAAAAATGAGGAGAGAGGAACAAATATGCATAAGTGTAGAGGTCCTTGAATCAATCAGTACACATTCAAATAAAACAAAAAACACAACACAGAAAACCAAAACAAAAAGCAAAACATCATCATCATCATCAACAATAAAAAAAAAAAACTTGATGAAATGTTAAGAAATTAAGGAATCATTTCCACTATGGTGGATAAAATATTCAGTGAGCATATGTGTTCCCTGTCTGTACCCAACTGATTTTCCTTTCAATTGTTGAGTTAAGAACTAAGTGTGGGGGCATGGGCCGTGGGTTGTGGAGTCCTTCCTTTTTACTCTGTTGCTCACCGAGTTGAAGGTTGAGGTCTAAGATTTCCCAGTTTCCCTTCTTGGGACATTAATGTGGGTGAACCAGGCTGTGGGACAGATGCAAATGGCAAGCTGGGCAAGCTGGGTTGAGGGTAGGCAGCCAAGGGGCTGGCCACATAGTCAGGGTGGCCTGAGGCCACCAGTGAAGCTGTGTGCTGGGCCAGGCAGGTCTGGTGGTAAAGCAACAACCTGGCATGCAGGGCTATGGGCGGGTGGTGAAGCTACGGGCAGGATGGGGCCTGGAAGGCCCTGGCAGGTCCTGGCAGGTCCCTGGGACCAGGACTGGTGGATACTGGACTAGGGAGGGAACTGTGAACTTGGATGGTGACAGAATGACTGGCTGGGCAAGCCAAGAGCCAAATGCTCTTATACCACTTTTAAAGTTTTTTTTTCTGTTTGTTTGTTTTGGGGGATTGAACCCAGGGCTACTAACCACTGAGCCACATCCCCAGCCCTTTTTTGTATTTTATTTAGAGACAGGGTCTCACTGAGTTGCTTAGGGCCTTGTTAAGTTGGTGAGGCTGGCTTTGAACTTGTGATCCTCCTTCCTTAGCCTCCCCAGCCTCTGGGATTATAGGCATAAGCCACTGCGTGGGCTACTTTTAAAGTTTTGTAATTTAAAAAAATGTTCATCCTATTCATTTTAAAATAATTATTAATGTACTTCCTTTTATTCTTTACATCATTCTTTATTTTTATTACTTGTTTTAGATCCTCATTGTCCACCATTAGAAATTATAGAACTCATTACAAGCCTATTGGCTATACTGTAGATTATAATCAAACTCATCCTATTTGTTAATTGCAATACTGTTAACATCTTCATAGGGTCTATCTGGTTTAGGGCTGCATATTGTTAGCTAATATTGATCTCTGCCTCAAAGAAGAGACATTGGAAACATGCAGGGTCACAATTAGCCTACGGGGCTAAGCTGCTATACCTCACATCTTCATCGCTAGAAGGGAAGATACACGAACAACATGAAAAAACAGGAAAAGAAAGTGTCCTTAACCAAGATGCTATTTAGATAGAATCCAATGGCCGCATGGTAGTAGAAATGACAGAAAAGGAGTTTAGAATATATATAATTAAAGTGATTATGAAGCAAAGGATGAGATAAGAGAGAAAATGCAGGCAATGTATTATTACTACTCCAATAAAGAGATAAAAGAGCAAATGCAGGAAGAAAAAAGCATTTCAATAAAGAGATTGAGATTCTGGAAAAAAAAAAAAGAAATACTTGAAATGAAAGAAACAATAAATCAAATTAAAAACTCAATAGAAAGCATTACCAACAGACTAGATCTCATGGAAGACAGAATCTCAGACAATGAAGACAAAATATTTAATCTTGAAAATGAAGTTGACCAAACTCAGAAAATGGTAAGAAGTCATGAAAGGAACCTAATAGAATTATTAGATATCAAAAAGACCCAATTTATGAATTATTGGGATTAAGGAAGGCACAGAGATACAAACCAAAGGGTTAAATGACCTGTTCAATGAAACAATATCAGAAAATTTCCCAAACCTGAAGAATATAATGGAAAATCAACTATGAGAGGCATTAAGGAACACCAAATGCACAAAATTACAAGAGATCCACACCAAGTCACATTATAATGAAATGCCTAACATCCAAAATAAAGATAGGATTTTAAAGGTTGTGAGAGAAAAGCATCAGATTACATATAAGGAGAAACCAATACAGATATCAGCAGATTTCTCAGCCTGGACACTAAAAGCTAGAAGGGCCTGGAACCATATATTTCAAGCTCTGAAAGTACATAGATGCCAGCCAAGAATCTTATACCTAACAAAACTAACCTACAGATTGATGATGAAATACAATCTTTCTAGGATAAACAAAAGTTAAAAGAATTTACAAATAGCCTGTCCTGCAGAACATTCTCAGCAAAATATTTCATGAGGAGGTAGTGAAAAGCAACAATATGGTAGAGGGTTTCAAGATGGTGGACTAGAGGGTGGCTGCATTTCATGTTGCTTCAGGACTAAGGATTCAAAAGAGGAGAAATTGAGAGACTTGGGACCAACTCAAAGCAGCCGGGTGACTCTCTTCCGTTGGGGAGGCATCCTGGATGGGGCGGTAGTCCCGGAACGCAGGGAACTTTGTGAAGTAGAGCTGCCCGGCAAGACACCCCTCCCCCCACTGGAGCAGTGAACTCGGACAAATGGGAGCGTCGTAGAGGAGGCCACTCAGCACAGCGCTGGGACTCGGAGCAACCACTGGGGCTCCAGGCGGTAGCCCAGAGGAGGGGCTGCGAGGAGAGCTGTTTGGACTCAGAGCGACCACTCCTGACGCTTGGGCCTGCACTGAGGAGGAGGAGGAGGAGCAGCATGGCGAGGCGCTTGGACTCGGAGCAGCTGCACCAGGGCTACAGGTGGTTGCCAGAGGAGGAGCTGCGCGGCAAGCTGTTTGGACTCAGAGCAACCACTCCTGAACGCCGGGGCCTGCCCGGAGGAGGAGGAGTGCAGCAGGTCACATGAACTTGCAGTGACTGCATTGGAGCTCCAGGTGGCTGCTCAGAGGAGGAGGCGAGGTGAGTTGTTTGGACTCAAAGCGACCGCTCCTCAACACCGGGGGGCTGCCTGGAGGAGGAGCATGGTGGGTCGCTTGGTCTCGAGTGGCCGCACCAGAGCTCCAGGCGGCTGTCCAGAGGAGGCGTGCAGCGGGTCACGTGGAATCAGAACGACTCAGAGCAACTCAGAGTGACCACTCCTGAACACCCGGGGGGCTACCTGGAGGAGGAGGAGGAACGGGGTGGGTCACTTGGACTCGGAGTGACTGCCCAGGGCTACGGGCAGTTGGCGGGAGGAGGAGGCGTGCAGTGAGTTGCTTGGACTCCTGGCGACCGCACCGGAACACCAGGCAGCTGTCTGGAGCAAGAGGCGAGTGGCAGGTCTCTGGGACTTGGAGCGATTGTACGGGGCTCCAGGTGGCTGATCAGAGGAGCAGCCGCATAGCCAGGCGATTAGGTGCTGAGCAGGGTCCCAGGACCTAGGAGGCTTCTTGGTGGAAGAGCCGCACAGAGACATGCTTAGGGGTGGAGTGAAGGTTCCAGGACTATGGGCAGATTCTCTGAGGAGGGGTAGCCTAAGGAGATTCATCTGCAAAGGGTGAGGCTCCCAGGCCAAGGAGGTGGGTCCGGCCCCTGGGAACGTTGCAGAGGAAGGCAGCCCAGCCCAGGTGGTAGCTGTAAATTGAGGGGAACCTTTAGGAGGGGAACTGACCAGCGAGACCTCCCCACCAGGTGAGTCTTCCCTGCCGGGTAAGGTTTTCCCACAAAGAGGTAAAATCAGAGACACAGGCCCAAACAGGCCTTGCCTCAGCCCACAGCCTAGTTCCCCT
The DNA here is from genome assembly GCF_902686455.1 of Sciurus vulgaris. NCBI lineage: Eukaryota > Metazoa > Chordata > Mammalia > Rodentia > Sciuridae > Sciurus > Sciurus vulgaris. The sequence goes on from NC_136476.1 coordinate 62,499,823, forward strand.
TTGGATGACCATTGGTCAACAAGTGGAGGTACCTCTGCCCATTAGCAGGGAATATACCCCACCTGAAGGCCACCACTCCTAGAGAGGCAGCTTCCAAGTGGAGCACCGCACTATCAACTTCCTCCAAGAATTAAGCCTACTGAAGGCTAAGAGGGGATACACTAGAAATCTTCAGGGACATTATAAGTCAATAGAGGAAATCTGCAATATCTCAGTGGTCCTGATACCTGAATAATATGAGAAAAGGGAAGAAAATGCCCCAAACAAATCTAGATGTTATATCAATAAAACCCAATGACAGCATGGCAGAAGAAATGACAGAAAAGGAGTTCAGAATGTACATAATTAATATGATCAGAGAAGCAAACGATGAGATGAAAGAGCAAACGCAGGCACTGAATGATGAGATGAAAGAGCAAATGCAGGCATTGAATGATCGCACCCATCGACGGTTAAAAGAGCAAATACAGGAAGCAAAAGATCATTTCAATAAAGTGAGATATTGAAAAAAAAAAACCAAACAGAAATCCTTGAAATGAAGGAAACAATAAACCAAATTAAGAACTCGATAGAAAGCATATCCAATAGGATAGAACACCTGGAAGACAGAACCTCAGACATTGAAGAGAAAATATTTAACCTTGAAAACAAAGTTGAACAAACAGAGAAGATGGTAAGAAATCATGAACAGAATCTACAAGAACTATAGGATATCATGAAAAGACCAAATTTAAGAATTATTGGGATTGAGGAAGGCCTAGAGAAACAAACCAAAGGAATGAACAATCTGTTCAATGAAATAATATCAGAAAATGTCCCAAATCTGAAGAATGAAATGGAAAATCAAGTTCAAGAGGCTTATAGGACTCCAAATACACAAAATTACAACAGACCCACACCAAGGCACATTATAATGGAAATACCTAACATACAAAATAAAGACAGAATTTTAAAGGCTGGAGAGAAAAGAACCAAATTACATTCAGGGGGAAACCAATACGCATATCAGCAGATTTTTCAATCCAGACCCTAAAAGCTAGAAGGGCCTGGAACAACATTTTTCAAGCCCTGAAAGAAAATGGATGCCAACCAAGAATCTTATACCCAGCAAAACATACCTTCAAATTTGACGATGAAATAAAATCCTTCCATGATAAACAAAAGCTAAAAGAATTTACAAAAAGAAAGCCAGCATTACAGAACATTCTCAGCAAAATATTCCATGAGGAAGAGATGAAAAACAAAGAAGCAAATCAGCAAAGTGAGTAATTATCCTAAAGGATAATCAAGTAAAGGAGGAACCAAGTCGTGTCAAATAAATAAATAAATAAATAAAATTTTAAAAATGAACCAAATGACTGGGAAACCAAATCATATCTCAATAATAACCCTGAATGTTAATGGCCTGAATTCATCAATCAAAAGACACAGACTGGCAGATTGGATCAAAAAGAAAGATCCAACAATATGTTGCCTGCAAGAGACTCACCTCATAGAAAAAGATACTCATAGACTAAAGGTGAAAGGATGGGGAAAAATATACCATGCACATGGACTCAGCAAAAAAGCTGGAGTATCCATCCTCATTTCAGATAATGTGGACTTCAAGCCAAAGTTAGTCAGAAGGGATAAAGAAGGACATTTCATACTGCCTAAGGGAAGCATAAATCAGCAAGATGTAACAATCATAAACATCTATGCCCCAAACAGTGGCTCATCCATGTATGTCAAACAAATCCTTCTCAATTTCAGAAACCAAATAGACCACACACAATAATACTAGGTGATTTTAACACACCTCTCTCACCACTGGACAGATCTTCCAAAAAAAATTGAATAAAGAAACCATAGATCTCAATAACACAATCAATAATTTAGACTTAACGGACATTTATAGAATATACCATCCAACCAAGAGCGAATACACTTTCTTCTCAGCAGCATATGGATCCTTCTCTAAAATAGACCATATATTATGCCACAAAGCTAATGTTAGCAAATACAAGAAGATAGAGACACTACCTTGTATTCTATCAGATCATAATGGATTGAAGTTAGAAATAAATGAAAGAGTAAAAAACAGAAACTATTCCAACACCTGGAGATTAAACAATATGCTATTATATGATGAATGGATAACAGAAGATATTAGGAAGGAAATTAAAAAATTCTTAGAGGTAAATGAGAACAAAGAAACATCATTTCAAAATCTCTGGGACACTATGAAAGCAGTACTTAGAGGGAAATTTATTTCATGGAGCGCATTTAATAAAAGAAGTAAAACTCAACAAATAAACGACCTAACACTACAGCTCAAAGCCCTAGAAAAAGAAGAACAGACCAGCACCAAAAGTAGTAGAAGACAGGAAATAGTTAAACTCAGAGCTGAAATCAACAAAATTGGAACAAAAGAAACAATACAAAAAATTGACAAAATAGTTGGTTCTTTGAAAAAATAAACAAAATTGATAAACCTTTAGCCACACTAACAAAGAGAAGAGGAGAGAAAACCCAAATTACTAAAATTTGGAATGAACAAGGAAATATCACAACAGACACGATTGAAATACAAAACATAATTAGAAGTTATTTTGAAAATCTATACTCCAACAAAATAGAAAATTTTGAAGGCATCAACAGGTTTCTAGAGACATATGAATTGCCTAAACTGAACGAGGAGGACATACACAACTTAAATAGACCAATTTCAAGCAATGAAATAGAAGAGGTCATCAAAAGCCAACAACAAAGAAAAGTCCGGAACCAGATGGGTTCTCAGCCGAGTTCTACAAAACCTTTAAAGAAGAGCTCATTCCAGTACTTCTCAAAGTATTCCATAAAATAGAAGAGGAGGGAACCCTCCCAAACTCATTCTATGAAGCCAATATCACTCTGATACCTAAACCAGACAGAGACACATGGAGGAAAGAAAATTTCAGACCAATATCCTTAATGAACATCGACACAAAAATTCTCAACAAAATTTTAGCAAATCGCATACAAAAACATATTAAAAAGATAGTGCACCATGATCAAGTGGGTTTCATCCCAGGGATGCAAGGTTGGTTCAACATCAGGAAATCAATAAATGTCATTCACCATATCAACAGACTTAAAGTCAAGAATCACATGATTATTTCAATAGATGTAGAAAAAGCATTTGATAAAATATAGCACCCCTTCATGCTCAAAACACTAGAAAAACTAGGGATAGTGGGAACATTCCTTAACATTGTAAAGGCCTTTTATGCTAAGCCCATGGCTAATATCATTCTAAATGGTGAAAAACTGAAAGCATTCCCCCTAAAAACTGGAACAAGGCAGGGATGCCCTCTTTCACCACTTCTATTCAATATCGTCCTTGAAACTCTAGCCAGAGCAATTAGACAGACCAAGGAAATCAAAGGGATATGAATAGGAAAAGAAGAACTCAAACTATTCCTATTTGCTGATGATATGCTTATATACTTAGAGGAACCAGGAAATTCCACCAGAAAACTTTTAGAACTCAGAGGTGAATTCAGTAAAGTAGCGGGATATAAGATCAATGCACATAAATCTAATGCATTTTAATACATAAGTGATGAATCTTTGGAAAGAATAATGAGGAAAACTACCCCATTCACAATAGCCTCAAAAAAAATAAAATTCTTGGGAATCAATCTCACAAAAGAGGTGAAAGACCTCTACAATGAGAACTACAGTACACTAAAGAAAGAAATTAAAGAAAACCTTAGAAGATGGAAAGATCTCCCATGTTCTTGGATAGGAAGAATTAATATTGTCAAAATGACCATACTACCTAAAGTGCTATATAGATTCAATGCAATTCCAATTAAAATCCCAATGACGTACCTTACAGAAATAGAGCAAGCAATTACGAAATTCATCTGGAAGAATAAAAAACCCAGAATAGCTAAAGCAATCCTTAGCAGGAAGAGTGAAACAGTGGGTATCGCAATACCAGATCTTCAACTCTACTACAAGCATAATAACAAAAACAGCATGGTATTGATACCAAAATAGAAAGGTAGGTCAATGGTACAGAATAGAGGACACAGGCACAAACCCAAATAAATACAATTTTCTCATACTAGACAAAGGTGCCAAAAATATGCAATGGAGAAAAGATAGCCTCTTCAACAAATGGTGCTGGGAGAATTGGAAATCCATATGCAACAGATGAAACTAAACCCATCTCTCACCATGCACAAAACTAAACTCAAAATGGATTAAGGACCTCGGAATCAGACCAGAGACCTGCAAATTATAGAAGAAAAAGTAGGTCCAGATCTTCAACATGTCAGCTTAGGACCAGATCCTCAACAGGACTCCCATAGCACAAGAAATAAAAGCAAGAATTAATAACTGGGATAGATTCAAACTAAAAAGCTTTCTCTCAGCAAAGGAAACTATCAGCAATGCGAAGAAGGAGCCTACAGAGTGGGAGAAAATCTTTGCCAATCATACTACAGATAGAGCACTAATCTCCAGAATCTATAAAGAACTTAAAAAACTCTACACCAAGAAGGCAAATAATCCAGTCGACAAATGGGCTAAGGAAATGAATAGACACTTCACAGAAGAAGATCTACAAGCAAGCAACAATCATATGGAAAAATGTTCAACATCTCTAGTAATAAGAGATATGCAAATCAAAACCACCCTAAGATTCCATCTCACCCCAATTAGAATGGCGATTATCAAGAATACAAGCAACAACAGGTGTTGGCGAGGATGTGGGGAGAAAGGTACACCCATACATTGCTGGTGGGGCTGCAAATTAGTCGCAGCCACTCTGGAAAGCAGTGTGGAGATTCCTTAGAAAACTTGGAATGGAACCACCATTTGACCCAGCTATCCCACTCCTTGGTCTATACCCAAAGGACTTTAAATCAGCATACTACAGAGATACAGCCACATCAATGTTCATAGCTGCTCAATTCACAATAGCCAGATTGTGGAACCAACCTAGATGTCCTTCAATTGATGAATGGATAAAGAAACCATGGTATATATATATATACGATGGAATATTACTCTGCCATAAAGAATGATAAAATTATTGCCTTTGCAGGCAAATGGATGAAATTGGAGAATATCATGCTAAGTGAGATAAGCCAATCTCAAAAAACCAAAGGACGAATAATCTCGCTGATAAGTGGATGATGACACATAAGAGGGTGGGTCGGGGGGGTTAGTGTTAGGGCTAGGGTGGGGGCAAGAATGGCGGAAGGAAGGACTGTATAGAGGGAAAAGAGGGGTGGGAGGGGTGGGGGGAAGGGAAAAAATAACAGAATGAATCAAACAACATTACCCTATGTAAATTTATGATTACACAAATGGTATGCCTTTACACCATGTACAAACAGAGAAACAACATGTATCCCATTTGTTTACATAAAAAAAAAAAAAAAGAAAAGCAACAATACAAGTGAGCATAGGAGGAACGACCCTAAAGGAAAAGCCAATTGAAGGACAAGTTAAAAACCAAAAATATGGCAAAATTACCAGGAATACAAATCATATCTCAATAATAACCCTGAATGGCAATGACTAAACTCAATAATCAAAAGTCATACACTGGAAGATTGGATTAAAAAGAAAGACCCAACAATATGCTACCTTCAAGAGACTCGTCTCATAGAAAAAGACATCCATGGACTAAAGGTGAAAGGATGGGGAAAAATATACCATGCACATGGACCCAGTAAAAATCAGGGGTCTCCATCCTCATATCGGATAAAGTGAACTTCAAACCTCATTTAGTCAGAAGGGATAAAGAAGGACATTTCATACTGCTTAGGGGAAGCATAAATCAGCAAGACATAACGATTTTAAATATTTATGCACCAACAATGGAGTATCTATGTACATCAAACAAACCCTTCTCAATTTCAAGAATCAAATAGATCACAACACAATAATATTGGGTGACTTTTACACATCACTCTCACCACTGGATAGATCCTCCAAAAAAAACTGAATGAAGAAACTATAGAATTAAATAATACAATCAATAATATAGACTTAACAGATATATGAGAGTATTTCATCCATCATCAAGCAAATACTCTTTTTTCTTGGCAACTCATGGATCCTTCTCCAAATAGAGCTTATGCTATGCCACAAAGAAGTCATTTGTAAATACAAAAAAATAGAGATACTAACTTGTATCCTGTCAGAACATAATGGAATACAATTAGAAATGAATGATTAATAAAAAATAAAACTACTCCAACACCTGAAGACTAAATAAATATGCTATTGATGATATGATGATAACAAAAGACATCAGGGAGGAAATTAAAAAATTCTTAGAGATAAATGAGAACAACAATACAACATAACAAAATCTCTGGGACACTATAAAAAGTTCATTGCATTGAGCTCTTACATTAAAAGAATAAAAAGTCACAAGTAAATGACTAAATTATATCTCAAAGCCCTAGTAAACGAAGAGATGAACACCTAAAGTAGTAGAAGACAGGAAATAATTAAAATCAGAGCTTAAATCAATGAAATGAAACAAAGAAACAATTTAAAAATTTGACAAAAAGTTCATTCTTTAAAAAAGTAAACAAAATTGACAAACCCTTAGCCACACTAATGAAGAGAAAGAGAAAATTCAAATTACGTAGAATGTCATGATTGAAAAAGGAAAGATCATGACAGACACCATTGAAATACATAACATAATTGGAAGTTACTTTAAAAATTTGTACTGCAAGAAAATAGAAATATTGAAGACAGTGACAATTTTTAGTCAAATGATCCTCCCAACTGAATCAGAAAGACTTACAACAATTTAAAACAGATCAATTTCAAGCACCCAAAATAGAAAAAGCCATAAAAAGCCTACCAATGAGAAAAGACCCAGGACAGATGACTCTCAGCCGAATTCCCCAAGCCCTTCAAAGAAGAACTAATAACAATACTCCTCAAAGTATCCAGGAAATGAAAAGGAGGGAACCCTTCCAAATTCATTCTATAAAGCTATATCACTCTGATACCAAAACCAGACGAAGACACATCAAGGAAGGAAAAACTTTAGACCAATATCCCTGATGAATATAGTTGCAAAAATCCTTAACAAATTATGGCAAATCACATACAAACACACATTACAAAGATAGTGTACCATGATCAACTGGGGTTTATCGCAGGGATGCAAGCTTGGTTTAACACCCAGAAATCAATAATCATAATTCTCATATCAGTAGACATAAGGTTAAGAATCATATGATTATTTCAATAGATGCAGAGAAAGCATTTGATAAAATACAGCCATCCCTTCATCATGCTCAAAACAGCAGGAAAAATAGAAATATTAGAACATATGTCAACATTTAAAAGCTATCTATACTAAGCCCAAGACCAACATCATTCTAAATGGCGAAAAATTGAAAGCATTCCCTCTAAAAACTGGAACAAGACTGGAATGACCCTCTTTCACCACTTCTATTGAACACCGGCCTGATGAAATTCTAGCCAGAGTATTAAACAGTTCAAAGTAATTAAAGGGATACAAATATGAAAAGAAGAAGTTCCCAGCGTCACTATTTGCAATGACATGATTCTATATTTAAATATAGATCCAAAGAACACCACCAGAAAACTTCTAGAACTAATAAATGAATTCGGCAAGTAGCAGATATAAAATCAACACTCATAAACTAATGCATTTCTATTCATAAGTGATGAATCCTCTGAAAGAGAAATTAGGAAAACTCCCCCAATACAATCACCTAAAAAAATAAAATGAAATAAAACAAACAGAGATGGAAGACCTCTACAATGAAATACAGAACACTAAAGAAGAAATTAAAGAAAAACCTTAGAAGATGGAAAGCTCTCCCATGTTCTTGGATAGGCAGAATTAATCTTGTCAAAATGGTCATACTACCAAAAGTTAAAATCCCAATGATGTTCCTCACAGAAATAGAGAAAGCAATCATGAAATTCATCTGAAAACAATAAGAGACCTCGAATAACCAAAAACAATCCTGAGCAGAAAGAGTGAAGCAGGAGGTATCACAATACCAGAACTTAAACTATACTACAGAGCAATAGTAACAAAAAACAGCATGGTATTAGCACCAAAATAACACAGGCAGACTAATGGTACAGAATAGAAGACACAGAGACAAGCCCTCATAAATACAGTTACCTCATACTAGACAAAGGAGTCAAAAACACACAATGGAGAAAAGATAGCATGTTCAACAAATGATGCTGGAAAACAGGAAATCCATATGCAATAAAATGAAATTACAACTCTATCTCTCCCCCTGCACAAACTCAACTCAAAATGGATCAAGGACCTAGGAAATTAGACCAGAAACCATACAACAAAGAGAAGAAAATGTAGGCCAGAATCTTCAATATGTTGGCTTAGGATCAGACTTCCTTAACAAGACTCCCCAAAGCACAAGAAATAAAATCAGAATAAATAAATGGGATGGATTCAAACTAAAAGATTTTTATAGCAAAGGATACAATCAATAATGTGAAAAGAGAGCCTACAGAGTCAGAGAAAATCTTTTCCACAGGCACTTCAGACAGAGTACTAAATCTCCAAAAAAGAACTTACAAACTACAACCAAAAATAAAAGAATCCAATCAATAAATGGGTCAAGGAACTGGACAGACACTTTACAGAAGAAGACATACAGGTGATTAATAAATATATAAAAATGTGTTCAACATCTCTAGTAATTAGAGTAATGCAAATTAAAACAACTCCAAGATTTCATCTTACTCCAATTAGAATGGCTTTTATCAAGAACACAAACAATAATAGATGTTGGCATGAATGTGAGGAAAAAGGCACAATTTTACATTGCTGATGGAGTTGCAAATTGGTGCAGCCACTCTGGAAAGCAGTGTGGAGATTCCTCAGAAAACTTGGAATGGAACCACCTTTTGACCCAGTATCCCACTCCTCAATTTATACCCAAAAGGACTTAAAATCAGCATACTTCAGTAACACAACACACAATTTATGTTTATAGCAGCTCAATTCACAATAGCTAGATTGTGGAACCAACCTAGATGCCCTTCAACAGATGAATGGATTAAGAAACTGTTGCATATATACACAATGAAATATTATGTCTGCCATAAGAAGAATAATATGGCATTTGCAGATAAATGAATGGAACTGGAGAATATCATGCTAAGTTATATAAGCCAAGTCCAAAAAAATCAAATGCCAAATGTTTTCCCTGATAAGTGGATGATGATACAGTGGGTAAGAAAAAGAATGGAGGAATTTAGATTACATAGATGGAAATGAGAGGGAGGAGGGGTGAGGGTATGAAAGATGGTAAAATGAGACAGACATCATTACCCTATGTACATGGATGATTACACAAATGGTATGATCTATTATCATGCGCAACCATAGAAATGAAAAGGTGTACCCCTTTGTGTATAATGAATCAAAATGCAGCCTATAAAAATTTAAAAATAAATAATTTTTTTAAAAGTCAAAAGAATAGAATACAGGCAATAATAGGTGTTGGCGAGAATGTGGGGGAAATTGTACTCTTGTACATTGCTGGTGGGGTTGCAAATTGGTGTAGCCACTCCAGAAAGCTGTATGGAGATTCCTTAGAAAACTTGGAATGGAACCACCATTTGACCCAGCTATCCCACTCCTTGGCCTATACCCAAGGACTAAAAATCAGCATACTACAGTGACACAGCTACATCAATGTTTATAGCAGCTCATTTCACAATAGCTGGATTGTAGAACCAACTAGATGCCCTTCAATAGATGAATGGATAAAGAAACTGTTGTATATATACAGAGTGGAATATTACTCAGCCATAAAGAAGAATAAAATTATGGCATTTGGAGGTAAATGGATAGAGTTCGATATATCATGCCAAGTGAAATAATCCAATCCCCAAAAACCAAAGGCTGACTGCTTTCTCTGATAAGTGAAGTGCGGATACATAACAGGGGTTGGGGGAAAATGCAGGAACTTTGGATTGTGTAGAAAGGGAAATGAGTGGAGGGGAGGGTGGAGGGGGAAAGAAAGATGGTGGAATGAGATGGACATCATTACCCTATATACATGGGTATGTACACAAATGGTGTGACTCCACAACATGTACAACCAGAGAAATGAAAAGTTGTACTCCATTTCTATACAATGAATCAAAATGCATACTGTTGTCATGTATAACTAAATAGAAAAGCACAATAAAAACATTTAAAAAGTTTTTCTTCTTAGGACATAAGCCAACCACAGATTGTAGAAAATGTAAAATATTTTTAGCTCCAAAACAGTATACCCAATAAAAAAGCAATTTTCTTAGTACTAGTTATGAATGAGTTCTTTCAAATCCCATAAAACATTTTGTAATGATTTAGTAAGGTAGCAAGGAAGAAAATAAAATTAATTAGGAAGTACCTGATCACTATCTGTGTCTAACAAATATAAAGCAAATTATGAATTCAAGGTAAATTGTACCAAACATCTCTATGATAGTGTCCTCTAGGTTGGCCTGATCTGTCCAATAGATCTGTAATATGAGTAGATTCTGAAGACAAAAATACTCGGGGCCAAGGTTTTGGAGACGACCCAGTTCTCAGCAGAAAGCTTCATAGATTTTAGCAGACCAAGGTCAATTGTTTCCTAAAGATTTTAAGTTCAAAACAACTTTCTGTCTGGATCCCAGTAATAAAAACTTCTGTCATAGGACTTATTTCAAAACTTAAGTTGAAAACACGTACTTGGGAATAAAGCTCTTTTTGTTTTCAGAGAAGATGAGACAACTCTCTGTTCTACGCTATTGGTACCAATGTTATTACAATAACACCAGATCCTTTCTAATGGATCCAAATTTTCAAAAATAAGCATGCCACTACTATTCAATATATATGATTATGAATTTATTAAATATTTCTACTAAAATTTAACAGCAGTTACATGATTAAGAAATGGTATGTTTCAGATCAATATTTTCCATGGGAACCAGGCAGGCAACAATATAATCTATAAGAGCAGAGGAATGCTCTTTATCACTCATGGGGAAATTGGACAGGGGACAAATATTAGTTTACTTAGGAGGTTTAGTTGACCTTTCATCAGCATCTATTCTATATGCAGAGCATGACTTCCCCAGAGTCTCAAGTAACCTTTAAAAGGGCACTTAATAACACATTTCATAGCAACTTGGGAATTTGTTATCCTTCAGGACTCAAGAGTATTCACAGATATGAGAGTTTAATATCATATCAAATAATTACATTTTGTCCCAGGTTTATTTAGACTCCAGAAAATAATTTTTGTCAATTCAATTCAAGTAAGAAGTGTGAACTCTATGTCAGTCTTTTCAGAAATCATAACAAACAATGCATGTTGACATTTTCAAACTACTTCAGAATTTTGAAACCAAGGTGATACCTCTTATTTAGATTCCAAGTTATTTAACTTTTAAAATAATAGCAATATCTGTAATAGCCCTAAAAGGCCTTAACAAACAAATATCAGAATGTCTTTTGAAGGAATGTATTAAATCAATGACATATAATAAAAAGACAGAACAACAGAATATCTATGTGCAAATGCCTGGCCATTCAGCAATTATGACTACCAAATTCAGGGCTATGATGGTGAATTAGGGAAGTATTTCAAATTGTTCCTAAGTCCTGTATATATTGATTTATTGAACTTTAATTTCTAATTTTAAAGATGAGTGATAGATAAAAGTGTGTGACTTCAAAATACATTCTTTGTGATACACTCCTCATCTCATAAGTGAAGAAGAGGGAACTTCTGATGAAACAATTAGCATGTTCCATTGAGGAACACAGTTTTCTTGTTTGAACATTCATTCTTTTACTTATTATTTATTAATAACATATCATTTTAGGGTGAGATGGTCACCATGCCTTCATAATTAAAAAAAAAAAAAGACAACCATGGAAGTGAAAGATTTGCATGCTAAAAACTATAAACACTGATGAATAAATTGAAAAGATTCAAATAATGGAAAGATAGCTCATGTTAATGGACTGCAAAAATTAATATGGTTAAAATGTACATATTGAAAAATGCAATTTCAATGCCTATGAATGTTACAATGGCATTATCAACAGAAATTTAAAAGTCAATCCTAAAATTGGTTAGGAAACCAGAAAGGTCCTGAAGAGCCCAAGCAATTTTTAGCAAAAAGAACAAAATTTGAGGCATCACATCTCTGATTTCAAAATATGTTATTAAATTATCGCAATAACTAACAGTATGATATTGGCCTAAAAACAGACATATCAACTACTAAAATAGAATGGACAGCCCAGAAATAAATCCAAGAATTTGTAGTCAATTGATTTTTCACAAAATAACCTAGCATTTGCAATGAAAAAGGTCAGTATCTTCAATAAATGGTGCTGAGAAAACTGAATATGCAGAAAAAAGAACTGGACACTTATACCGTATACAAAAATCAACTCAAAACTGATAAAAATAATGGTAGGACTTGAAAATATAATGCTACTAAAAGAAAATATAAAGGCAATGATTTCTTGGAGACAACTCCAAAAGCACAGACAACAAAAGTGAAAATAGACAAAACTGCATCAAACTACAAAGCTTCTACACAGCAAAAGACATAACAGAGTGAAGAGATAACTCACAGATTGGGAGAAAATATTTGTAACCCATACATCTGATAAGGATCTAATATCCAAAATATGTAAGGAATTCAATTCAGAATAATAATCCAAATGTCTCATGGTTAGAGAAGAAGGAAAATTATAACACTGATATATTTCCAGAATAAAAAATTTAGTAATATGCAGCAAGCTGTACAAAGGGCAATCAGCATTATGTATCATAACAGACTTTAAGTAAATTAAATTATGTTAATAATCATAATATTGAAATCCATGATGGTGACTCATTTATAAAAAAATCTAAAACCAGATCATTCCATCTTATAATAAAATAAGGAAATGTGCCATTATGCAGGAGCAGGCACTGACTTCCTCAACAAGACACCTATGACTCAAGAAACAAAACCAAGAATCATTAAGTGGTATTGCATCAAATTTAAAAAACGTCTGCTCAGCAAATAATTAAGAGCATGAAGAGAGAGATTATAAAAGCGGGAGAAATCTTTGACAACTGCTCCCCTGGCAGGGGATTATATCTAGAATATATAAGGAACTCAAAAAACTTAAGATCAATCAATAAATAAGTAAACAAAAGAAGCCAATCAAATATTGAGCAAAAGAAGCAAGCAGACATTTCTTAAAAGAAGAAATACAAATGGCCAACAAATATATGAAAAAATGTTCAACATCTCTAGCAATAAGGGAAATGCAAATCAAAACAGCACTGAGACCTTACTTCTCTCTAATCAGAATGGCAATTATCAAGAACCTAACTAAATAATGCCAGTGAGGAACTAGGGGGAAGGTGTGCTCACACATTGTTGGTGGGACTGCAAATTAGGATAACCCACTGGAAAGCAGCATGGAGATTCCTCAAAAAAGTAGAAACTGAACCACATCCAGCTCTCCTACTCCTAGGTATTTATCCAAAAGAACTAAAATCACCATCTATAGTGATATAGTCACTTATGGAAGCACAATTTACAATAGCCAAATTATGGCATCTGACCAGATGCCTGTCAATAGAAGAATGGATCAAGAAAACGTGCTAAAATAGAATAGACAGTATATTTACACAATGGAGTTTTACTCAGCCATAAAGAATGAAATTATTGCAATTGCAGATAAACGGATGGAAATGGAGAACATGATGCTGAGAAGATCAAGGGTTAAATGTTTTCTCTCATATGTAGAAGCTAGAACAAATTAAAGAAGTCTGGGTAGATCAGATTTCCCAGTTACAGGGAAGATCAGTGGAATAGAAGGAGATCCAAAGTGAGGAAGGAAGAGGTTGGGAAGGGGGAGGAAAGAGGAAATGAATTTAACAAAATTCCTTCATTTGAATATATGAATATATCACAGGGAATTTCACCGTTAGGTATGTGTAGAAAGTACCAATCAAAATAAATAAAGGAGTGAAAGAAAGATCAATAGAACAGAGGAGGGAGAATGGGGGAAGGAGGGGGAAATGTGGGGAGGAATGGGGACCAAAATAAAATTCCACACATATATGATTTTGTCAAAATGAGCTCAACTACTATGTATAACTATAAGGCTCTAATAAAAAATAAGAAAGTATGAAATTGGTTTTTGAAATAATTTTATGGAAATAAAAGGGAAAAGAAGGTTTTACTCCTGTCTATAAATCTCCCTCAGTTTCATTACATTATGTCCCTCAATTTGCCCTCACAACCAAGTTTTTCAACAACAAAAACCAACACAACAAAGGAGACTATTATGCTAAGGGAAATAAGCCAATTCAAAAAAAAAAATGTCAAACGTTCTTTCTGATATGTGGATGCTAACACACAACAAGGAAGGGGAAGGGAAGAATAATAGTTCAGTGAGATAGACAATGGGGAATGAAGGGAAGGGAGGGGGGATAGGAATAGGAAAGACAGTGGAATGATCTGACATAACTTTCCTGTGTACATTCTAAGAATACACCACAGTGAATCTCCACATCATGTACAATCACAAGATTGGGTTCCTAATTAGAATAAGATGTATTCCATGTTTGCATAAATATGCCAAAATATACTCTACTGTTATGTATAACTAAAAAGACAAAAAGAAGGGGAAAAAACTATAATATTTGACTCCTAAACACTGAAATTTATTTACTTATTTACTTTTTTCCTTATGCACTTCACCAGAGAATGATATTTTGGAGAGACTTGTGAGATGAATTTGAAATAGCAGCAGGAATTTGTGTTTAATTCTTATTTTCCTAATTGATTTCTACATTGTGATTATAAAATTATCTTCCCCTGTACCACTTACTTGTTTAAAAATTTTCTTCTCTGCAGATATTTTATTGCTTGATTCACATTCTTGTTCCTAAGATTGAAGGATTCATCATAGGAGTCATTACCCCATAGAATAGGAAGTTACTGTTATTACTAGTAGTATCATCCCTATTTTATCGAGAGGAGGAAATAAGGCACAGAAAAGTTAGGTCATGTAGCTGATAAATTGTTAATGCTTGGGTTTTTTTTTTTTTTTTTTTTTTTTTTTTGGAACGTTAGATACATCAGACATGTACAACTTGATTTCTTTAAATACATTTTTTTTAGTTGTAGATGGACACAATACCTTTATTTTATTTATTTATTTTATGTGGTGCTGAGGATGAACCCAGTGCCTCACACATGTGAGGTAGATGCTCCACCACTGAGCCATAACCCCAATCCTAATTCTTGGATTTAAACCCAAGCCATACAGGTGCAGTGGTCAAGCTTTAAACGTTCATTTTTCAAAGAGAATTTGGTTCATAGGCTAGAATAGCCTGTAATCTGATTGACAGTACTAACATTTCAAAAGAAATATCCTACAAAAAAATGTGACCAATGGCAAGAAGCTACTTCAATGTGATGATTTTAAAACAGTTGATTTTGATACTTTATACTATGCTTGGAAATTATATGTTTTTATAGCAACAAATATTTCATCATTTGCACTAAATTCTTATAATTCTTATTGCTTCCATTGTATGAGAAGTTCTCATTTTTCTGTACTATTATTTTATTTATTTGATTCACAAAGAATGTTCCTGTTGAAAGTCTTCCTTTAAAAAAATATAGTAGCTTTAGGACAGATTTGTGCTTTCTACTTTTTCATTAACTTAAGTTTTTATCTTTGAAAATATCTTTAACCTTATTTGGATTTATTTTTATTTTTATAATTTTATGAAATAAGAACACAATTATTTAATATTTCACATTTCTCCTGTAGTTCTAACTCTACTGAAGTCATTTAAAGCTGTTTTGCTTCAACTTTTTGTATAGACTTATGAAATCTTTTCATGGGTTTCTAGAGAATATTTTTCATTTTCTTTCAATGTCCTCTTTGATACAGGAGGTAGGTAAGTATGTGTCCTTTCTCATCTAGTGATTAGGTATTTTTGCTCAATCTCCATTTTTTATTTCCAATTTATTTTATTATAAGAAAATGGGACTTATAATTCTCTAGTTATGAACTTTTTGACAGTCAATTACATGACATGTTTTAAAAGTTGACCAAAAATGAATCAGAAATGTCTTATCACAAGAAAAGAACACATACATAGGCAACTCTTAGATTGTGCTATTTTGTAAATGTTATCAAAAAAGGTGATTTCTCTTTCAGAGGGATGTAAGGTTTTATAAACATACACAAAACATGTATACATATGATAAAGTTTATTTTGTATTATCACAATGTTTTCAATAATTTTAATTTTCTGCCACCCAAATTTAATCAATTCTGGATAAATATTTGTAATTCAATTCTTCTTGCAAATCTAGAATCATTTTGTTTTATGGGTTTAGTTTCTGTGTTGTTTCATGTATATGTTTTTATGACTGAAATGGCTTCTTCATAAATTATGACAGTTATCATTGGTTGACATACCTATCTTATTTGGTACTTTAATTTCCATCTTTATTATATTAATATAACACTTTAGTTTCCTTTTGCTTACCTCTGTGAACTTTTTAGTTTCAACTTTTCTCTTTGTTTTACTACTTATAAATAACATATCTGAGTTTGATTGGAAATGACTTCTAAAGTTTTTTTGTTTTTAGAAATATATGACAGTACAGTGTATTTTGACATATTATACATATATGGAGTGCATCCCATTCCAATTAGGACCCCATTCTTGTGGTTGTACATAATATGGAGTTACACTGGGTGTGTATTCATTTAGGAGCAATTAATTCCAATTCATTTAGTATGTCCAGTTCATTCTACTGTCTTTCCCATCCCCATACCAACCTCCTTCCCTTCATTCCCCTTTGTCTAATCCAATGAACTTCTATTCTTCCCTCCCCTCCCTTGTTGTGGGTTAGCATCCACATATCAGAGAGAGCATTCAGCCTTTGTTTTGGGGGGGACTACTTATTTCACTTAGCATATTTTCCAGTTTCCATTCATTTACTACCAAATGTCGTAATTTTATGATTCTTTATGTTTGAGTATATATACCACATTTTCTTTACCCATTCATCTGTTTAAGGGCACCTAGGTTTGTTACATACCTTGGCTACCGTGAATTCAGCTGCTATGAACATTGATGTGGCTGTGTCACTGAAGTGTGATGATTTTAAGTCCTTCAGTTATAAACCAAGGAGTGGGATAACTGGGTCAAATGGTGGTTCCATTCCAAGTTTTCTAAGCAATCTCCATACTGCTTTCCATCTTGGTTGCACCAACTTGCAGTCCCAATAGCAGTGTATAAGTGAACCTTTCTCCCCATATCCTCAGTGTGGTTTTTATTTGCATTTCTCTAATTGCTAGAGATGCTGAACATTTTTTCATATATTATTTGTTGGTCATTCGTATCTCTTCTTCAGCAAAATGCCTGTTCAGTTCCTTTGCCCATTTATTGATTGGGTTATATGTTTGTTTTTGTTGTTAAGTTTTTTGAGTTCTTTATATATCCTAGAGATTAAGGCTTTATCGAGGTGCAGGTGGCAAAAATTTTCTCCCATTCTGTAGGCTCTCTGCATGTTCTCGATTTTTTTCCTTTTCTGTGAAGAAACTTTGTATGTTGATGCCATCTCATTTATTGATTCTTGATTTTACTTCTTGAATTTGAGAAGTCTTTTTAAGGAATTCAGTTCCTAAACTGACATGATATAGATTTGGGCCTGCTCTTTCTTCTACTAGGTGCAGGGTCTCTGGTCTAATGCCTACGTGCTTGATCCACTTTGAGTTTTATGCTGGGTGAGAGATAGGGATTAAATTTCATTCTACTACATATAGATTTCCAGTTTTCCTAGCACCATTGATTGAAGAAGCTATCTTTTCTCCAGTGTATGTTTATGTCACCTTTGTCTAGAATGAAATAACTGTATTTATGTGGATTTGTCTCTGTATCTTGTATTCTGTTCTATCAATCTTCACGTCTGTTTTGGTGCCAATATCATGGCAATTTTGTTCCTATGGCTCTGCTATATAACTTAAGGTCAGGTATTGTGATGCTTCCTGATTCACTTTTCTTGTTAAGAATTGCTTTGGCTCTTCTAGGTCTCTTATCATTCCAAATGAATATCATGACTGCCTTTTCTATTTCCATGAAGAATGTTATTGAAATTTTAATTAACCCAGCATACTGTTGGGTCTTGTTTTTTAAACCAATCTGCCAGTCTATGTCTTTTGATTGATGAGTCTAGACCACTTACATTCAATGTTATTATTAAGAAATGATTTTTATTCCCTATCATTTTGATTTGTTTCTGGTTTTAAATTTGAATTAGTTTTTCCTTTGATTGAGTATTCTTCTTGGGTAGTTCCTCCCTTTGTTGGTTTTCACTTTTATTTTTCATTTCTTCTTCATGAAATGTTTTATTGTTTTATAGTACAGGCTTTCTAGTTGTGAATTCTTTTTACTTTAGTTTATTGTAGAAGGCTTTTATTTCATCATCAATTATGAAGCTTAATTTTGCTGGGTATAGTATTCTTGGTTGGCATTCATTTTCTTTCAGAGCTTGACATAGATATTATTCAAAGACCTTCTAACTTTGAGAGTCTGCATTGAGAAATCAGATGAGATCCAATTGATTTTCCTCTGAATATGATCTGCTGCTTTTCTCTAGCAGGCTTTAAAATTCTATCCTTATTCTCTATGCTGGGCATTTTCATAATAATGTGTCTTGGTGTGGGTCTGTTGTAATTTTGTATATCTTGGGTTCTTTAAGCCTCCTGTGTTTGGTTTTCCATTTCATTCTTATGATTTGGAAAATTTTCTGACATTATTCCATTGAAAATATTGTGTATTACTTCATTTTGCATCTCTGAACCATCATCTATCTTGATAAATCTTAAGTTTGGTCTTTTCATGTTATCCCATATTTCTTGATAGTCCTGACATGGTCTCTTAACATCTTTTCTCCATGAAAATTTTATTTTCAAGATTATGTATTTTGTCTTCAATGCCTTAAACTCTGTCTTCCAAGTGATCTAGTCTGTGGTGATACTTTCCAATGATTTTTTTAATTTGGTTTGTTGATTCCTTTATTTCAAGGATTTCTGACTGATTTTTTGTCAGAATCTCTATCTCATTGAAATGATCTTTCGCTTCTTGTATTTTCTCTCTGATTTCATTTCATACATCATCTTTTACCTCATAGATCAGTTTAACCATGAACTTTCTGAACATCTCTCACATTTCCTCCACTGTAGTGTCAAAGGAGTCTATTGTTGAGGTATTTTGCATAGTTAAGGATGGTTTGTTCCCTTGCCTTTTCATATTGTTTGTGTGTCTGCCCAGTTTTCTGAATGAATATGATGCTGTAGAATTTCTACTTTACAAGTTTATAGTGTCCCTCAATGTTAATACTACATCACAGATTGGGGGGGGCAATGATAGCAATAATCTATGCAAACAATATATAGCAGTAGACTTGGTCCTTAGTTCCTATTTTGATATCTTGCATTAATTGGTACAATCTGTAGAAATAGCAGGATCAACAACTTCCATCAGTAAAACAGCAAATAACCATGCATTATATCTGGCTTAAAATCAAATAATAGGTGTTATCTATGATTTCTGCCATATTATTACTATGACATTATTGGTAGGGGCAGACATTACATACCTCAATTAGTTTTAAGACATGTTAAGGATATAGTTGAGTATGAGGAAAGAAGAAGAGAGAGGAGTATAGAAAGTGTTTGCAATCTCAAAGGATGAATAGGGCAGATACAGCAGTAACAGGATATGTTGTTAATGTGAAAGGGGAAGAAAAAATAGAAGATTATAAAGGAAGAGAGAGAGAATGGAATTTGGATGTCAGCAACAGGAAAGGAGAGAGGGAGACAAGGAGATAGAGTAGTGGCAAAGACTATACAAAACAAAATCAAAGTATGCTAACCAAAAACCCTAAACCTCAAAATATAGGGCATGGGAAATAATGCCTTCAAAAAAGGAAAAAGAAAGAGGAAAAAAAAAAAAAAAGGCTAAAAATGAGGAGAGAGGAACAAATATGCATAAGTGTAGAGGTCCTTGAATCAATCAGTACACATTCAAATAAAACAAAAATCCAACACAGAAAACCAAAACAAAAAGCAAAACATCATCATCATCAACAACAATAAAAAAAAAAAAAAACTTGATGAAATGTTAAGAAATTAAGGAATCATTTCCACTATGGTGGATAAAATATTCAGTGAGCATATGTGTTCCCTGTCTGTACCCAACTGATTTTCCTTTCAATTGTTGAGTTAAGAACTAAGTGTGGGGGCATGGGCCGTGGGTTGTGGAGTCCTTCCTTTTTACTCTGTTGCTCACCGAGTTGAAGGTTGAGGTCTAAGATTTCCCAGTTTCCCTTCTTGGGACATTAATGTGGGTGAACCAGGCTGTGGGACAGATGCAAAATGGCAAGCTGGGCAAGCTGGGTTGAGGGTAGGCAGCCAAGGGGCTGGCCACATAGTCAGGGTGGCCTGAGGCCACCAGTGAAGCTGTGTGCTGGGCCAGGCAGGTCTGGTGGTAAAGCAACAACCTGGCATGCAGGGCTATGGGCGGGTGGTGAAGCTACGGGCAGGATGGGGCCTGGAAGGCCCTGGCAGGTCCTGGCAGGTCCCTGGGACCAGGACTGGTGGATACTGGACTAGGGAGGGAACTGTGAACTTGGATGGTGACAGAATGACTGGCTGGGCAAGCCAAGAGCCAAATGCTCTTATACCACTTTTAAAGTTTTTTTTTCTGTTTGTTTGTTTTGGGGGATTGAACCCAGGGCTACTCAACCACTGAGCCACATCCCCAGCCCTTTTTTGTATTTTATTTAGAGACAGGGTCTCACTGAGTTGCTTAGGGCCTTGTTAAGTTGGTGAGGCTGGCTTTGAACTTGTGATCCTCCTTCCTTAGCCTCCCCAGCCTCTGGGATTATAGGCATAAGCCACTGCATGGGCTACTTTTAAAGTTTTTGTAATTTAAAAAAATGTTCATCCTATTCATTTTAACATAATTATTAATGTACTTCCTTTTATTCTTTACATCATTCTTTATTTTTATTACTTGTTTTAGATTACCACATTCTCTTTTTTCCACTTTCTGTTTGTTGAAGTTATCAGGACTATTTTTTAAGTACTTTAAATATTTACTCTAGTTTTTCATTCCAAAAGTGGTTCTTTTCTCTGTCCTTACTCTTGTACCTTGACTGACAGGATCCTACCATTTTGCTCACAGAGATGAAGTGTTTTCCTACTAGGGTGCTCTCTAACCCCTTAACTATCCTTCACACCAAAATGAAGATGAAACCAAGAGGATACTTCTAATCCCCAATTTCCATGTTAATCCCCAAACTCTCAGACTTTATTGAGATGATATAAAAGGATTTGGATTTTCTGTACAACTTACCTTTTTGAGAGTTCTTCAGTTCTTACATGATGCAAACTTGGATAATCAGTCTTGATCAACGTATCTACTGATGTGTTTATTCATTGATCACTATTAGTACCTCTCCTGTTTTTCTTTCCCAGTCTTGAGGTCTGTATTTGTGTTCTGGTTTAGTTAGAGTATATTTACAGGGACTTCATTCAGATTACAGTATAACATCATCAATTATCACTCTTTTATTGCAGGCAAAAATATGTGACTCACCTATACATTCTACATCTAAGAATATATTTGGAGAAAATAATATGTAATTGTATATTATCTATAACATATAGTTAAATCTTATGTATAACTAACATGTATAAAATAAATTAATAAATAACAATTATATGCATAAGTATATAAATTATAACTGTCATTCTTAATTGACATATTTATACTATTTGGTAATTTGTGCTTATATACATTATTTATACATTGTTTACATATATATTGTTACATGTACACATGAATAAATAGATGTTAGCTGAAAAGGGTGTTTAAGAAGATGGCCAAAATCTCAAGGAACTTCCACACAGAGAAATTTCCTAGCATGTCTAGGCAATATTTATCAAAATCACAAGTGCATACATATAATTTTTGACAACAGATTTACTTCTCAGTAATTATCATACAGACATACTGGCATTATCTGCAAAGTGATTAACATAAAAATTGATTAATTAAAATATTATTTCTGATAACAGATGTGGGAACAATTTATAGTTCTACAAGGAAGGAATATAAAAATAGTAGGACACTAGTCTAAGGTTTTTTTTCTGTACACTGATAAGGAAAGATCTTCAAGAAATATTAGGTAGAAAAGTAATGTTAAGAACAATTTATATGACACTCCATTGTTGGTTTAAGAAAGATTATATGTGTGTATGTATTTTTTTCCTCACACATATGTCTATAAACACAAATGAAGGTCTTTATCTCCAGAAAAAAAAAATGGATAACTTCAGGGATGGGAGGTAAGCTATTTATTATACATCCTTTAGGGTCTCTTAAAATTTTTAAGCTTGTTCAAAAAATTTTTCAATAACATTTATAAATAAATATAATTATAAATAACATTTAAGGTAAAGAATTCTTGCTTCTAAGATTCATTGCCTTTCTCCTTTCTTTTTTTCTAATAATACACTGTATCATTGCCATAGGACATAATGATATGTTAACTTAGAAAATTATTCTAAATTACAATATCACACACTAAATGGGATTGCTAAACTTTTAATACAGTCACATTCTCAATACTCATGTTCCATTCTCAGGTACAAAGACTCTTTCCTTTTCAGAATTCTTTCTCACTTAACTTTATGAGGTATTTTTCTCTGAATACACAGTTCATCTTCTCAATTGTGTGACATAGTTTCCTCAGAATCACACTAAACCCAACCCGATGTGCCAATTCTAACTCTTTCTATTGTCAGTTCTTAACATTCTTTAGACTTTTATAAAGTTTGCAGTTTCTCAATTTTTCAGACTTTCTGGATTAAGAATAGTTACTTGAGACCACAAAGGGCACTAGGTACATGTGAAGCTCTTTGAATAATGGAGATTATGCATGTAGCTGTAAAAGTCAACTCTGCAAAAATTATTATTTCATGATTTACTTTCATGCTGCCTTAGGGGCAGATTTGTTTCAAACATCATCTCTGCCCCTTATTAACGAGTTAACATGGACTTGTTTTTGATCATCACTTTCCCTAGCAACAGAATAATGATAAACACCTATACCATGTATTTGTTGATAAGATTAAATGATATGGTATGTGTAATTCAATTAGCACAGTAATGGTTCATGTTGCTAGTACTTTCTTTCTTGCCTCTGTTTTATGGCTCTTCCTTCTCTTAAGAGTTTTTACATCTCCTAACTGGTCAGCATTGTCCCTCCTTAAAATTAAGTACATCTTAAAATCTTAATCAGATTATACACTGATAAATGGTATTATTTTCATCTTGCAGACAAAGCCTAGTACAGTTTATTTCAGTCATTCCAATTCATTGGACACTAGCAAATTAGTTGACAGATAAGAACAATCTCTCCCCAAAATTTGCCTTATATCAAATTCAATTCACTACATTAAAAATAGAATTTTAAGAAGACATCAGTGTTTCTGTTCCTTGTCTTAAAACTTTTTTGACGGACACTATTTTTAACATTTAAACAAGTCCTTTCACATAAAAAAGAAAAGGAGAAGTTATTTTTACAATTACAACCTAATGACAGAAAAGCAAAAATTCATAGTAGTCATCAGTTTTGCACACAAACACTTTAGGATACTGCTCAAGCAGGTCTCTTTCTGACAGCATTGTTTGGCAAATTTGCCTTTCTCAGATCCCAGTAGATTATTATTTTTGGTTCTTACAATTTTTCCAAACTGATTATAGTGTTTTTCTTATGTGATTTCGCTGACAGTTCCCAGTACGGTCCCTAGCAAACAGTTCAACTGGTTCACTGTTGACTAAACTAAATGAAAGGCAATAATGTGAAGGGACCATCAGTCCTAGATGTGTTCATTATAAATTCTATACCAAACACACAAACTGCTGTCCACAGCGCATTGAGCTTCAGTTAGCTATATACACAACAGAGTGTTCAAATATTTTGTAACACACTAACAGTGGATGAGTGGACCAAAGGCAATTCATATATATGCTTGGCAAATTCCTTTTAGTTTGCTACACAAATGTGTTTGCATGCAGAACTGCTCTTTTGGTCTCATCGTTCTTTCAGTTTTTCCTCACTATGTGCCAGTGAATAAACCCTTTAGTTCCATTACCAATATTCAGGTCTCTCCACAGTGAGAAAAGATCATTTTCAAACCTGACATATTTAAACCTTCAGTCCAAGTATTCCTTAGAGTTGGTAAGTTTGTTTCTTGTTCTTCCAGTAACTTACTTCCAAACCAGAGGTTGCTTCATAGACTGTAAAAACAACATCTCGTTGTCTTTTATACGTGCAGCCAGTCTTCACAGGTCCTCATTAGTAACTTACCCTCCAAAAAGGCAGCTACCGGTAAGGAACCATTTTGTCACAGAAAATTATTGATTCATTTATATGCACAGAAACATGGCGAGGATTGTCATTAAATTCCTCTAGTTCAGATAAAATATCATTACGTTTCTTTAGTTTAACATTAGGAAGAAAACTAATACTTAGCAATAAATTTTAGGAACAGGTCAAATTAAATTTTCCCTGAAAACCCAGGTTGAAATACTATTCATTATGGAGACATACAAGCTCCTAAAGAATCTGCTTCAGAGTTTAGAAAGCAATTTAAATATTCTGCTGTTAAGGACCACTCTGAACATCTGTGCACAACTTTAAATTGCTTCAGAGATGAAATATGAACAAAAGTTATGAAATTTCAGAAATAATGCCCTGAAGATCTAACTACAAGAGGCCTAGGACTCTATTTCAACTATAAAATCAGAAGGGAGTCTGCCTATTGTCGTTGAAATCTCTCCAGCTGCATTCTCTCAATCTGTCCTTCCCTTTCTCTCCTCAACCCAAAACAAATATTTTGGAAGTATAATTATTTACTGTCTGAATAAAATTTTCATTCACTTTATAGATTTGACATAGTAAAATTTACTCTTTGAACAAACATTTATTTTCATTAATTATAAAAGTAACGAATAGTGTAAAAAGAAAGAAGAATGTAAAAATAGAAGGAATGGCAGAAAGTAAAGTAAGGAAGGAGGGGAAGGAAGGAGGGAAAAAAGATAAGAAAAGAAGTTATCCTCTAGCAATACACAAAGGTAAGCAATGCAGACAAAATATCATAATTGAACAACCTAGTAATTCAGAAGGAGACTGATCTTAATTATAAAGCAATGTAATACCTCAGGGCAAAATCATTTGCCCCTCTCTGGCAAGCACAAACTAAAACACTTTAAGATGGACCCTTAAGATGAGGTTTTCTTTCTCCTCTTTGTTTTTTTTAAAACATATTTTAACAAAATAATTTCAAATTAGTTTGTTAAGATAGAACTCTAAAAGTGAAATGAGTGAGTCAAAATAAATGAAGACTTTTATGACTCCATAAAGCTAATACAGATTTAATGTGCAAATAACTATAATGGAAATTAGATGTAACTAAATATGGCTCATGAGTTTCATATTCCTTCCACTAAAATTAAAAGAAAATTTGAAAATATGAAATGAATAACTATACACAAAGCTCTCACAAACATTTAACTCATATTTGCCTATATAAAAAGTGTTTGTGCCCAACATCCTCCAAATTTACTTTTCCTTCCGTATAAAAGGTATTCAGCTAATTAGACTTCCTATGATGTGACTCACTCCTGAACATACTCTCTCAGGGATCTTGGGCCATAAATTAAAAGAGTTATTCAGACAGAGGAAGAAGTCAAGGAGAAAACCAAGGAAAAGCAAGATAATGTCATCTCCTGCCCGACATCACTCAATCCTCCACTTCCTCAGATACCAAGGTCTCAGATCTCATTAGAAAAGGGACAAGACATGAACAAGGTAAATCCCATTAAAAGGAAAATCTTGGATACTCTAATAAGATTTGGAAAACTACTGCAATTTCCTCAGAATAGCAAACAAATCTGGATTCTTAAAAATGGGAACACATTTATCCACATTCTTATCTGAAAAAGCAGACTCATTTTCAAACACATTCTTTTCATTTTGCATTTTTGTTGTACTAAAACTAACATGAAAGTTGAAAGAAAAAAAAAAAGAGATTAGGGCATCTTGATTAATTCTAGAGAACCCCCCACCCCTAATCCCTGTTTATCTATTCCCTCCATAGTCCCAAAACTTAGCATCTTTAGAGTTCCACAGGGGGAAAAATTTTAATGCTGAAAAAAAAAAAAAAAATAACACTTGAACTGGGTTGTGTGGCACACACCTATAATCCTAGTGACTTGGAAGGTTGAGACAGGGGGATCTCAAGATTGCTGTTGGCCTGAGCAATTTGGCAAGACCCTGTCTCAAAATAAAAAAAAAAATAAAAAGAACTGGGGATGTAGCTCAGTGGTAAAGCACCTCCAGATTAAATTAAATACCCAGTATTAAATAAATAAATAATTTAATAGCATTTGATGGCTTAAGATTTTCAGATTGATGTAAAATTTTAATAGAAGGTTCTCCAATAGAAAATATAAATGAAGGATTTGGGGGATTTTCTGTTGGCTTTTTTTCTTCACAATAGAGAACTTTATTTTTAAGGATTTGATGAATCGTTGCCTACGAAATAATGTATGGATGCAAAAAATGAGCATAAAACCATACACAACTTCCTACTTCAATACTGCAAAAAAAATACAGACTATGAAGAAACTATTCAAAATGTTAGAAAGTAGCCATCTCTTGATGCCATGTGACTTCTCTCTATTCCTCAGCCTATTGTCTTGTACCATGAAAATTCTTCATGAGCATATAGTAATTTTAACAGAACAGCACAGATACCAGTAAAATTAACCAAAATTCCAACATGATTATCAAGTTTCAACAATGTCCCATTAATTCACAGCCCAATACATTTTCTGATCACTTGCTAAATAATCTTCTGTTCAGTAAATTTTTTAATGCCTCCTTTACATCCTTATTCCTAAGACTATAGATTAAAGGATTCATCATGGGAGTCATCACCCCATAGAACATGGATATAAGTTTGTCTGTTGCATCCAGACCATCTGAATCAAGTGTGTCTTTAGACTTGGGTTTCATGTACATGGAGAGAATGGTACCATAGAATATTATTACCACAGTCAGATGGGCTGAGCACGTAGAGAAGGCTTTGCTTCTGCCCTCAGAGGAGCGGATCTTGAGGATGCTGGAAACGATTAATGAGTAAGAGATGACAATCAAGAGCAGTGGCATCAGAGTGAACAACGTTGTGGCCACAAGCATGATGAACTCATTACCTGAAATGTCAGCACAGGCCATCTTCATGACAGCCAGAATTTCACAGGAGAAATGATTGATGATGTTATTCCTGCAGAAAGGCAACTGTACCACAAATGCAGTTTGCACTGCAGAATTGACAACTCCTAAAAACCAGGAGCCAGCTGCCATGATCACATAGGAATTCTTGCTCATGATGATGAGATATCTCAGAGGATTACAGATGGCCACATAGCGGTCAAAGGCCATCATGCCCAGGAGCACACACTCTGTTGTCCCCATGGCCAAGCCAAGGAACATCTGCACTGCACAGCCAGAGAAGGAAATGGTCTTTCTTTCTGAGAGGAAGCTCACCAGAGTAGAAGGAATGGAGGTGGTAGTGTAGCAGATATCCAAGAAGGAGAGGTTCCCCAGGAAGAAGTACATAGGGGTATGGAGGTGAGAGTCCAGGATGCTGATTGTGATGAGGGTACCATTACCCAGAAGGATGACCACATACATTAATAAGATGAGCACAAAAAAGAGTACCTCAAGCCTTGGGTAACCAGAAAGCCCCTTCAGAAAAAATTCCACCAAAATGGTTTGGTTTTCCCATTCCATTTTATCATCTCTTTCACCTGTAAGAATTCAAAGCATTTTTAAAATAAAAATTTCCTTACTATAAGAAGTCTAAGTGCACCAATGCACAAATATAACATTTGTGATAAATCCAATGAGAGGAAGGAAGAAATAAAATAAGGAATAGAAGAAAGGAAGTAAAGGAAAAGGAATAAAAATAAATAATGTAAGAAGAGGAGTGTGAGAGAGGAACAATTGTATTGATCATTCATTCTGGGATAGGATTGCTGAAAGTTATTTTTCAGAGATTATGTCATTTAAACCTCACAATGTTATCATTTAAAAGCTAAGAAAACAACATAAGGGAGTTAAGCCTAAAGTCACACATCGAATGTGTGGAAAATGCCTTCCCATGGCCCATACTTATCTGACATTTTTCTATAAACCAAGAAAGCAATACACAATGTGTTGTATCAGAGATGTGGTTAAGTTACTTGAAAAGGCAGCCTGGCTCTAGATCAGAACTCAATAATAACCCATAAGTATTAAAATATTAAAAGAAGTGAATCTATCTGAAGGGAGAATTGTCACTGATATGAACCTAATCATATCAGTGCCTAGTTGTCAAAAAAGAAAAAAAGAAACAGGTTCAATTCATGTGGAAATCCTAATATTCTTGTCAAAATGCAAATGCCTTATTGGGGTGGGGCAGCAATGGAGGAGATAGAATGATTTTATTATCCTAATTTTTTTAACTATTATGCAGTTAAAAATGAATTGACTTTACCTTTCTATGTTCAATTCCTAAGAATTTTAAACGTGTTTAGATTCTAGTAACTGCCACCATAACCAGATCACCGAACTTTTTTATAAGTCCCCAAAAATCTTTCATGCAATTCCTTTTTTATTTACTTCTTCCACATACTCACAAACCTGTTAACCACTGATGTGTTTTCTAGTCCCATAGTTTCATTTTGTCCAGAATGTCATACAAATGACATGTAACCAAGTTGGATTTCTTTCACTTAGCTTAAAACCTCTAATATTCATTCAAGTTGTTACTGCTGAATAGAATTCCATCGAATGGGCGTATTACAATTGTCTATCCATTTATCTTTTAAAGAACATCTGAGTTATCTCCAGTTTGGGGCAGTTATAAATAGAGTGCTGTAAGTATTTATGATCCCATTTTTATAAAAACACTAGCTTCCATTTTTCTATGGTAAATATCCAGTCGTGGGATAAAACTCCTATGAAAAGCACACATTTAATTTTGCAATAAATGACAGTTTTCGAGAGCAACTGTATCACTTTTGCATTCCAACTCGCAATGTATGAGAGTTCCAATTTCTTCCCATCCTCATCAACATTTAGTATTGTCAGCAGGTTTTGTAAATTCATTTTAATAGGTGTGTAGTTATATTGCATCATGGCTTTAATTTGCATTCCTTAATGACTAGTGATGTTCAATATCTTTCCATGTTCTTTTTTGCCATCTTTATATTCTCTTTAGTAAAGAATCTGTTCACATCTTTCACCTGTTTTCAATTGAGTTGTTTTATTTCTGTTGAATTCTCAGAGTTCTTTACATATTCTGAATGTGTCCTTTATCATATACATGATTTGCATATATTGTCTTCCATCTGAGTTCTCATTCTCTAAAGCAAACATCCATTAATTGCCATTTTAATGGATTGCTATCTAAGTCTAATTAAAAAGGATCCAAAAGAAAGCCTATGACTAAGAAGTTATCTTCCAACAGGGCAGTTCTGTAACAATTCTCATTTTGAATGTTTTCAGGGAAATATCCAGTTTTATCACCCAAGAATTAGGAATGGTGTTTGTTGCCTCCAAAGTTCTTCCTCAGAAGGTCTTGAGCCACCTCTTCTATTTTTTTTTTTTTTTTTCTCAAAAATGGTCCCTTCCTAATGCGCCCATATACATACAAATTTTCAGTATTATCCTTGTTCAGGACAGAATCCATTGAAAGTGACCCAATCAATTCACAAAACAAAAAGTAATTTCTGGAAACAATAGGCACTTACCACAGAACATTTCCCCTTCTTAACAAAACTTTTCATAAGAGCAAAGACTGAATTAAAGACTTTCAACCTATTTCAGTCATCTTCTAACTACCCAGGTCTGCCTTTAACCATTATTAAGATATTTTTCTTTCATTCTGCTTTTCCTTATTTCCATCATTTTAATCTTGCAAGCTTTGAGATTCTTTTATACACTAAATGTGCCTGTTTCTTTTTTATCTGAAGCCCAGATTTACATTCTCAATTCTATGTCATAAAAAAAGCTACCCAAATACCTGCTCCTTGGTACATGGTGGCTGAGAAGTAATTTTACTGTAAGAATCATTCTTCTAACCACTACCACCGTACAACTTATCATCATGTCAAATCCACTTTGCCTAATGGAAAGAACATGCATTTAAATATTATCTTAGCCAGTGACTAGTTCTATGCTCCTGGGTAATTTACTTCTCTGAGTCTCAGTATCCCATTCATAACATGGAGATTTTAATAGCCTCATTATGGGGTTCTTTAGAAAATAAATTAGGAGATTTATGTAAAGCATGTAGCACATGGCAAGTACTACTTTGGTTTCCTTCATCTTCTGGTGACTTGTTCTTCCATCATCCTTCTCCAAGAGTATCTTTAAAATAATATCAGTTAGATTTTATCCGTCTTCTCTCCTTAAGCAATCCAATCCACTATTTTTCATCTCTTCTATGATTTGAGATGAATACACATTATACCAAAGTTTAACCTTACACCATTATAACAAAAGTCCACTGCAGTTTAAAACAAGGAACTCACAAACTGACATTTTATAATGAAGGCTATTTCAGTTCATTCATCTAAAATCTAAATGTGTGTGTAATACAAATATTTAAAATCATCATGAAATGCATCCCCAACAACACAAGGAAAAATTTAAATATTCAAAATAAGCTTCCAAATGTTCATGCAAACATAAGTCAAATTTTCTTCTTGTTAGATAATGACTCACTGTTTCTCTTTCTTTTTTCACAAATCCAAAGATGTATTCAAGAACAAGAAATAAAGCATTCCAAAAAGCAATCCCACATAAAGATTCCAGGACAGGGACCAAGGTAAAACATTGTCTATTCATTATTACAATAGACAAACATTTGCTAAAGTGAACCAAACAAAGCTGTATTGGTGCTAAGAGGTAAATAGCTACAAAATCAGACCTTGGTGAAAATAGCCTGCTTTACATTTTGATCAAGAGGTTCAGATCTGCTGACTATTGTGCAGTAAACTCAGAACCAAAGAGAAATGATACTCTTTGAAGTATAGGCACTTATAATGAAGCAAGGACTAGGAAATACATTCTGACCAAATATTTTTTTATTCCCAATTAGGCCTAAGCAACTATCTGTTTTGGAGGTTCAAATTGCTTTGGATTTACAGCTATTCTTTTGGTTGGTTTTCCTCCCCCACCACACCACAACACAATTTTCTAATTAAATTTAAGACCTTTCTCTTAGAATCTTTATTCCTATTCCCTATACACTATTTCTAGTAGGAAATACTCCATTTCTACAACACATGATTTATTTCAACTCAGTTCATAAAGACTGACTCTTTCTTTGATTTGTTAGTTATTAGTATGTTTTCTGCAATTACCTCTAAAAGGAAGGTAGAGTTACCTGGTTAGGCTGCCACACAAAGCAAATTTTTCCTTGATCTTCTACTTTCAGGCTATTATACAAAATTTTCTGTGAGACTGATGGATTTCTTCAAAAAGTGTTACCATTGGGGAGTCAGATGGTGACATGTAATTTGGAAAACATTGATGACAAAAGTGCCATTTCTAAATGATTTCAAATCTTTCTGTACATTACAGTCAAATGTATTTACAAAGGGAGTATATTTTAGTTTTGCTAGTTCAAAAGTAAAAGAAGAACAAATATTGACTAGTTCTGTCTGAAAATGTGGCACATTGTAAAGGCCCAGGAAATTATCTAAAGAATCTTCTCTCAGCTCAGGAAGGCAATTTAAATATATCTTGCTCTTAGGGACTTCTGCAATTTTCTAAGCCAAAATTTTAAATTGTTTCAGAGGAAAGATGTTCAAAACTTTTTGAAACGTCAAGAATAATACCCTAAGGACTTAATTATATTGGGCCCATTACTGTATTTTAAATAACCAATCAGAAGTCTTGAGGACATACATTACCCAATTCCCAAGTTACTATATACTTCTAAGATTCTTATTCCATATACATTCTAATGACTTTGTCCAGACTTTGTTCATCTCATTATGTCTTGTTGGTAAATAGAAATTATTAGGTTACATTAATTCTTAATTAATTCTTGGTTAATAATAATAACACAAATTTTCATATATTGTTATAAAATTATATATATATATTAATCTACTTAAGGCATATTTGGTAAACTAGTAAGAGAAGAAAAAGGGTTTTAATATACCAGTAATCTAAAAATTATTTTATTTGGCTCTGAAACACATTGTAAATGTAGGTGGCATTTTAAATTCACAGCAAATTCAGAAATTTCCAAACTGCACAATGAAAACCTAAAGGCTATCAAGCTATTCAGTTTTTTTGCAGTATTTTTACAAGCTAATTTGTAACTCCATCCCACTATATGTGTGTCCAAAGAATTCACCCAAATGGATTCTTGTATCACCCAGAGTAATCACATTGGCATGAAGAGACTGGTAAATATCTGTAAGTTCCAGGTGCTCGCACTCCGTGACCATCTGATCACTACCACAGAAATGCTCCCCTGCCCTGAACTACTTCACCCAGATAATGAATATAACTTGTTAACCGCAAAACACTAAAATCACAGCACTGGAGAAGAAATAAGTTAAAAACGAGCGTCCCCCAATGTTTGTAATGTTCATTGATCATTCTGATCACATGGAATTGATTCCTGGCCATCTTCTCAAGTTCTGCCACCTCAGGGCTAAGCTTTCTTCCTAAGAACAGAGCAACAAGTTATCATGGTTTTTCTTTTTCAGAAGCTATTTTACTTTTAAAAAACAAGTAAGGTCGTGTTTTGAAACAGAGTTTTTACCCGTTCCTTTCCTTTCTTTCTTCCCAAGTCTCAAGGGGACCATAAGCCTCATAATTTAAATAAAGTATCCAAATCAGTTATATCACAAGAGTTCAAGCTAATGAGATTATTCTTTTAAATTTTTTGGCAAAGTTTTAATTGTTATTTTACTAACCTATCTCATTCAAGAAGGATACAGGTGATAGTTTTATAAAAACAAACTTGTCCTCTGATAACAAGTATTTTAAAGTATACTATTCCTTCTGCCACATTTAGGATGTGGAAAACATCAAGGAGCATGAAATGCAACACAGCCTCAGTGTGTAACCTCCACAGATGCAAAGAAATTACCTAATCATTTATATGGAGGTTTTACATTATTTATCAAATTAATTTTTCTAAAGTAATTAGGTATCTTCTTCAATTATTTTTTCTTTCTTTCTTTTTTTTTTTTTTTTTTGCAATTGTTTTGTTTTAACTTTATGTATTGGTATCTATTTTTGAAGTCAGGAAATTTCAAAAAAGATACCATAGCTAATTTTTTTGATATTTCTTGTTCTGGATGAAAATGCACAATATTATTTCTGTTTTTATTTTATTTAACTATACTAGTATAAGTATCTTTTCAATAATACAAATTCCCAACACCCCAAGGTCTATGGGAAATCATTTACTATCAACTATCCATAGTTTAAGATATTTTATTCTCTTTATCCAAACAAATTTTAAGACTCCACCTTAAAGAAGTAAACATAAATGTAGAAAAGGTTTCCAGCAGAAAGATATTCAACACCCTGCTCTTTTGAAAGGTCAAACATTTGGAATCAACAATTGGTTCTTAAAGGAGTTATTCTAGCATTGCAAAAGAAATACAGTTAATGGCCTGTATGCAATTAATTATTTTTTTCTCAAAAGCACCTAAAGAGATGGGTGGATCCCATAGGAATGTTTGCAAGAGAAATCTTTTGGCAGCAATCACCTCAGGATGTTAGAGTGTCAAATGTACAACCTTATCAGCATAAAATAATTGTTTTCTGAAAGCAAATAGGACCAAACATTCTGGAGAAGTTATAAGAAATGAAATCCCACTTGACTCATACCTTCTCTTAACAGCTTCAGTACAAACCCCAGACCATTGATGCTCATGCAAAGCCTCAGAGTTTTGCTGTTCTACTAAGAGTAGGTTGGTTGTGCTCTTTTTTTTTTTTTATTGTAAACAAATGGGATACATGTTGTTTCTCTGTTTGTACATGGCATAAAGGCATACCATTTGTGTAATCATAAATTTACATAGAGTAATGTTGTTTGATTCATTCTGTTATTTTTTCCCTTCCCCCCACCCCTCCCACCCCTCTTTACCCTCTATACAGTACTTCCTTCCTCCATACTTGCCCCCCTTCCTAACCCTAACTCTAACCCTAACACTAACCCTTCCCTCCCCCCCATTATGTGTCATCCTCCACTTATTAGCGATATCATTCGTCCTTTGGCTTTTTGAGATTGGCTTATCTCACTTAGCATGATATTCTCCAATTTCATCCATTTGCCTGCAAATGCCATCATTTTATCATTCTTTATGGCTGAGTAATATTCCATTGTATATATATACCACAGCTTCTTTATCCACTCATCAATTGAAGGGCATTTAGGTTGGTTCCACAGTCTGGCTATTGTGAATTGAGCAGCTATGAACATTGATGTGGCTGTATCTCTGTAGTATGCTGATTTTAAGTCCTTTGGGTATAGGCCAAGGAGTGGGATAGCTGGGTCAAATGGAGGGTCCATTCCAAGTTTTCTAAGGAATCTCCACACTGCTTTCCAGAGTGGCTGCAACTAATTTGCAGCCCCACCAGCAATGTATGAGTGTACCTTTCTCCCCACATCCTCGCCAACACCTGTTGTTGCTCGTATTCTTGATAATCGCCATTCTAATTGGGGTGAGATGGAATCTTAGGGTGGTTTTGATTTGCATTTCTCTTATTACTAGAGATGTTGAGCATTTTTCCATATGTTTGTTGATTGCTTGTAGATCTTCTTCTGTGAAGTGTCTATTCATTTCCTTAGCCCATTTGTCGACTGGATTATTTGAATTCTTGGAGTAGAGTTTTTTGAGTTCTTTATAGATTCTGGAGATTAGTGCTCTATCTGAAGTATGATTGGCAAAGATATTCTCCCACTCTGTAGGCTCTTTCTTCGCATTGCTGATAGTTTCCTTTGCTGAGAGAAAGCTTTTTAGTTTGAATCTATCCCAGTGGTTGATTCTAGCTTTTATTTCTTGTGCTATGGGAGTCCTGGTTGTGCTCTTATAGTCAGTCAAATTCCAGCCAAACTGTACCAAATAGGAATGCATCATGGCCTATCAGCTCTTCACTGCTCTATTATAAAGCCTGCATAGTTAGATGAAACTTAGATAAGTCCTTTTCAAGAACCACTAGGATAAGGAATTCTCTTTATTGGACCATGATTAATTAGGGAACAACATAAACTGTTTACAAATGACTGGCATAATGAATCCTATGCAATAACCAAAACTGTTGTTTGAAGATACTGCATCAAAAGTCATCTATTGAATGAATTAATTTATTTACCTATAACTATAGTTTGCAGCTGAGGTCAAATACCATGAAGATACAGAACTGATTTTAAAATGATTCTCTGTGGTTCATTTACTATAAACAGGAAGGTTAGCTGCTAATATTTACCAATTAATTTTCCGAAGACTAAAATTATTTGCTGCTTACTGATGGGTACACAACTCAGCTGCTTGAGCTAAACCATAATTCCTTCCTTAGGAAAGTGATGACTCTAACTACGATTTCATTAAGTGCAAAAAGAATAACTTTCATGGAAAGGGATAGAAATTGTTCTCCACAGAGAGCAATTTGGTTGCTTTTATTCCTAAATCTAAACAACACAAAAATAAAATAAACCGCACTGTAGTCTCGCCTCTAAGTGTCACCAGAATGTTTTCACTTAACATAACTTCCACATAACATAGCAGTGGTGTTCTCTGAGGTATAGGAAAGAGATGGTCTGAAAGGCCTTGTACTCAGTCACAGTCTATAGGCAAGCAGCATCAACATCACCATGAGCATGTTAATGAATGGAGATCTCAGGACCCACCTCAGACCCACTAAATTAGAATCTTTTACAAAGTTTCCCCAAGGGATTCCTGGGAATATTAAAGTTTAAGACTCACTCAAGCACATCCATTCCCCCCCCCCCCCCGCCCCGGGTTGCCCTTTAGAATCGCCTGGAGAGTATTATTTTAAAAGGTGTGTGATTCCCAACTCTTAGACACCTTCCATAATGTTTGGATGACAATGAAAAATAACACATAGGTTAAATCAAAAAGCTTCTCCACAGCAAAGGAAAAAGGGCATGAAAAAGAACCTACAGAATGGAAGAAAATTTTGTCAGCTATTCCTCCAATAGGGGATTAATAACCAGAATATATAAAAAACTCGAATTAAATAATCCACTCAATAAATGGGTGAAAGAGATAAAGATATATTTCTCAAAAGAAGAAATATAAATGGTCAATAAATATGTGAAAAAATGTTCAACATCCTGGGCAATTAGGGTGATGCACATCAAACCTACACTAAGATTTCATCTCACCCCAGTTAGAATGGCAATCATGAAGAAGACAAATAATGACAATTGCTGTCAAGGATCAAAGGTGAGTGGAAGGTACATTTATACATTGTCAGTGGGACTGAAAATTATTACAACCAGTTTGTCAAGTAATATGGATATTCCTCAAAAAAAAAAAAAAATCTAGGTATGGAACTACTATATGACCTAGTCATTCTACCCATTGGTATATATCCATAAGAACTCAAATAAGCATACTATAGTGATACATGCATACCAGTGTTTATAGCAGCACAATCCACACTAGTCAAGTTATAGAACCAGGCTAGATGCCCATCAGTAGATGAATGGATAAAGAAAATGTGGTCTGTATACACAATTGTGTTCAACTCTATCATGAAAAGTAATTAAATTACAACATCTTCTGTTAAATGGATGAAAATAGAGAACATTATGCTAAGTGAAATAAACCAGACTCAGAAGATCAGGGGTCAAATGTTTTATCTCATACGCAGAAGTAAGAGAGAAAAAAAAGGAGTTTAAAAAGGGAGACCTTGTGAAAACAGAAGGGAAATCAATGGAGTAGAAGCAAGGACTAAGGGCGATAGAGGAAGGGGGAAAAAATTAAGTCCACCAGATTGTAATAGATTTGTGTATAAATATACCACAATGCATTCTAATTTTATGTATAACTATAATACATCAATTAAAAATAGAGTAGAGGAAGGGGAGCAATGTAAGGGAGGAAGGGAGGAAATGGGGGTAGTACCAGGGACTGAAATGGAGAAAACTGTTATATGCATTTATGAATATGTCAAAATGAACCATATTATTATGTATAACTACAATGCACTAAAAATACACACAAAATTTTTGAATAGCAGTTCACTCAGTATGATTTTATGTAAACTTCACCTCTCTGGATTTCATTTTCCTCGTAGAATTACAATGTTGATAAAATGAGTAAACTGTGTGAACATATTGTAAACTATAAACCCCTAAAACAATGGTATTGTTAATGATCAGTATGGTATTAAATAAAATAAACATTTGTTGAACAGATTAAGACATGCTTTATTCAAAATATTTATTTTCCAAAGTGGAATTTGTGGATCCACAAAATCAACAGAAACAGATAATAAAGGAAGGAAACTGAGGAATGGAGGGTGAGAAGGAAAGGAGAGGTACTGTACAAATTATGTTAAGTGCCTGTACAAATATATCATAATAAATTTCACTACTATGTATAACTAAAATGCACCAACAAAAACAAAATAAAAATACAAAGGGTTTTTCCCTCCCTTATATCTCATGCATCATGATCTCTAAAAATAAAATATAGAAGCTGCTCATTTAACAAGCTACAAAACCAGCTCAATTGCTTCAAAAGGTAGAAGAACCCCATGAACTAATCTCTCTGTTTTATCACTCTTTCATCTAGTATTATCATAGTTGTAAGACCTCTACTTTAATTACCTCTTCACATTATATGAAATCACTCATTTAATTCACATGCTGTTTCTTTTTCTGAATTACTCTGGGTTGGAAATACAAATTAATAAGA
Source organism: Sciurus vulgaris (assembly GCF_902686455.1). NCBI lineage: Eukaryota > Metazoa > Chordata > Mammalia > Rodentia > Sciuridae > Sciurus > Sciurus vulgaris. Next base: position 62,537,985 of record NC_136476.1, read on the forward strand.
AAAAATTGGACAACTGAGATTGAGTTCATCCTGAGAGGTCTTTCTAATACCCAGAAGTAGACAAAAAAAAATTTTTTTACATGTTTAGTGATGTAACTGGAATCCTATAATTTTCCCCAGAATCACATCTAGATTATCCTAACTTTCCTGGTATCCTACCTCCTCCTGCTCAAATATTTATTCCTTGGTAAAAACCCTCCTTTCTGAACATTTAGAGTGTATCCACTGTTGCCCCTGCAATACTAATAAACTTCCTATAAGAGAAAAAACTCTCTTCATTGGATGTAATATATAAACGTCTGTTTCCTATTTCACAGGGTCCACAGAGTGCTCCTGACAGCAATGGTGTATGACTTCTATGTGTCCATTAGCAAATATCTGAGTTTCCCCAACATCGTAAATAAGAGTCCTTGTATTTATAAGACAGCTGTTCCTCATGAATTAGGCTTTTTCAACAAATTGACATAAATGTACTAACATTGTGGAAGAAATATCATTCATTAATCATTTTTCTGAAACATTATCTTTAATGAAAGTAGTGTGCACATGTTTCCTAGAATGATAGTATAATATGTTGGACCATGGAAGGTTTTCTTTTACTCCATTACTGCTAATTTCTGTTTTCTATATTTTTAGTACCTATGCTATGCTGAAATAAATTCAGCTGAAAGAAGTAAAAAGTTTTTCTGCATGTTCAGTCCACATGAGTGGGGATTGTGTTTTATGGAGTATGTGTTTTATGTAAATGAAGCAAACATCCAAAGATACTCCTTCTGACAAACTAATAGACTTGGTCTATTGTGTAGTCATCCCCATGTCCAATTCTATTATCTATAACCTAAGGAGTAAAGAGGTACTTGGGCATATAAAGAAAATTGATGAGTAGACACTGGTGCTGGAAGAAATGATTAGAAACCGATGACTTTGAGTTCACAAATAAAATAAGTTGACAAATTTTGAGGCAAAATTTTAAATATAAACAGAGCAAAGAAAGGAAGATTATGTGTGGAAACAATTTCAGAGTTAGAAATTTAGGATTAATCTAACTATATCACTTATGAAAATGATCTCATAAAATGTAAAGACAAGTTGTCAAAGTAGTACAAACAAGTAAACTTATAAGGTCAAGACAAAAAAATTGAAATTAATCTTACCCAAGAAAATCCAACACATAAGCCTTCTGAGAAATTATATTTGTCAGCCTCTTCCATTTGGAAAACTTTTGATATATTAGCTTGTTTACCATTATTTTTTTATTTTACCCAAGGACCTCATCTAGTCCCAATTTACATGTCCAGCTGTGTATTTCACCTTCTTTTCATGACCATGTTTGTCCCCATCACCTTCACACATACTATGTTCATTCACCATGTAGTTTTGCAGTTACTTTATGTTCTTACACAGCTAAACACAATAACACATGCTATTTCCTCTGCACTGTCATCTTCCTTCTTTCCTGGTGAAATCCTAGCAATGTCAGAAGAGACAAGTGTCACAACTTCTGCAAAGCCTTCTAACATGCCCTTGAGTTGGTCATTCCCTCCTCTGTGCTGCCCTGACCCTTACCTTTACCACTATGGTTTTTCTTTATGGCATAAACATTTGTTAGCAGCTAAAATCTTCTAAAGTTCAGAAGCATGGCTAACTGTTCATTTTATAAAGTCCAAAGCCAAGTTAAATTAATGGTAGGCAGTAATTAACTGTTAATGAACTAATTAATTAAAATTGAAAAAGAACAGTAAAAATACAAGTCCAAGTATCATTTGAAATAAGAAAAATGGATATTATATATCATTCTATCCCTCAAACCACAATTCCAAACACTCTTGGTAAAATATCAGCTTATCTTTAAACATAGGAGAAAATAGGTAAGAAAAGATGACTAAATGAAATGGAAGAGGTCATCTGGTCTGGGCAAGACAGACAATATAGAAGTGTACAATATTATCTGATAATCAATTGGCAAGAAAATAAAAAGCACTGACTCTTATTCATATGTAAATTTATTATAAATATTTTCCATTCATAAAAACTGACCTTAGGTGGCTAGTGAGGTGCAATATATGCTATTGTTGCCCAAGATATCATCACTCTTCTTGTTTTGTATTTTGCCCCAATGTTTCTACAAACTCATATTAAAATTTAAGAACAAACTTTAAAATAATTTCAAATATTGTATGTTGGGTTTTTAGAAAATATTGTTTTCCAAACAATATTTTGGAGTAAATGTTTCTTTCAAAGGAAATTCAGTTTGCAGCACATGAAAAATTTCTGATTCAAAAACAAAATTCAGAATCAACATTTTAATTCTTCAGAGAAATGTCAGCATGCATATCAGGCAAAACAACTGTTCTTAGGCTTTATAACAATTTCTCTTTTACCCTCTTGTCCTTCTCAAATGTCTTTTGAGATATTTCCCAACTCATCTGAGCATAAGTAGCCCTTTCCTTCCTGGGACCCCTCTTTAAGGGAAATTTTACATACTCCCTTCACAAACTCTTCACATGCTACATTGTAGTTGAGAACCACCACCACCACCAACCCCGGAAATCTGTGACCCAGCCAAATAATGCTCATCTATGGCCAGTCTTAGAATGTTGATACTGCAAAAAGAAACTGAATCTATCACCAAATGGCTTAAAGAATATTGTCCATCTTTATTGAGATTATCAAGACTCAATTAGGTAGGGTCACACAAAACCAGCATCAAAACTTTCCCAAAATTCAATTTAGCTGTTCTTTTCCTTTTTCCCTAATTTTATTTTTGCAGTTTCTCCTTCTCTATCTTCAAAATCTCTAGTATGCACTTCTTTCTTCTTCATTCCACTGTCCCCACTTTCTCACTGACGTCTTTCCTTTCTTTCTGAAAGAGGGTTCAGATCCTTTCATGTGAAGATCAGCATATGACCACATTTAAATTACTCCCAGTAGGGCTGGGGGTATAGTTCATGGGTTTGATTTCAGCACTCAATAAATTAGTTAATTAATTGCTCCAAGTTCACCCATTACTGTGTTCAGCAGCCCAACAAAGACCCAATAGAAGGTGGGGAGAGGTAAATATTCTATTTTTGTCCCCAATTTATGTCAATCTACATTCAAAAAAACCACATGTTCCTCTGCCATGTTTTTTTTTTGTTTGTTTGTTTGTTTTGTTTTTTCCAGGTTGTTTAGTTGTGTTCTTTTTTTTCATCAATAGTTAACACAGTGCCTAGACAATATAGGTATTTAGTAAATACTGGTTGATTAAATAAGTAACAACTGAATGAATGAAAAGAAAGCTCCTATCCTACAGGAAATTCATGCAACCTGCAGAAATACCTAATTTGGTATACTACAATAAATTATCATTGTGTTCTTAGAGAAACTTACAAATTCTTTAGAAATCAAGTAATTTTTCAGTCATTAAACAATAACAATGTTAAAAAAACAATAACAATGTTAAAAAGCAATACCAATGTTTTTACTCAAAGATACCACTGTTCCTCTATTTAAACACAAGATAGACTAAAATTCATCATCAGCTGAATAACAAACGTGACATTACCCCAGACATCTCTGCATGGAAGGGTGCTTGCTGGTATGTAGCCAAAATGAAATCAGACCTAGGTGATACGGCTTCATATTTCTCAATGAAAATGACATATATCCAGTCCAGGTAACCAATACCCAAATGTTCCTCTATAAGATCATCTCTATCTCATAATGGGCATTTAATGTTGAGTTTACATAGTACTCTGACCCTTAACAAGACCCTTTCCACTAGATCTTCTAAGAGTGATGTGACTATAAAACTGATTCACATAGAAAATAAGAGATTAAGTTAGTAAAAAAGGTCCTTCCTTTTGCATAAGATTAGAGAACTCATCATTCCAGAGTTAAACTAAACTTCATTTTCCATAAGAAAGAGGGTGATTTGGATGAGAATTTTTTTTAGCCATAAATTTCTATCTCTCACTTCTTCAAACAGTTTAGCCCTACATTCTCTTTCATTTAAATATCAGGAACAAAAAAAAAAAAAAAAGAATTTTAAAATTAGTGGTATCATTAGTCCTTATATTTATTTTGGAGTCAACAGGTAAAAATTACCCCTGCATTTAGAGTAAAACAATTCAAAACACAGAGTAGCATTTACATTCCTTCTTAAAAACGTTTCTGACACAGTATATTCTTCATGGCTGCCTTCACTCTTTGTTCCTCAAACTGTAGATGAGGGGATTGAGCATGGGTGTCACCACTCCGTAGAAGAGAGAGATAATTTTGTCTGTGACTTGTTTCTTTGTCGGCCCCAGAAGAGTCTTTAGCCTTGGGTTTTGCATACATGAGAGGATGGTCCCATAGAATATAATAACCACTGTTAGGTGGGAGAGCAGGTGGAAAAGGCCTTCTGTTTCCTCTGCAGAAGGAATCCTCAGGATGGTGGAGAGAATGAAAACATATGAAATAAAAATAAAAGTACCGGGGCCACAAGAAAAATACATTAGCAACAATCATGCTAATAATATTAATGGATATGTCAGCACAGGCCAATTTTAAGACAGCCAAGATTTCACAAGTAAAATGATTGATGACATTATCACCACAGAAAGGAAGCCGCATTGCAAGTGAAGTTTGCAACACAGAATTGACACCCCCAGCAATCCAGGACCCAGCAGCCATGGGCACATAAGAAGTCTTGCTCATTATGATGGGGTATCTCAAAGGGTTACAGATGGCCACATAGCGATCAAACGCCATCATACTTAAAAGGACACACTCTGTGGCTCCCATAGCAAAGGAGAGAAACATTTGTACTCCACATCCAGAGAAGGAAATGGTTTTCTTTGAAGTTAAGAAGCTTCTGAGAAATAAGGGAATAGAAGAACTAGTGTAGCAGATGTCCAAGAATGACAAGTTACTGAGGAAAAAGTACATGGGGGTGTGCAAGTGGGAGTCAGAGACACTTACAGTGATGATGACTCCGTTTCCCATCAGGATCACCAGGTACATGCATAGGACCAACACAAAGTAAATGGCTTCAAGCTCTGGGTAACCTGTAAGCCCCAGCAGGATAAATTCTGTCACAGAAGATTGATTGTATTTTCCCATGTTAGTATTTTCTTTTACCAAAAGGAATTCTATAATGGCTGAAATGCATGTGAATCTGCTACGGCAGTGTCAGTAAGAACCGTTTACATTCTTAAGTGGTTTCCCATGTGGGCAATAAAGACCTACAATTGAACACACAAATAGCACAAGAATATTACTATCCTCAAAGTTAAGATCAGCTAGACTTTCATATCTCATGAAAGAGGTTTAGCTCTAAAATAAATGTCCTTCTTAAAGTTGAATAGATAAGAATACATGCAGCCGGGAGTGGTGGCTCACACCTGTAATCCCAGCAGCTTGGGAGGCTGAGGCAGGAGGATCTTGAGTTCAAAGCCAGCCTCAGCAATGGCAAGGTGCTAAGCAACTCAGTAAGTCCCTGTCTAAATAAAATACAAACTAGAGCTTGGGATGTGGCTCAGTGGTTGAGTGCCCCTGAGTTCGGTCCCCTGTACCTATCTCCACACACACAAAAAAAGCAACTAGAATCTTGCAACTCATTTGCATTATGAATTTAAAATTACTTTGCTGCAATGTCACATTAGTATTTTGACCAAACAATTCAGAATAAATCTAAAATGTATAAAATAACATTGGCCAGCAAGTATTTGACCATTTTAACAATCATATATCATAAGCTAATTTTTCTCTCAATAACTAATATGATACCCTTAACAAAAATCACTGTTCTTCAGTACTAAAACAAAGCAGCTTCTGTAAATCCTGCTCCAAAGATCATTTAAAGTCAGTTTCAAAAGAGTTTTAGAGCTAAATGAACAAATAGAAAAGAAGATGTATTTTCAGAAAAAGGATTTTTAGTTATTTTTAATAGGGAAGAACTATAAATGCCTGCAACATCCTAAGAATATTAACTAGAGCCTTAATAATGTTGGTAAAAGAAAACAAGAAACATTTTTAGGTAAAATGATTCTTCTTCCTCTCTTTGAGTAACAATTAGGAAGTATCTGTAAGTCACTATATTGTCCTGCCTGGTGCACATAATGAATGATAAATTGACCTCAGGAAAACACTAGTGCCCAGTCTCAAGCTGCAATCAAATCCCAAATAATTGTATAAATTACAAAATTGCAGTAACAGGGGATTTACTCTTTTACCTTCAGGTTTGAGAAAATGTGAATTATCTCCTCTTTGCACAGATGTCAGTTTCCTCTGCTCTAACAGCTGCTCTGTGGTCTTCCTCACTGCATATTCAGAAACACCCATGACAGTAAGAAGTAGGCCACTTGAAAATTCTTAATGTAGCAATTTCCTATAATTATTTGTATCCCCATTACATTGGAATATGGAGTGTTTCTATATTAAAATGCCAGAACCAGAAGTCCTATGTTTTTATGAGATTGCTAGTCTCATAATTTCCACTTCAGCAAAATAAATAAGAACTAGCTGTGTCCCAGTTCTCATTAAAAGCAAGTAGCTGGCATTGGAAAAACCAATTAACCAGTGGCAAAATAGAAATGACTTCCAGTAATGATGAAAGCCGGGCTCTTCACAGTCTTCTTCACTACTAGAGGATTCTTTAAAGGACCAGCCAATGGAACACGGAAGCAACTTAAAGTGTTTGCTACTCTGAGGATGTTTCTAATCCCCCAAGTAATTTTAAGTTCTCAATGTGGATTGGATAGAAATTAGAAAACTTCCTAGTAATTTTGGGATTAAGTCCCTCAGAAGCAATTAAAACAAAGTTGCTAGTACAACTTAATTGGGTAACTCACAAACCAGCAATAATTCTAGCTTCATACTCTCTGGGAAGAGCAAATATAGGACTTCCACCCAGGTTAAATGGTCAAAAGATAGAAATTAGAACAGACAATATTTAATGGAGAGCTATGTCAGATATCTGTAACAGTTCAAAATGATACTCTGTTCTCAATAACTTAATTGCTAATTATCTTTACTTTGACCTCAGTACTAGAGTCTCAGACCCCTATAAAAATCATTCTGGTATCATTCGCTCCCCTAAACAGACATAACTATAAGCACAGTCATTTTAATTTTGCTTACTCACACCTCTATTCAAGTATATACGCAAGGCCCAAACTTATCCAATCTGTCCTTTACTTAAAGCTCACACTGGCCTGATACAACAAGCACCAGAAATGCAACAATTTCCATGACTGGGAAAACAATAGTTTACTTCAGGACAGGAAAATAAATTCCAACTTGAAGTAATTATTATAACATTTGCCTTGACTATCTGTTGAAATGAATGTTAACTCATGAAGAATTCAATTCTTTTACATGGATATTTCAATTCTGAAAGTAAATGGAATCATTATGTGTAGTGTTTAAAAGAAGGGAATAAAATTTGACAAAATTGTTCATTTTTATCAGTGGAAAATATTTTTAAAATGTCATTAAGAACTATAACATAGAAAAGCAACATATGCCAGGAAAGATGTTATGTCATTCTTCAATAAATCAAACTTGAAAATCAATTCTCAGAGTTGTTAACTTTATGCAAACTTGCTCAGTATACTGGCTTATAATGCAACTGTTGAGAATGTTTTCTTACTAAACAGTGTTCAATGGACAAAAGAATTGAGTAGATTGATGTGACCACTGAGGAAGCTATATTATAATGTAAATGAAAGATAAACTACAACTGAAAGAATTTCATAAGCCAATTTTGAACAGAAATAAATGTTGAATATAGTTAAATAAATATATAAAGAGGTATGCAATATAGGTTCTTATAACTTGTTTCAGATAAACAAAAAATAAATTGTTAGCAGGTGGTACCCATGTAGTATTCTTCTTTTATGCCAGTATACATATGCAAAGGAAATAGTTCAAATTTAACTGGATGTCATACACTTTTCTTTGCTAAGCTAGCAATCTTAACTTCCTGAAATCAAGACTCACATGGAATTCAGTTAAGCTCGTGTTGTCCCACCCAGCCACTTCCAGTCATTGGAGCGTATGGAGCCCAGACCTCTCCATACGCTATCATTGTACTCCTCACAATGATACTGTCAGGTAGTACTTTTTTCAGAACTTTCAAATAAGGAACAGAAATATTTAGTCTTTTAGCCCATTTGGTCTACTGTAATAAAATATTGATATCTCTTTCCAAGGAGTGTCTTGTCACGGTTGATGTTTGCTTCCTTCCCAGGGATTGTCCTGCCACTGGGAAAGAATATATTAGGAAAGGATCAATGTTATCAATGTGTTGCCTTCTCCCTCACTCCCTCTTCCCAGACCACAATATTTTGGGGTTTGTTGTTTCTCATATGGTACAGAACATGTAAGCAAGCTTTGCCTTTAGTCTGGTCCCTTTGAAATTACCCAGAAGTAATCTGGAATGGTGGGATTCTTTTTTATTATTATTTATTTTTTAACTAATACATTAAAAACATAAAATTTTACATATTTATGGGGTACCAAGTGATGTTTCAATACATGGGTACATTGTATAAAGTTTATATCAGGTTAAACAAATCTATCTCAAGATCCAAGATGGTGGAATAGAGGAGGTCGTGTTCCAGGATACTCCGTGGCATGAAACCTAGAAAGCAGGTGAAGAAAATAAAAGGGAGACCTTCAGTGGAACTTAAAACTGGATATTCAAAGCAGATGGGGGAAACAGGAGGTTGGATATAATAAAATAAGGAAAAATCCCAGGGCACAGCTACTACCACAGCTGGGCCAAAAGCACCATCCAGAGAGGTCCCTTCGTGAGCTTAGTAGAGGGTTAAAGGAATTAAAGAAATCTGCATTTTGGGAGGACCAAGGTGTGTCTGGGTACAGAGCATTTAGAGACTAAGGATATCACCTAACAAACCTGAAGGATGAGTTGCACAATATCTGTGTATGGGTAAAGAAGTCACCATCTCTCCAGTCAAAGTGTGGAGGACAAAGGAAGAAACCATTTTGTAGCTGTGACACAGGGACCAGCACTGAGAAAGCTGATTCCTGGTAAACCCAAGTTTGGCCCAAAATACACACTGCACAACATAGGGTGTGCTTAAGTGACCAGAAGAAAATCAAATGTGAGGAGAGGTTTATACGGGGACAACTGATCATGGAAAACCCACCTGGTTCTACCCCTCCCCCTTCAATCCAACTGCTTGTCGGACTAGCTGGGACAGAAGCATCTCACAGGGAACTCTGAAGGGCAGGGGCAGGAGAAATTGTTTGGAGCCTGAACAAGAAACCAGAAAATGTGGGGTCTGCAGGGGACCTAGGAGACTAAGAATTGACTCCCCACCAACACTAAAGGGAGGAACTACACTAAAGGAATACTCAAAGGAGAAAACTAATTCAAATTACAAGCTAGATAAACCAAGATGACCAAGAATACAAATCATATCTCAATAATAACCTTGAATATTAATGGCCTAAACTCATCAACCAAAAGACACAGACCAGTAGATTGGATTAAAAAAACAGACCCAACAATATGCTGTCTCCAAGAGACTCACCTCACAGGCAAAGACATTCACAGACTGAAGGTGAAAGGATGGGAAAAAAACATCTACACATGAATCAAGTAAACAGCAGGGGTTTCCATCCTCATACCAGATAAAGTGTACTTCAAACCAAAGATAACCAAGGGACAAAGAAGGACATTTTCATACTGCTTGAAAGGAATTATATATCAACAAGACATAACAATCATAAATATTTAGGCCTCAAACAATGGAGCATCTACATACATCAAACAAACCCTTCTCAATTTCAAGATTAAATAGATCACAACACAATAATACTGGGTGACTTTAACATATCTCTCCTCACTACTGACTAGATCCCCCAAATGAAAACTAAACAAAAAAACTGTAAACCAAATAATACAATGAATAGTATAGAATACTTCATCCTTAATGAGCAATACACTTTCTTCTAAGCAACACATGGATCATTCTCTAAAATAGACCATCTGATGCCACAAAGCAACTCTTAGCAAATACAAATAATAATAATAATAATAATAATAGAGATAACACCCTGCATTCTGTCAGATCATAACAGAATGAAACTAGAAGTCAATGATAGAATAACAAGTAGAAGCTACTCTAACATCTGGAGACTAAATAATATGCTATTAAATGAATAATGAATAGCAGAGGAAATCAAGGATGAAATTAAAAATATTTAGAGGTAAATAAGAATAGTGATACAACATATCAAAATCTCTGGACAAAATAAAGGAAAAGCTAACAGGAGAGTTCATTGCATTGAGCTCATTCATTAAAAGAATAGAAAGTCAACAAATAAATGACCTAACATTGCATCTCGAAGTCCTAGAAAAGAACAAATCACACCAAAAGCAGTAGAAGACAGGAAAGAATTAAAACCTGAGCTGAAATCAATGAAATTGAAACAAAGAAAAGAATTCAAAAACAATTCAAAAAACTTGGCAGGATAGAAAGTTTGTACTTTGAATAAATAAGTAAAATTGATAAACTCTTAACCATGGTAATGAAGAGAGAGAGAAAACTCAAATTACTAAAATTCATGATGAAAAAGGAAAATATCATGATGGACATAATGAAATACATTAATCAGAAACAAATTGAAAATTTATGCTACAATAAAATAGAAAATCTCAAAGACATCAACAAATTTTTAGAGACATATGACTGAGCCAAAGTGAATCAGGAGGACATACACAATGTGAACAGATCAATCTCAAAAATGAAATAGAAGACACCATCAAAATACAAACATCATTACCCTATGTACATGCATGATCACACAAACGGTTGTGACTCTACTTCATGTACAACCAGAGAAATGAAGTTGTACCTCATTTGTATACAATGAATCAAAATTTTTAAAAAAGAATACCAACAAAGAAAAGTCCAGAATCAGATGGATTCTCAGCCAAGTTCTGCAAGAACTTCAAAGAAGAATTAACTCCAATACTCCTCAAATTATACCATGAAATAGAAAAGGAGGGAAACCCTTCCAAACTCATGCTATGAAGCTTGTATCACCCTGACACCAAAACCAGAAAAGACACATCAAGGAAAGAAAACTTCAGACCAGTATCTCTGATGAAAAAAAAATTCTGGCAAACTGCATACCAAAGCACATTAAAAAATAGTGCACCATGATCAAGGGGGGGTTCGTCCCAAGGATGCAGGGTTTGGTTCAACATACAGAAATCAACAAATTCATCACATCAATAGACTTAAAGATAAGAACCAAATGATCATCTCGATAGTGCAGGAGAAAGCATTTGACAAAATAAAGCACCCCTTCATGTTCAAAACACTAGAAAACCTAGGAATAATAGGAACATACCTCAACATTATAAAAGATATCTATGTGAAGCCCAAGGCCAACATCATTTAAATGGAGAAAAACTGAAACTATTCCCTCTAGAAACTGGAACAAGACAAGAATGCACTCTTTCACCACTTCTATTCAACATAGTCCTTGAAACTCTTTTCAGAGCAATTAGGCAGACAAAAGAAATTAAAGAGATACGAATAGGAAAAGAAGAACTCAAACTATCACTATTTGCTGACAACATGATTCTATACTTAGAGCATCCAAAAAAATTCCACCAGAAAACTTCTAGAACTAATAAATGCATTCATAAAAGTAGCAGTATATAAAATACAACACCCATAAATCAAGTGCATTTCTGTACATCAGTGATGAATCCTCTCAAAAAGAAATTAGAAAACTATCCCATTCACAATAGCCTAAAAATAATCTACTTGGGAATCAAACCTAAAAAAAGAGGTGAAAGACCTCTAAAATGAAAACTACAGAATACTAAAGAAGGAATCAAGAAGACCTTAGAAGATGGAAATATCTCCCTTGTCCTTGGATAGGGAGAATTAATATTGTCAAAATGACCATACTACCAAAAAGCATTATATAGATTTAATGCAATTCCAATTAAAATCCCAACAACATTCCTCATAGAAAGAGAAAAAAGCAATGATGAAAGTCATTTGGAAAAAGAAGAGACCCCCAGAATGATCAAAGCAATCCTTAGCAAGAAGAGTGAAGCAGGAGGCCATCACAATACCAGACTTTAAACTATACTACAGAGCTATAGTAACAAAAGAGAAAAGGTATTGGCACCAATATAGTCAAGGGGGTCAAGGGAAGAATGGAGGAAATATGGAAAGTGCAGAGGGGAGGGTGGGAAGGGGAAGGTGTATGGGGATAGAAAAGATGGTGGAATGAGATGAACATTATTACCCTATGTACATGAACGATTGCACAAATGCTATGATTGCATCGTGTACAACCAGTGGAATGAAAGTTGTGCTCCATTTGTGTACGGAGTCGAAATAAATTCTGCTATTATGTATAAATAGCAGAATTATTATGTATAAAAAACAAATTTAAAAAACACATCCTACTCAATAAAAGGATCAAATAGTCCTCAGTACAATAATACTGGATGGTTTCAACACATCTCTCACCAACAGATAGGTCATACAGACAAAAAGTATAGACTCTTCAGAACTAAAAAATTCTATTAATCAAATGGATCTAACAGACATCTATGGAAACCCTCACTCATCAATAACCAAGTTACTTTCTTCTTGATGGTATGGGAAATTTCTCTAAAATATACCATACTTTAGGACATAAAATAAATCTTAGAAAATATGGAAAATAGAGATAATTCTTTGTATCCTATCAAATCACAAGGTGGTGAAATTAGAAATTAATAACAAGCTGGGTGCTGTGGCACATGCTCATAATCCCAGAGGCTCAGGAGGCTGGAGACAGGAGGATTGCAATTTTGAGGCAAGCCTCAGCAACTTAGTGAGGCCCTAATTAACTTAGTGAGACCCTGTCTCAAAATAAAAAATAAAAAGATTCGGTGATATGACTCAGTGGTTAAGCACCCCTGAGTTCAATCCCTGGTGATAAAAAAAAAAAAAAAAGAAAAAAAATATATATATAGAGAGAGAGAAAATAGAACATATGAAAATCCCTGGAATCATATGAAGACAGTTCCAAAAAGAAAGTTTATAGCAGTGTGTGTTTACATTGAAAAAAAATGATCCCAAATAAATAATTTAATTTTATATCTTGAGTCCTTAGAAAAGGAATAACAAAACTTAATTTCAAAACCAGGAGACAGGAATAATTAAGGGCAGAGATGAAATTAATTACTTTTTTAAAGAATACAAAGGATCAATACATAAAGAGTTGGCTTCTTTGAAAAGAAACAAGATTGATAAATGCTTAGGCAAACTAACCAAAAAAAGCCCAACTCAAAATTAGAACTGAAAACACAGATATCAACACAGACACTTCTGAAATCCAAAGGATCATTAGAAACTGTTTGCTATATAAATAGTATATACATTAAAATTTATTACCCCAACAAACTGGAAAATCTAAATGATACTGACAAATTTTGGAATATATAATACCTACTTCAAACTGAACCATGAGGATATAGAAAACAAGCACACCAATATCAAGCAATGAGTTGAAGTTGTAATTAAAAGCCTTCCAAAAAACAAAAGCTCACAATCAGAGGAATGCTCAGCTGATTTCTATCAGACAGTTAAAGAAAAAGTAAGGCGAATCCTTCTCAAAACTATTTCCTGAAATACTAAGGAAGGGAATACTGCCAAATGCATTCCATGAAGCCAGTATCACCCAGATACAAACCAAAGAAAGACATATCAAGGAAGAAAACTGCATACTAACATCCCTATTGAACATAGATGCAAAAATCCTTAATACAATACTGGCAAACCACTTTCAAAAACACATTAAGAGATAGCACATCATGATCAAATGAGTTTCATACCATTTGGAAGGCTGGTTCAACATATGCAAATCAATAAGTGTAATGCACCAAATAATTAAGCACAGAATCCCATAATCATCTCGATAGACACAGAAAAAGCCCTTAACAAAATCCAGCACCCATTCATGTTAAAAATGCTGAAGAAACTAGAGATAGAAGGGATTTACCTCAACATTACAAAGACTGTAGCCAACAAACTCAAGGTCAACATCATGCTGAATGGAGAGAAACTGACGGCATTTTCTCTAAAATCAGGAAGAAGACAAGGATGTCCACTCTCACCACAGCTATTCAACATGGTTCTTGAAATTCTAGCCAGAGCAACCAAGAAGAAGATTAAACAAAAATAGGAAAAGAAGTCAAATTATCTATTTGCTAATAACATAACTCTGAATCTGGACCCAAAAAACACCACCAGAAGAATTTCAGAGTGATAAACTTATCAAAGTAGCAGGAGACAAGATTAACATACATAAATCAATAGACTTTCTATACTCCAATAATGAATCTGCTGAGAAAGATAAAAAGAGCTCCCATGTTCTTAGATAGGCAGAATTCATATTGTCAAAATGGCTATACTACCAAAATCAATACACAGATTCAATGCAATACCAAGAAAAATACAATGACACCATAAAACCACATAACTAGACTTAAAACTAGTCCTTAAATTCATTTGGAAGAATAAGAGGCCCAGAATATCCAAAGCAATACTGAGGAAGAATGCAATACCCAATCTCAAATTATACTACAGAAGAGTAACACAACAGTATGGTATTGGCATGGAAACTGACATGAAGACCAATGGAATAGAATAGAGGACACACTGACAAACCCACATAGAAACAATCATTTGATACTCAGCAAAGATGCAGAAAATATATGCTGGGGAAAAGATAGCTTTTTTAAACAACTGCTGCTGGGAAAACTGGATAGGATATCCATATGTAGAAGAATGAAACTAGATCCCTATCCTTCACCTTGCACAAAAAGCAACTCAAAGTGGATCAAAGACATAGGAATCCAATGAGAAACTTTGCAACTGCTAGAAGGAAATATAGGCTCAATACTCCAACATACTGTCACAGACACCAATTTCCTTAACAAGATCCCTAAAACTCAAGAAATAAAACCAAGAATCAATAAGTGGCATCAAATTAAAAAGTTTCTGTACAGCAAAGGAAATAATTAAGAGCATGAGCTAAGATCCTACAGAATGTGAGAAAATCTTTGCCAGATACTCCTCCAACAGGAAATTAATACCCAGAATGTATAAAGAACTCCAAAACAACACCAAAACAAATAACCCAATCAATAAATGTACAAAAGACTAAACAGACAATTCTCAAAAGAAGAAAAACAAATTGCCAATAAACATATGAAAAAATGTTCAACATTCCTAACAATGAGGGAAATGAGAATCAAAGTTACATTCAAATTGTATCTTACTTTAGTCAGAACAGCAGTCCTCGAGAATACAAATACTAATGAATGCTGGGGAGGATGTGGGGGAAAGTTATGCTTATACACTGTTGGTGTGACTGCAAATTAGTACAACCGCTTTGGAAAGCTGTATGAAGATTCCTCAAAAAATCAGGAATGGAATCACCATATGACTCAGCATTCCACTCCTTAGTATTCATCCAAAAGAACTCAAATCTGCATACTATAGTGATACAGGTACACCAATGTTTGTAGTAGCAAAATTCACAATAGCCAAATTATGAAACTAGCCCAGATGCCTGTCAGCAGATGAATGGATACAGAAAATGTGGTACATATACACAATGGAGTTCTATTCAGCCATAAAGAAGAATGAAATCATGACATTAGCTGGCAAGTAGCTGGAGAGATCATGCTAGTAAAATAAGCAAGACTCAGAAAATCAAGGGTCGAATGTTTTCTCTCACATATGAAAGTAGACCACAATAAGGGGGGAAATGGATAGGGGGGTCCCATGAAAATAGAAGAGAGCACAGTGGACTAGAGAAAGGGAATATCAGGGAGTTAGGGAGGATGGCAAAAGGGAGGAACAGCAGAGTTAAATCGACCAAATTATACTATGTACATATATATACCAGTGAATTTCACCTTTATGTATATCTGTAAAGCACTGATTTAAAAAACGGTAAATAAATAGAAGGCAGAACGGTAGAACAAAGGAAGGGGAACAGGGGAGGAAGAAGGGCAGAAAAGAGGAAGTATTGGGGACTGAAAAGAGCAAATTATATTCCATGCATGTATGAGTATGTCAAAATGATTCCCAATATCATGTATAACTAGAATGCCCTAATAAAAACATCTATAAAATAAAAGACAATTCCATCCGTTTATCTGCAAATGTCATAATATTATTTTTCTTTATGGCTGAATAATATTCCATTGTGTAAAAGAATGGAAGAACTTTAGACTACATAGAGGGAAATGAGAGGGAGGAGGGTGGGGTATGAAAAATGGTGGAATTTAACGAGTTAACATGGACTTGTTTTTGATCATCACTTTCCCTAGCAACAGAATAATGATAAACCCTATACCATGTATTTGTTGATAAGATTAAATGATATGGTATGTGTAATTCAATTAGCACAGTAATGGTTCATGTTGCTAGTACTTTCTTTCTTGCCTCTGTTTTATGGCTCTTCCTTCTCTTAAGAGTTTTTACATCTCCTAACTGGTCAGCATTGTCCCTCCTTAAAATTAACATCTTAAAATCTTAATCAGATTATACACTGATAAATGGTATTATTTTCATCTTGCAGACAAAGCCTAGTACAGTTTATTTCAGTCATTCCAATTCATTGGACACTAGCAAATTAGTTGACAGATAAGAACAATCTCTCCCCAAAATTTGCCTTATATCAAATTCAATTCACTACATTAAAAATAGAATTTTAAGAAGACATCAGTGTTTCTGTTCCTTGTCTTAAACTTTTTTGACGGACACTATTTTTAACATTTAAACAAGTCCTTTCACATAAAAAAGAAAAGAGAAGTTATTTTTACAATTACAACCTAATGACAGAAAAGCAAAAATTCATAGTAGTCATCAGTTTTGCACACAAACACTTTAGGATACTGCTCAAGCAGGTCTCTTTCTGACAGCATTGTTTGGCAAATTTGCCTTTCTCAGATCCCAGTAGATTATTATTTTGGTTCTTACAATTTTTCCAAACTGATTATAGTGTTTTTCTTATGTGATTTCGCTGACAGTTCCCAGTACGGTCCCTAGCAAACAGTTCAACTGGTTCACTGTTGACTAAACTAAATGAAAGACAATAATGTGAAGGGACCATCAGTCCTAGATGTGTCATTATAAATTCTATACCAAACACACAAACTGCTGTCCACAGCGCATTGAGCTTCAGTTAGCTATATACACAACAGAGTGTTCAAATATTTTGTAACACACTAACAGTGGATGAGTGGACCAAAGGCAATTCATATATATGCTTGGCAAATTCCTTTTAGTTTGCTACACAAATGTGTTTGCATGCAGAACTGCTCTTTTGGTCTCATCGTTCTTTCAGTTTTTCCTCACTATGTGCCAGTGAATAAACCCTTTAGTTCCATTACCAATATTCAGGTCTCTCCACAGTGAGAAAAGATCATTTTCAAACCTGACATATTTAAACCTTCAGTCCAAGTATTCCTTAGAGTTGGTAAGTTTGTTTCTTGTTCTTCCAGTAACTTACTTCCAAACCAGAGGTTGCTTCATAGACTGTAAAAACAACATCTCGTTGTCTTTTATACGTGCAGCCAGTCTTCACAGGTCCTCATTAGTAACTTACCCTCCAAAAAGGCAGCTACCGGTAAGGAACCATTTTGTCACAGAAAATTATTGATTCATTTATATGCACAGAAACATGGCGAGGATTGTCATTAAATTCCTCTAGTTCAGATAAAATATCATTACGTTTCTTTAGTTTAACATTAGGAAGAAAACTAATACTTAGCAATAAATTTTAGGAACAGGTCAAATTAAATTTTCCCTGAAAACCCAGGTTGAAATACTATTCATTATGGAGACATACAAGCTCCTAAAGAATCTGCTTCAGAGTTTAGAAAGCAATTTAAATATTCTGCTGTTAAGGACCACTCTGAACATCTGTGCACAACTTTAAATTGCTTCAGAGATGAAATATGAACAAAAGTTATGAAATTTCAGAAATAATGCCCTGAAGATCTAACTACAAGAGGCCTAGGACTCTATTTCAACTATAAAATCAGAAGGGAGTCTGCCTATTGTCGTTGAAATCTCTCCAGCTGCATTCTCTCAATCTGTCCTTCCCTTTCTCTCCTCAACCCAAAACAAATATTTTGGAAGTATAATTATTTACTGTCTGAATAAAATTTTCATTCACTTTATAGATTTGACATAGTAAAATTTACTCTTTGAACAAACATTTATTTTCATTAATTATAAAAGTAACGAATAGTGTAAAAAGAAAGAAGAATGTAAAAATAGAAGGAATGGCAGAAAGTAAAGTAAGGAAGGAGGGGAAGGAAGGAGGGAAAAAAGATAAGAAAAGAAGTTATCCTCTAGCAATACACAAGGTAAGCAATGCAGACAAAATATCATAATTGAACAACCTAGTAATTCAGAAGGAGACTGATCTTAATTATAAAGCAATGTAATACCTCAGGGCAAATCATTTGCCCTCTCTGGCAAGCACAAACTAAAACACTTTAAGATGGACCCTTAAGATGAGGTTTTCTTTCTCCTCTTTGTTTTTTTTAAAACATATTTTAACAAAATAATTTCAAATTAGTTTGTTAAGATAGAACTCTAAAAGTGAAATGAGTGAGTCAAAATAAATGAAGACTTTTATGACTCCATAAAGCTAATACAGATTTAATGTGCAAATAACTATAATGGAAATTAGATGTAACTAAATATGGCTCATGAGTTTCATATTCCTTCCACTAAAATTAAAAGAAAATTTGAAAATATGAAATGAATAACTATACACAAAGCTCTCACAAACATTTAACTCATATTTGCCTATATAAAAAGTGTTTGTGCCCAACATCCTCCAAATTTACTTTTCCTTCCGTATAAAAGGTATTCAGCTAATTAGACTTCCTATGATGTGACTCACTCCTGAACATACTCTCTCAGGGATCTTGGGCCATAAATTAAAAGAGTTATTCAGACAGAGGAAGAAGTCAAGGAGAAAACCAAGGAAAAGCAAGATAATGTCATCTCCTGCCCGACATCACTCAATCCTCCACTTCCTCAGATACCAAGGTCTCAGATCTCATTAGAAAAGGGACAAGACATGAACAAGGTAAATCCCATTAAAAGGAAAATCTTGGATACTCTAATAAGATTTGGAAAACTACTGCAATTTCCTCAGAATAGCAAACAAATCTGGATTCTTAAAAATGGGAACACATTTATCCACATTCTTATCTGAAAAAGCAGACTCATTTTCAAACACATTCTTTTCATTTTGCATTTTTGTTGTACTAAAACTAACATGAAAGTTGAAAGAAAAAAAAAAAGAGATTAGGGCATCTTGATTAATTCTAGAGAACCCCCCACCCCTAATCCCTGTTTATCTATTCCCTCCATAGTCCCAAAACTTAGCATCTTTAGAGTTCCACAGGGGGAAAAATTTTAATGCTGAAAAAAAAAAAAATAACACTTGAACTGGGTTGTGTGGCACACACCTATAATCCTAGTGACTTGGAAGGTTGAGACAGGGGGATCTCAAGATTGCTGTTGGCCTGAGCAATTTGGCAAGACCCTGTCTCAAAATAAAAAAAAAAATAAAAAGAACTGGGGATGTAGCTCAGTGGTAAAGCACCTCCAGATTAAATTAAATACCCAGTATTAAATAAAATAATTTAATAGCATTTGATGGCTTAAGATTTTCAGATTGATGTAAAATTTAATAGAAGGTTCTCCAATAGAAAATATAAATGAAGGATTTGGGGGATTTTCTGTTGGCTTTTTTTCTTCACAATAGAGAACTTTATTTTTAAGGATTTGATGAATCGTTGCCTACGAAATAATGTATGGATGCAAAAAATGAGCATACACACACTTCCTACTTCAATACTGCAAAAAAAATACAGACTATGAAGAAACTATTCAAAATGTTAGAAAGTAGCCATCTCTTGATGCCATGTGACTTCTCTCTATTCCTCAGCCTATTGTCTTGTACCATGAAAATTCTTCATGAGCATATAGTAATTTTAACAGAACAGCACAGATACCAGTAAAATTAACCAAAATTCCAACATGATTATCAAGTTTCAACAATGTCCCATTAATTCACAGCCCAATACATTTTCTGATCACTTGCTAAATAATCTTCTGTTCAGTAAATTTTTTAATGCCTCCTTTACATCCTTATTCCTAAGACTATAGATTAAAGGATTCATCATGGGAGTCATCACCCCATAGAACATGGATATAAGTTTGTCTGTTGCATCCAGACCATCTGAATCAAGTGTGTCTTTAGACTTGGGTTTCATGTACATGGAGAGAATGGTACCATAGAATATTATTACCACAGTCAGATGGGCTGAGCACGTAGAGAAGGCTTTGCTTCTGCCCTCAGAGGAGCGGATCTTGAGGATGCTGGAAACGATTAATGAGTAAGAGATGACAATCAAGAGCAGTGGCATCAGAGTGAACAACGTTGTGGCCACAAGCATGATGAACTCATTACCTGAAATGTCAGCACAGGCCATCTTCATGACAGCCAGAATTTCACAGGAGAAATGATTGATGATGTTATTCCTGCAGAAAGGCAACTGTACCACAAATGCAGTTTGCACTGCAGAATTGACAACTCCTAAAAACCAGGAGCCAGCTGCCATGATCACATAGGAATTCTTGCTCATGATGATGAGATATCTCAGAGGATTACAGATGGCCACATAGCGGTCAAAGGCCATCATGCCCAGGAGCACACACTCTGTTGTCCCCATGGCCAAGCCAAGGAACATCTGCACTGCACAGCCAGAGAAGGAAATGGTCTTTCTTTCTGAGAGGAAGCTCACCAGAGTAGAAGGAATGGAGGTGGTAGTGTAGCAGATATCCAAGAAGGAGAGGTTCCCCAGGAAGAAGTACATAGGGGTATGGAGGTGAGAGTCCAGGATGCTGATTGTGATGAGGGTACCATTACCCAGAAGGATGACCACATACATTAATAAGATGAGCACAAAAAAGAGTACCTCAAGCCTTGGGTAACCAGAAAGCCCCTTCAGAAAAAATTCCACCAAAATGGTTTGGTTTTCCCATTCCATTTTATCATCTCTTTCACCTGTAAGAATTCAAAGCATTTTTAAAATAAAAATTTCCTTACTATAAGAAGTCTAAGTGCACCAATGCACAAATATAACATTTGTGATAAATCCAATGAGAGGAAGGAAGAAATAAAATAAGGAATAGAAGAAAGGAAGTAAAGGAAAAGGAATAAAAATAAATAATGTAAGAAGAGGAGTGTGAGAGAGGAACAATTGTATTGATCATTCATTCTGGGATAGGATTGCTGAGAGTTATTTTCAGAGATATGTCATTTAAACCTCACAATGTTATCATTTAAAAGCTAAGAAAACAACATAAGGGAGTTAAGCCTAAAGTCACACATCGAATGTGTGGAAAATGCCTTCCCATGGCCCATACTTATCTGACATTTTTCTATAAACCAAGAAAGCAATACACAATGTGTTGTATCAGAGATGTGGTTAAGTTACTTGAAAAGGCAGCCTGGCTCTAGATCAGAACTCAATAATAACCCATAAGTATTAAAATATTAAAAGAAGTGAATCTATCTGAAGGGAGAATTGTCACTGATATGAACCTAATCATATCAGTGCCTAGTTGTCAAAAAAAAAAAAGAAACAGGTTCAATTCATGTGGAAATCCTAATATTCTTGTCAAAATGCAAATGCCTTATTGGGGTGGGGCAGCAATGGAGGAGATAGAATGATTTTATTATCCTAATTTTTTTAACTATTATGCAGTTAAAAATGAATTGACTTTACCTTTCTATGTTCAATTCCTAAGAATTTTAAACGTGTTTAGATTCTAGTAACTGCCACCATAACCAGATCACCGAACTTTTTTATAAGTCCCCAAAAATCTTTCATGCAATTCCTTTTTATTTACTTCTTCCACATACTCACAAACCTGTTAACCACTGATGTGTTTTCTAGTCCCATAGTTTCATTTTGTCCAGAATGTCATACAAATGACATGTAACCAAGTTGGATTTCTTCACTTAGCTTAAAACCTCTAATATTCATTCAAGTTGTTACTGCTGAATAGAATTCCATCGAATGGGCGTATTACAATTGTCTATCCATTTATCTTTTAAAGAACATCTGAGTTATCTCCAGTTTGGGGCAGTTATAAATAGAGTGCTGTAAGTATTTATGATCCCATTTTTATAAAAACACTAGCTTCCATTTTTCTATGGTAAATATCCAGTCGTGGGATAAAACTCCTATGAAAAGCACACATTTAATTTTGCAATAAATGACAGTTTTCGAGAGCAACTGTATCACTTTTGCATTCCAACTCGCAATGTATGAGAGTTCCAATTTCTTCCCATCCTCATCAACATTTAGTATTGTCAGCAGGTTTTGTAAATTCATTTTAATAGGTGTGTAGTTATATTGCATCATGGCTTTAATTTGCATTCCTTAATGACTAGTGATGTTCAATATCTTTCCATGTTCTTTTTTGCCATCTTTATATTCTCTTTAGTAAAGAATCTGTTCACATCTTTCACCTGTTTTCAATTGAGTTGTTTTATTTCTGTTGAATTCTCAGAGTTCTTTACGTATTCTGAATGTGTCCTTTATCATATACATGATTTGCATATATTGTCTTCCATCTGAGTTCTCATTCTCTAAAGCAAACATCCATTAATTGCCATTTTAATGGATTGCTATCTAAGTCTAATTAAAAAGGATCCAAAAGAAAGCCTATGACTAAGAAGTTATCTTCCAACAGGGCAGTTCTGTAACAATTCTCATTTTGAATGTTTTCAGGGAAATATCCAGTTTTATCACCCAAGAATTAGGAATGGTGTTTGTTGCCTCCAAAGTTCTTCCTCAGAAGGTCTTGAGCCACCTCTTCTATTTTTTTTTTTTTTTTCTCAAAAATGGTCCCTTCCTAATGCGCCCATATACATACAAATTTTCAGTATTATCCTTGTTCAGGACAGAATCCATTGAAAGTGACCCAATCAATTCACAAAACAAAAAGTAATTTCTGGAAACAATAGGCACTTACCACAGAACATTTCCCCTTCTTAACAAAACTTTTCATAAGAGCAAAGACTGAATTAAAGACTTTCAACCTATTTCAGTCATCTTCTAACTACCCAGGTCTGCCTTTAACCATTATTAGATATTTTTCTTTCATTCTGCTTTTCCTTATTCCATCATTTTAATCTTGCAAGCTTTGAGATTCTTTTATACACTAAATGTGCCTGTTTCTTTTTATCTGAGCCCAGATTTACATTCTCAATTCTATGTCATAAAAAAAGCTACCCAAATACCTGCTCCTTGGTACATGGTGGCTGAGAAGTAATTTTACTGTAAGAATCATTCTTCTAACCACTACCACCGTACAACTTATCATCATGTCAAATCCACTTTGCCTAATGGAAAGAAACATGCATTAAATATTATCTTAGCAGTGACTAGTTCTATGCTCCTGGGTAATTTACTTCTCTGAGTCTCAGTATCCCATTCATAACATGGAGATTTTAATAGCCTCATTATGGGGTTCTTTAGAAAATAAATTAGGAGATTTATGTAAAGCATGTAGCACATGGCAAGTACTACTTTGGTTTCCTTCATCTTCTGGTGACTTGTTCTTCCATCATCCTTCTCCAAGAGTATCTTAAAATAATATCAGTTAGATTTATCCGTCTTCTCTCCTTAAGCAATCCAATCCACTATTTTCATCTCTTCTATGATTGAGATGAATACACATTATACCAAAGTTTAACCTTACACCATTATAACCAAAGTCCACTGCAGTTTAAAACAAGGAACTCACAAACTGACATTTTTATAATGAAGGCTATTTCAGTTCATTCATCTAAAATCTAAATGTGTGTGTAATACAAAATATTAAAATCATCATGAAATGCATCCCCCAACAACACAAGAAAAATTTAAATATTCAAAATAAGCTTCCAATGTTCATAGCAAACATAAGTCAAATTTTCTTCTTGTTAGATAATGACTCAATGTTTCTCTTTCTTTTTTCACAAATCCAAAGATGTATTCAAGAACAAGAAATAAAGCATTCCAAAAAGCAAGCCCGACATAAGATTCCAGGACAGGGACCAAGGTAAAACATTGTCTATTCATTATTACAATAGACAAACATTTGCTAAAGTGAACCAAACAAGCTGTATTGGTGCTAAGAGGTAAATAGCTACAAAATCAGACCTTGGTGAAAATAGCCTGCTTTACATTTTGATCAAGAGGTTCAGATCTGCCTGACTATTGTGCAGTAAACTCAGAACCAAAGAGAAATGATACTCTTTGAAGTATAGGCACTTATAATGAAGCAAGGACTAGGAAATACATTCTGACCAAATATTTTTTATTCCCAATTAGGCCTAGCAACTATCTGTTTTGGAGGTTCAAATTGCTTTGGATTTACAGCTATTCTTTTGGTTGGTTTTCCTCCCCCACCACACCACAACACAATTTTCTAATTAAATTTAAGACCTTTCTCTTAGAATCTTTATTCCTATTCCCTATACACTATTTCTAGTAGGAAATACTCCATTTCTACAACACATGATTTATTTCAACTCAGTTCATAAAGACTGACTCTTTCTTTGATTTGTTAGTTATTAGTATGTTTTCTGCAATTACCCTCTAAAAGGAAGGTAGAGTTACCTGGTTAGGCTGCCACACAAAGCAAATTTTTCCTTGATCTTCTACTTTCAGGCTATTATACAAAATTTTCTGTGAGACTGATGGATTCTTCTTCAAAAAGTGTTACCATTGGGGAGTCAGATGGTGACATGTAATTTGGAAAACATTGATGACAAAAGTGCCATTTCTAAATGATTTCAAATCTTTCTGTACATTACAGTCAAATGTATTTACAAAGGGAGTATATTTTAGTTTTGCTAGTTCAAAAGTAAAAGAAGAACAAATATTGACTAGTTCTGTCTGAAAATGTGGCACATTGTAAAGGCCCAGGAAATTATCTAAAGAATCTTCTCTCAGCTCAGGAAGGCAATTTAAATATATCTTGCTCTTAGGGACTTCTGCAATTTTCTAAGCCAAAATTTTAAATTGTTTCAGAGGAAAGATGTTCAAAACTTTTTGAAACGTCAAGAATAATACCCTAAGGACTTAATTATATTGGGCCCATTACTGTATTTTAAATAACCATCAGAAGTTCTTGAGGACATACATTACCCAATTCCCAAGTTACTATATACTCTAAGATTCTTATTCCATATACATTCTAATGACTTGGTCCAGAACTTTGTTCATCTCATTATGTCTTGTTGGTAAATAGAAATTATTAGGTTACATTAATTCTTAATTATAATTCTTGGTTAATAATAATAACACACAATTTTCATATATTGTTATAAAATTATATATATATATTAATCTACTTAAGGCATATTTGGTAAACTAGTAAGAGAAGAAAAAGGTTTTAATATACCAGTAATCTAAAAATTATTTTATTTGGCTCTGAAACACATTGTAAATGTAGGTGGCATTTTAAATTCACAGCAAATTCAGAAATTTCCAAACTGCACAATGAAAACCTAAAGGCTATCAAGCTATTCAGTTTTTTTGCAGTATTTTTACAAGCTAATTTGTAACTCCATCCCACTATATGTGTGTCCAAGAATTCACCCAAATGGATTCTTGTATCACCCAGAGTAATCACATTGGCATGAAGAGACTGGTAAATATCTGTAAGTTCCAGGTGCTCGCACTCCGTGACCCATCTGATCACTACCACAGAAATGCTCCCCTGCCCTGAACTACTTCACCCAGATAATGAATATAACTTGTTAACCGCAAAACACTAAAATCACAGCACTGAGAAGAAATAAGTTAAAAACGAGCGTCCCCCAAGTGTTGTAATGTTCATTGATCATTCTGATCACATGGAATTGATTCCTGGCCATCTTCTCAAGTTCTGCCACCTCAGGGCCTAAGCTTTCTTCCTAAGAACAGAGCAACAAGTTACATGGTTTTTCTTTTTCAGAAGCTATTTTACTTTTAAAAAACAAGTAAGGTCGTGGTTTTGGAAACAGAGTTTTTACCCAGTTTCCTTTCCTTTCTTTCTTCCCAAGTCTCAAGGGGACCATAAGCCTCATAATTTAAATAAAGTATCCAAATCAGTTATATCACAAGAGTTCAAGCTAATGAGATTATTCTTTTAAATTTTTTGGCAAAGTTTTAATTGTTATTTTACTAACCTATCTCATTCAAGAAGGATACAGGTGATAGTTTTATAAAACAAACTTGTCCTCTGATAACAAGTATTTTAAAGTATACTATTCCTTCTGCCACATTTAGGATGTGGAAAACATCAAGGAGCATGAAATGCAACACAGCCCTCAGTGTGTAACCTCCACAGATGCAAAGAAATTACCTAATCATTTATATGGAGGGTTTTACATTATTTATCAAATTAATTTTCTAAAGTAATTAGGTATCTTCTTCAATTATTTTTTCTTTCTTTCTTTTTTTTTTTTTTTTTTTTTTTGCAATTGTTTTGTTTAACTTTATGTATTGGTATCTATTTTTGAAGTCAGGAAATTTCAAAAAAGATACCATAGCTAATTTTTTTGATATTTCTTGTTCTGGATGAAAATGCAACAATATTATTTCTGTTTTTATTTTATTTAACTATACTAGTATAAGTATCTTTTCAATAATACAAATTCCCAACACCCCAAGGTCTATGGGAAATCATTTACTATCAACTATCCCTAGTTTAAGATATTTTATTCTCTTTATCCAAACAAATTTTAAGACTCCACCTTAAAGAAGTAACAATAAATGTAGAAAAGGTTTCCAGAGAAAGATATTCAACACCCTGCTCTTTTGAAAGGTAAAACATTTGGAATCAACAATTGGTTCTTAAAGGAGTTATTCTAGGCATTGCAAAGAAATCAAGTTAATGGCCTGTATGCAATTAATTATTTTTTCTCAAAAGCACCTAAAAGAGTGGGTGGATCCCATAGGAATGTTTGCAAGAGAAATCTTTGGCAGCAATCACCTCAGATGTTAGAGTGTCAAATGTACAACCTTATCAGCATAAATAATTGTTTTTCTGAAAGCAAATAGGACCAAACATTCTGGAGAAGTTATAAGAAATGAAATCCCACTTGACTCATACCTTCTCTTAACAGCTCAGTACAAACCCCAGACCATTGATGCTCATGCAAAGCCTCAGAGTTTTGCTGTTCTACTAAGAGTAGGGTTGGTTGTGCTCTTTTTTTTTTTTTTATTGTAAACAAATGGGATACATGTTGTTTCTCTGTTTGTACATGGCATAAAGGCATACCATTTGTGTAATCATAAATTTACATAGAGTAATGTTGTTTGATTCATTCTGTTATTTTTTCCCTTCCCCCCCCCCCTCCACCCCTCTTTACCCTCTATACAGTACTTCCTTCCTCCATACTGCCCCCCCTCCTAACCCTAACTCTAACCCTAACACTAACCCTTCCCTCCCCCCCATTATGTGTCATCCTCCACTTATTAGCGATATCATTCGTCCTTTGGCTTTTGAGATTGGTTTATCTCACTTAGCATGATATTCTCCAATTTCATCCATTTGCCTGCAAATGCCATCATTGTATCATTCTTTATGGCTGAGTAATATTCCATTGTATATATATACCACAGCTTCTTTATCCACTCATCAATTGAAGGGCATTTAGGTTGGTTCCACAGTCTGGCTATTGTGAATTGAGCAGCTATGAACATTGATGTGGGCTGTATCTCTGTAGTATGCTGATTTTAAGTCCTTTGGGTATAGGCCAAGGAGTGGGATAGCTGGGTCAAATGGAGGGTCCATTCCAAGTTTTCTAAGGAATCTCCACACTGCTTTCCAGAGTGGCTGCAACTAATTTGCAGCCCCACCAGCAATGTATGAGTGTACCTTTCTCCCCACATCCTCGCCAACACCTGTTGTTGCTCGTATTCTTGATAATCGCCATTCTAATTGGGGTGAGATGGAATCTTAGGGTGGTTTTGATTTGCATTTCTCTATTACTAGAGATGTTGAGCATTTTTCCATATGTTTGTTGATTGGCTTGTAGATCTTCTTCTGTGAAGTGTCTATTCATTTCCTTAGCCCATTTGTCGACTGGATTATTTGAATTCTTGGAGTAGAGTTTTTTGAGTTCTTTATAGATTCTGGAGATTAGTGCTCTATCTGAAGTATGATTGGCAAAGATATTCTCCCACTCTGTAAGGCTCTTTCTTCGCATTGCTGATAGTTTCCTTTGCTGAGAGAAAGCTTTTTAGTTTGAATCTATCCCAGTGGTTGATTCTAGCTTTTATTTCTTGTGCTATGGGAGTCCTGGTTGTGCTCTTATAGTCAGTCAAATTCCCAGCCAAACTGTACCAAATAGGAATGCATCATGGCCTATCAGCTCTTCACTGCTCTATTATAAAGCCTGCATAGTTAGATGAAACTTAGATAAGTCCTTTTCAAGAACCACTAGGATAAGGAATTCTCTTTTATTGGACCATGATTAATTAGGGAACAACATAAACTGTTTACAAATGACTGGCATAATGAATCCTATGCAATAACCAAAACTGTTGTTTGAAGATACTGCATCAAAAGTCATCTATTGAATGAATTAATTTATTTACCTATAACTATAGTTTGCAGCTGAGGTCAAATACCATGAAGATACAGAACTGATTTTAAAATGATTCTCTGTGGTTCATTTACTATAAACAGGAAGGTTAGCTGCTAATATTTACCAATTAATTTTCCGAAGACTAAAATTATTTGCTGCTTACTGATGGGTACACAACTCAGCTGCTTGAGCTAAACCATAATTCCTTCCTTAGGAAAGTGATGACTCTAACTACGATTTCATTAAGTGCAAAAAGAATAACTTTCATGGAAAGGGATAGAAATTGTTCTCCACAGAGAGCAATTTGGTTGCTTTTATTCCTAAATCTAAACAACACAAAAATAAAATAAACCGCACTGTAGTCTCGCCTCTAAGTGTCACCAGAATGTTTTCACTTAACATAACTTCCACATAACATAGCAGTGGTGTTCTCTGAGGTTATAGGAAAGAGATGGTCTGAAAGGCCTTGTACTCAGTCACAGTCTATAGGCAAGCAGCATCAACATCACCATGAGCATGTTAATGAATGGAGATCTCAGGACCCCACCTCAGACCCACTAAATTAGAATCTTTTACAAGTTTCCCCAAGGGATTCCTGGGAAATATTAAAGTTTAAGACTCACTCAAGCACATCCATTCCCCCCCCCCCCCCCGCCCCGGGTTGCCCTTTAGAATCGCCTGGAGAGTATTATTTTAAAAGGTGTGTGATTCCCAACTCTTAGACACCTTCCATAATGTTTGGATGACAATGAAAAATAACACATAGGTTAAATCAAAAAGCTTCTCCACAGCAAAGGAAAAAGGGCATGAAAAAGAACCTACAGAATGGAAGAAAATTTTGTCAGCTATTCCTCCAATAGGGGATTAATAACCAGAATATATAAAAAACTCGAATTAAATAATCCACTCAATAAATGGGTGAAAGAGATAAAGATATATTTCTCAAAGAAGAAATATAATGGTCAATAAATATGTGAAAAAATGTTCAACATCCTGGGCAATTAGGGTGATGCACATCAAACCTACACTAAGATTTCATCTCACCCCAGTTAGAATGGCAATCATGAAGAAGACAAATAATGACAATTGCTGTCAAGGATCAAAGGTGAGTGGAAGGTACATTTATACATTGTCAGTGGGACTGAAAATTATTACAACCAGTTTGTCAAGTAATATGGATATTCCTCAAAAAAAAACAAAAAAATCTAGGTATGGAACTACTATATGACCTAGTCATTCTACCCATTGGTATATATCCATAAGAACTCAAATAAGCATACTATAGTGATACATGCATACCAGTGTTTTATAGCAGCACAATCCACACTAGTCAAGTTATAGAACCAGGCTAGATGCCCATCAGTAGATGAATGGATAAAGAAAATGTGGTCTGTATACACAATTGTGTTCAACTCTATCATGAAAAGTAATTAAATTACAACATCTTCTGTTAAATGGATGAAAATAGAGAACATTATGCTAAGTGAAATAAACCAGACTCAGAAGATCAGGGGTCAAATGTTTTATCTCATACGCAGAAGTAAGAGAGAAAAAAAAGGAGTTTAAAAAGGGAGACCTTGTGAAAACAGAAGGGAAATCAATGGAGTAGAAGCAAGGACTAAGGGCGATAGAGGAAGGGGGAAAAAATTAAGTCCACCAGATTGTAATAGATTTGTGTATAAATATACCACAATGCATTCTAATTTTATGTATAACTATAATACATCAATTAAAAATAGAGTAGAGGAAGGGGAGCAATGTAAGGGAGGAAGGGAGGAAATGGGGGTAGTACCAGGGACTGAAATGGAGAAAACTGTTATATGCATTATGAATATGTCAAAATGAACCATATTATTATGTATAACTACAATGCACTAAAAATACACACAAAATTTTGAATAGCAGTTCACTCAGTATGATTTTATGTAAACTTCACCTCTCTGGATTTCATTTTCCTCGTAGAATTACAATGTTGATAAAATGAGTAAACTGTGTGAACATATTGTAAACTATAAACCCCTAAAACAATGGTATTGTTAATGATCAGTATGGTATTAAATAAAATAAACATTTGTTGAACAGATTAAGACATGCTTTATTCAAAATATTTATTTTCCAAAGTGGAATTTGTGGATCCACAAAATCAACAGAAACAGATAATAAAGGGAAGGAACTGAGGAATGGAGGGTGAGAAGGAAAGGAGAGGTACTGTACAAATTATGTTAAGTGCCTGTACAAATATATCATAATAAATTTCACTACTATGTATAACTAAAATGCACCAACAAAAACAAAATAAAAATACAAAGGGTTTTTCCCTCCCTTATATCTCATGCATCATGATCTCTAAAAATAAAATATAGAAGCTGCTCATTTAACAAGCTACAAAACCAGCTCAATTGCTTCAAAAGGTAGAAGAACCCCATGAACTAATCTCTCTGTTTTTATCACTCTTTCATCTAGTATTATCATAGTTGTAAGACCTCTACTTTAATTACCTCTTCACATTATATGAAATCACTCATTTAATTCACATGCTGTTTCTTTTTCTGAATTACTCTGGGTTGGAAATACAAATTAATAAGAAAAAATTGGACAACTGAGATTGAGTTCATCCTGAGAGGTCTTTCTAATACCCAGAAGTAGACAAAAAAAAATTTTTTTACATGTTTAGTGATGTAACTGGAATCCTATAATTTTCCCCAGAATCACATCTAGATTATCCTAACTTTCCTGGTATCCTACCTCCTCCTGCTCAAATATTTATTCCTTGGTAAAAACCCTCCTTTCTGAACATTTAGAGTGTATCCACTGTTGCCCCTGCAATACTAATAAACTTCCTATAAGAGAAAAAACTCTCTTCATTGGATGTAATATATAAACGTCTGTTTCCTATTCACAGGGTCCACAGAGTGCTCCTGACAGCAATGGTGTATGACTTCTATGTGTCCATTAGCAAATATCTGAGTTTCCCCCAACATCGTAAATAAGAGTCCTTGTATTTATAAGACAGCTGTTCCTCATGAATTAGGCTTTTTCAACAAATTGACATAAATGTACTAACATTGTGGAAGAAATATCATTCATTAATCATTTTTCTGAAACATTATCTTTAATGAAAGTAGTGTGCACATGTTTCCTAGAATGATAGTATAATATGTTGGACCATGGAAGGTTTTCTTTTACTCCATTACTGCTAATTTCTGTTTTCTATATTTTTAGTACCTATGCTATGCTGAAATAAATTCAGCTGAAAGAAGTAAAAAGTTTTTTCTGCATGTTCAGTCCACATGAGTGGGGATTGTGTTTTATGGAGTATGTGTTTTATGTAAATGAAGCAAACATCCAAAGATACTCCTTCTGACAAACTAATAGACTTGGTCTATTGTGTAGTCATCCCCATGTCCAATTCTATTATCTATAACCTAAGGAGTAAAGAGGTACTTGGGCATATAAAGAAAATTGATGAGTAGACACTGGTGCTGGAAGAAATGATTAGAAACCGATGACTTTGAGTTCACAAATAAAATAAGTTGACAAATTTTGAGGCAAAATTTTAAATATAAACAGAGCAAAGAAAGGAAGATTATGTGTGGAAACAATTTCAGAGTTAGAAATTTAGGATTAATCTAACTATATCACTTATGAAAATGATCTCATAAAATGTAAAGACAAGTTGTCAAAGTAGTACAAAACAAGTAAACTTATAAGGTCAGACAAAAAAATTGAAATTAATCTTACCCAAGAAAATCCAACACATAAGCCTTCTGAGAAATTATATTTGTCAGCCTCTTCCATTTGGAAAACTTTTGATATATTAGCTTGTTTACCATTATTTTTTTATTTTACCCAAGGACCTCATCTAGTCCCAATTTACATGTCCAGCTGTGTATTTCACCTTCTTTTCATGACCATGTTTGTCCCCATCACCTTCACACATACTATGTTCATTCACCATGTAGTTTTGCAGTTACTTTATGTTCTTACACAGCTAAACACAATAACACATGCTATTTCCTCTGCACTGTCATCTTCCTTCTTTCCTGGTGAAATCCTAGCAATGTCAGAAGAGACAAGTGTCACAACTTCTGCAAAGCCTTCTAACATGCCCTTGAGTTGGTCATTCCCTCCTCTGTGCTGCCCTGACCCTTACCTTTACCACTATGGTTTTTCTTTTATGGCATAAACATTTGTTAGCAGCTAAAATCTTCTAAAGTTCAGAAGCATGGCTAACTGTTCATTTTATAAAGTCCAAAGCCAAGTTAAATTAATGGTAGGCAGTAATTAACTGTTAATGAACTAATTAATTAAAATTGAAAAAGAACAGTAAAAATACAAGTCCAAGTATCATTTGAAATAAGAAAAATGGATATTATATATCATTCTATCCCTCAAACCACAATTCCAAACACTCTTGGTAAAATATCAGCTTATCTTTAAACATAGGAGAAAATAGGTAAGAAAAGATGACTAAATGAAATGGAAGAGGTCATCTGGTCTGGGCAAGACAGACAATATAGAAGTGTACAATATTATCTGATAATCAATTGGCAAGAAAATAAAAAGCACTGACTCTTATTCATATGTAAATTTATTATAAATATTTTCCATTCATAAAAACTGACCTTAGGTGGCTAGTGAGGTGCAATATATGCTATTGTTGCCCAAGATATCATCACTCTTCTTGTTTTGTATTTTGCCCCAATGTTTCTACAAACTCATATTAAAATTTTAAGAACAAACTTTAAAATAATTTCAAATATTGTATGTTGGGTTTTTAGAAAATATTGTTTTCCAAACAATATTTTGGAGTAAATGTTTCTTTCAAAGGAAATTCAGTTTGCAGCACATGAAAAATTTCTGATTCAAAAACAAAATTCAGAATCAACATTTTAATTCTTCAGAGAAATGTCAGCATGCATATCAGGCAAAACAACTGTTCTTAGGCTTTATAACAATTTCTCTTTTACCCTCTTGTCCTTCTCAAATGTCTTTTGAGATATTTCCCAACTCATCTGAGCATAAGTAGCCCTTTCCTTCCTGGGACCCCTCTTTAAAGGGAAATTTTACATACTCCCTTCACAAACTCTTCACATGCTACATTGTAGTTGAGAACCACCACCACCACCAACCCCGGAAATCTGTGACCCAGCCAAATAATGCTCATCTATGGCCAGTCTTAGAATGTTGATACTGCAAAAAGAAACTGAATCTATCACCAAATGGCTTAAAGAATATTGTCCATCTTTATTGAGATTATCAAGACTCAATTAGGTAGGGTCACACAAAACCAGCATCAAAACTTTCCCAAAATTCAATTTAGCTGTTCTTTTCCTTTTTCCCTAATTTTATTTTTGCAGTTTCTCCTTCTCTATCTTCAAAATCTCTAGTATGCACTTCTTTCTTCTTCATTCCACTGTCCCCACTTTCTCACTGACGTCTTTCCTTTCTTTCTGAAAGAGGGTTCAGATCCTTTCATGTGAAGATCAGCATATGACCACATTTAAATTACTCCCAGTAGGGCTGGGGGTATAGTTCATGGGTTTGATTTCAGCACTCAATAAATTAGTTAATTAATTGCTCCAAGTTCACCCATTACTGTGTTCAGCCCAACAAAGACCCAATAGAAGGTGGGGAGAGGTAAATATTCTATTTTTGTCCCCAATTTATGTCAATCTACATTCAAAAAAACCACATGTTCCTCTGCCATGTTTTTTTTTTTGTTTGTTTGTTTTGTTTTGTTTTTCCAGGTTGTTTAGTTGTGTTCTTTTTTTTTCATCAATAGTTAACACAGTGCCTAAGACAATATAGGTATTTAGTAAATACTGGTTGATTAAATAAGTAACAACTGAATGAATGAAAAGAAAGCTCCTATCCTACAGGAAATTCATGCAACTGCAGAAATACCTAATTTGTTATACTACAATAAATTATCATTGTGTTCTTAGAGAAACTTACAAATTCTTTAGAAATCAAGTAATTTTTCAGTCATTAAACAATAACAATGTTAAAAAAACAATAACAATGTTAAAAAGCAATACCAATGTTTTTTACTCAAAGATACCACTGTTCCTCTATTTAAACACAAGATAGACTAAAATTCATCATCAGCTGAATAAACAAAACGTGACATTACCCCAGACATCTCTGCATGGAAGGGTGCTTGCTGGTATGTAGCCAAAATGAAATCAGACCTAGGTGATACGGCTTCATATTTCTCAATGAAAATGACATATATCCAGTCCAGGTAACCAATACCCAAATGTTCCTCTATAAGATCATCTCTATCTCATAATGGGCATTTAATGTTGAGTTTACATAGTACTCTGACCCTTAACAAGACCCTTTCCACTAGATCTTCTAAGAGTGATGTGACTATAAAACTGATTCACATAGAAAATAAGAGATTAAGTTAGTAAAAAGGTCCTTCCTTTTGCATAAGATTAGAGAACTCATCATTCCAGAGTTAAACTAAACTTCATTTTCCATAAGAAAGAGGGTGATTTGGATGAGAATTTTTTTTAGCCATAAATTTCTATCTCTCACTTCTTCAAACAGTTTAGCCCTACATTTCTCTTTCATTTAAATATCAGGAACAAAAAAAAAAAAAAAGAATTTTTAAAATTAGTGGTATCATTAGTCCTTATATTTATTTTGGAGTCAACAGGTAAAAATTACCCCTGCATTTAGAGTAAAACAATTCAAAACACAGAGTAGCATTTACATTCCTTCTTAAAAACGTTTCTGACACAGTATATTCTTCATGGCTGCCTTCACATCTTTGTTCCTCAAACTGTAGATGAGGGGATTGAGCATGGGTGTCACCACTCCGTAGAAGAGAGAGATAATTTTGTCTGTGACTTGTTCTTTGTCGGCCCCAGAAGAGTCTTTAGCCTTGGGTTTTGCATACATGAAGAGGATGGTCCCATAGAATATAATAACCACTGTTAGGTGGGCAGAGCAGGTGGAAAAGGCCTTCTGTTTTCCCTCTGCAGAAGGAATCCTCAGGATGGTGGAGAGAATGAAAACATATGAAATAAAAATAAAAAGTACCGGGGCCACAAGAAAAATTACATTAGCAACAATCATGCTAATAATATTAATGGATATGTCAGCACAGGCCAATTTTAAGACAGCCAAGATTTCACAAGTAAAATGATTGATGACATTATCACCACAGAAAGGAAGCCGCATTGCAAGTGAAGTTTGCAACACAGAATTGACACCCCCAGCAATCCAGGACCCAGCAGCCATGGGCACATAAGAAGTCTTGCTCATTATGATGGGGTATCTCAAAGGGTTACAGATGGCCACATAGCGATCAAACGCCATCATACTTAAAAGGACACACTCTGTGGCTCCCATAGCAAAGGAGAGAAACATTTGTACTCCACATCCAGAGAAGGAAATGGTTTTCTTTGAAGTTAAGAAGCTTCTGAGAAATAAGGGAATAGAAGAACTAGTGTAGCAGATGTCCAAGAATGACAAGTTACTGAGGAAAAAGTACATGGGGGTGTGCAAGTGGGAGTCAGAGACACTTACAGTGATGATGACTCCGTTTCCCATCAGGATCACCAGGTACATGCATAGGACCAACACAAAGTAAATGGCTTCAAGCTCTGGGTAACCTGTAAGCCCCAGCAGGATAAATTCTGTCACAGAAGATTGATTGTATTTTCCCATGTTAGTATTTTCTTTTACCAAAAGGAATTCTATAATGGCTGAAATGCATGTGAATCTGCTACGGCAGTGTCAGTAAGAACCGTTTACATTCTTAAGTGGTTTCCCATGTGGGCAATAAAGACCTACAATTGAACACACAAATAGCACAAGAATATTACTATCCTCAAAGTTAAGATCAGCTAGACTTTCATATCTCATGAAAGAGGTTTAGCTCTAAAATAAATGTCCTTCTTAAAGTTGAATAGATAAGAATACATGCAGCCGGGAGTGGTGGCTCACACCTGTAATCCCAGCAGCTTGGGAGGCTGAGGCAGGAGGATCTTGAGTTCAAAGCCAGCCTCAGCAATGGCAAGGTGCTAAGCAACTCAGTAAGTCCCTGTCTAAATAAAATACAAACTAGAGCTTGGGATGTGGCTCAGTGGTTGAGTGCCCCTGAGTTCGGTCCCCTGTACCTATCTCCACACACACAAAAAAAGCAACTAGAATCTTGCAACTCATTTGCATTATGAATTTAAAATTACTTTGCTGCAATGTCACATTAGTATTTTGACCAAACAATTCAGAATAAATCTAAAATGTATAAAATAACATTGGCCAGCAAGTATTTGACCATTTTAACAATCATATATCATAAGCTAATTTTTCTCTCAATAACTAATATGATACCCTTAACAAAAATCACTGTTCTTCAGTACTAAAACAAAGCAGCTTCTGTAAATCCTGCTCCAAAGATCATTTAAAGTCAGTTTCAAAAGAGTTTTAGAGCTAAATGAACAAATAGAAAAGAAGATGTATTTTCAGAAAAAGGATTTTTAGTTATTTTTAATAGGGAAGAACTATAAATGCCTGCAACATCCTAAGAATATTAACTAGAGCCTTAATAATGTTGGTAAAAGAAAACAAGAAACATTTTTAGGTAAAATGATTCTTCTTCCTCTCTTTGAGTAACAATTAGGAAGTATCTGTAAGTCACTATATTGTCCTGCCTGGTGCACATAATGAATGATAAATTGACCTCAGGAAAACACTAGTGCCCAGTCTCAAGCTGCAATCAAATCCCAAATAATTGTATAAATTACAAAATTGCAGTAACAGGGGATTTACTCTTTTACCTTCAGGTTTGAGAAAATGTGAATTATCTCCTCTTTGCACAGATGTCAGTTTCCTCTGCTCTAACAGCTGCTCTGTGGTCTTCCTCACTGCATATTCAGAAACACCCATGACAGTAAGAAGTAGGCCACTTGAAAATTCTTAATGTAGCAATTTCCTATAATTATTTGTATCCCCATTACATTGGAATATGGAGTGTTTCTATATTAAAATGCCAGAACCAGAAGTCCTATGTTTTTATGAGATTGCTAGTCTCATAATTTCCACTTCAGCAAAATAAATAAGAACTAGCTGTGTCCCAGTTCTCATTAAAAGCAAGTAGCTGGCATTGGAAAAACCAATTAACCAGTGGCAAAATAGAAATGACTTCCAGTAATGATGAAAGCCGGGCTCTTCACAGTCTTCTTCACTACTAGAGGATTCTTTAAAGGACCAGCCAATGGAACACGGAAGCAACTTAAAGTGTTTGCTACTCTGAGGATGTTTCTAATCCCCCAAGTAATTTTAAGTTCTCAATGTGGATTGGATAGAAATTAGAAACTTCCTAGTAATTTTGGGATTAAGTCCCTCAGAAGCAATTAAAACAAAGTTGCTAGTACAACTTAATTGTGTAACTCACAAACCAGCAATAATTCTAGCTTCATACTCTCTGGGAAGAGCAAATATAGGACTTCCACCCAGGTTAAATGGTCAAAAGATAGAAATTAGAACAGACAATATTTAATGGAGAGCTATGTCAGATATCTGTAACAGTTCAAAATGATACTCTGTTCTCAATAACTTAATTGCTAATTATCTTTACTTTGACCTCAGTACTAGAGTCTCAGACCCCTATAAAAATCATTCTGGTATCATTCGCTCCCCTAAACAGACATAACTATAAGCACAGTCATTTTAATTTTGCTTACTCACACCTCTATTCAAGTATATACGCAAGGCCCAAACTTATCCAATCTGTCCTTTACTTAAAGCTCACACTGGCCTGATACAACAAGCACCAGAAATGCAACAATTTCCATGACTGGGAAAACAATAGTTTACTTCAGGACAGGAAAATAAATTCCAACTTGAAGTAATTATTATAACATTTGCCTTGACTATCTGTTGAAATGAATGTTAACTCATGAAGAATTCAATTCTTTTACATGGATATTTCAATTCTGAAAGTAAATGGAATCATTATGTGTAGTGTTTAAAAGAAGGGAATAAAATTTGACAAAATTGTTCATTTTTATCAGTGGAAAATATTTTTAAAATGTCATTAAGAACTATAACATAGAAAAGCAACATATGCCAGGAAAGATGTTATGTCATTCTTCAATAAATCAAACTTGAAAATCAATTCTCAGAGTTGTTAACTTTATGCAAACTTGCTCAGTATACTGGCTTATAATGCAACTGTTGAGAATGTTTTCTTACTAAACAGTGTTCAATGGACAAAAGAATTGAGTAGATTGATGTGACCACTGAGGAAGCTATATTATAATGTAAATGAAAGATAAACTACAACTGAAAGAATTTCATAAGCCAATTTTGAACAGAAATAAATGTTGAATATAGTTAAATAAATATATAAAGAGGTATGCAATATAGGTTCTTATAACTTGTTTCAGATAAACAAAAAATAAATTGTTAGCAGGTGGTACCCATGTAGTATTCTTCTTTTATGCCAGTATACATATGCAAAGGAAATAGTTCAAATTTAACTGGATGTCATACACTTTTCTTTGCTAAGCTAGCAATCTTAACTTCCTGAAATCAAGACTCACATGGAATTCAGTTAAGCTCGTGTTGTCCCACCCAGCCACTTCCAGTCATTGGAGCGTATGGAGCCCAGACCTCTCCATACGCTATCATTGTACTCCTCACAATGATACTGTCAGGTAGTACTTTTTTCAGAACTTTCAAATAAGGAACAGAAATATTTAGTCTTTTAGCCCATTTGGTCTACTGTAATAAAATATTGATATCTCTTTCCCAAGGAGTGTCTTGTCACTGGTTGATGTTTGCTTCCTTCCCAGGGATTGTCCTGCCACTGGGAAAGAATATATTAGGAAAGGATCAATGTTATCAATGTGTTGCCTTCTCCCTCACTCCCTCTTCCCAGACCACAATATTTTGGGGTTTGTTGTTTCTCATATGGTACAGAACATGTAAGCAAGCTTTGCCTTTAGTCTGGTCCCTTTGAAATTACCCAGAAGTAATCTGGAATGGTGGGATTCTTTTTTATTATTATTTATTTTTTAACTAATACATTAAAAACATAAAAATTTTACATATTTATGGGGTACCAAGTGATGTTTCAATACATGGGTACATTGTATAAAGTTTATATCAGGTTAAACAAATCTATCTCAAGATCCAAGATGGTGGAATAGAGGAGGTCGTGTTCCAGGATACTCCGTGGCATGAAACCTAGAAAGCAGGTGAAGAAAATAAAAGGGAGACCTTCAGTGGAACTTAAAACTGGATATTCAAAGCAGATGGGGGAAACAGGAGGTTGGATATAATAAAATAAGGAAAAATCCCCAGGGCACAGCTACTACCACAGCTGGGCCAAAAGCACCATCCAGAGAGGTCCCTTCGTGAGCTTAGTAGAGGGTTAAAGGAATTAAAGAAATCTGCATTTTTGGGAGGACCAAGGTGTGTCTGGGTACAGAGCATTTAGAGACTAAGGATATCACCTAACAAACCTGAAGGATGAGTTGCACAATATCTGTGTATGGGTAAAGAAGTCACCATCTCTCCAGTCAAAGTGTGGAGGACAAAGGAAGAAACCATTTTGTAGCTGTGACACAGGGACCAGCAACTGAGAAAGCTGATTCCTGGTAAACCCAAGTTTGGCCCAAAATACACACTGCACAACATAGGGTGTGCTTAAGTGACCAGAAGAAAATCAAATGTGAGGAGAGGTTTATACGGGGGACAACTGATCATGGAAACCCACCTGGTTCTACCCCTCCCCCTTCAATCCAACTGCTTGTCGGACTAGCTGGGACAGAAGCATCTCACAGGGAACTCTGAAGGGCAGGGGCAGGAGAAATTGTTTGGAGCCTGAACAAGAAACCAGAAAATGTGGGGTCTGCAGGGGACCTAGGAGACTAAGAATTGACTCCCCCACCAACACTAAAGGGAGGAACTACACTAAAGGAATACTCAAAGGAGAAACTAATTCAAATTACAAGCTAGATAAACCAAGATGACCAAGAATACAAATCATATCTCAATAATAACCTTGAATATTAATGGCCTAAACTCATCAACCAAAAGACACAGACCAGTAGATTGGATTAAAAAAACAGACCCAACAATATGCTGTCTCCAAGAGACTCACCTCACAGGCAAAGACATTCACAGACTGAAGGTGAAAGGATGGGAAAAAACATCTACACATGAATCAAGTAAACAGCAGGGGTTTCCATCCTCATACCAGATAAAGTGTACTTCAAACCAAAGATAACCAAGGGACAAAGAAGGACATTTTCATACTGCTTGAAAGGAATTATATATCAACAAGACATAACAATCATAAATATTTAGGCCTCAAACAATGGAGCATCTACATACATCAAACAAACCCTTCTCAATTTCAAGATTAAATAGATCACAACACAATAATACTGGGTGACTTTAACATATCTCTCTCACTACTGACTAGATCCCCCAAATGAAAACTAAACAAAAAAACTGTAAAACCAAATAATACAATGAATAGTATAGAATACTTCATCCATTAATGAGCAAATACACTTTCTTCTAAGCAACACATGGATCATTCTCTAAAATAGACCATCTGATGCCACAAAGCAACTCTTAGCAAATACAAAATAATAATAATAATAATAATAATAGAGATAACACCCTGCATTCTGTCAGATCATAACAGAATGAAACTAGAAGTCAATGATAGAATAACAAGTAGAAGCTACTCTAACATCTGGAGACTAAATAATATGCTATTAAATGAATAATGAATAGCAGAGGAAATCAAGGATGAAATTAAAAATATTTAGAGGTAAATAAGAATAGTGATACAACATATCAAAATCTCTGGGACAAAATAAAGGAAAAGCTAACAGGAGAGTTCATTGCATTGAGCTCATTCATTAAAAGAATAGAAAGTCAACAAATAAATGACCTAACATTGCATCTCGAAGTCCTAGAAAAAGAACAAATCAACACCAAAAGCAGTAGAAGACAGGAAAGAATTAAAACCTGAGCTGAAATCAATGAAATTGAAACAAAGAAAAGAATTCAAAAACAATTCAAAAAACTTGGCAGGATAGAAAGTTTGTACTTTGAATAAATAAGTAAAATTGATAAACTCTTAACCATGGTAATGAAGAGAGAGAGAAAACTCAAATTACTAAAATTCATGATGAAAAAGGAAATATCATGATGGACATAATGAAATACATTAATCAGAAACAAATTGAAAATTTATGCTACAATAAAATAGAAAATCTCAAAGACATCAACAAATTTTTAGAGACATATGACTGAGCCAAAGTGAATCAGGAGGACATACACAATGTGAACAGATCAATCTCAAAAAATGAAATAG
This sequence comes from Sciurus vulgaris, assembly GCF_902686455.1. Taxonomy (NCBI): domain Eukaryota; kingdom Metazoa; phylum Chordata; class Mammalia; order Rodentia; family Sciuridae; genus Sciurus; species Sciurus vulgaris. The sequence continues at coordinate 62,580,037 of NC_136476.1, forward strand.
AAGACACCATCAAAAATACAAACATCATTACCCTATGTACATGCATGATCACACAAACGGTGTGACTCTACTTCATGTACAACCAGAGAAATGAAAGTTGTACCTCATTTGTATACAATGAATCAAAATTTTTAAAAAAGAATACCAACAAAGAAAAGTCCAGAATCAGATGGATTCTCAGCCAAGTTCTGCAAGAACTTCAAAGAAGAATTAACTCCAATACTCCTCAAATTATACCATGAAATAGAAAAGGAGGGAACCCTTCCAAACTCATGCTATGAAGCTTGTATCACCCTGACACCAAAACCAGAAAAGACACATCAAGGAAAGAAAACTTCAGACCAGTATCTCTGATGAAAAAAAATTCTGGCAAACTGCATACCAAAGCACATTAAAAAAATAGTGCACCATGATCAAGGGGGGGTTCGTCCCAAGGATGCAGGTTTGGTTCAACATACAGAAATCAACAAATTCATCACATCAATAGACTTAAAGATAAGAACCAAATGATCATCTCGATAGTGCAGAGAAAGCATTTGACAAAATAAAGCACCCCTTCATGTTCAAAACACTAGAAAACCTAGGAATAATAGGAACATACCTCAACATTATAAAAGATATCTATGTGAAGCCCAAGGCCAACATCATTTTAAATGGAGAAAAACTGAAACTATTCCCTCTAGAAACTGGAACAAGACAAGAATGCACTCTTTCACCACTTCTATTCAACATAGTCCTTGAAACTCTTTTCAGAGCAATTAGGCAGACAAAAGAAATTAAAGAGATACGAATAGGAAAAGAAGAACTCAAACTATCACTATTTGCTGACAACATGATTCTATACTTAGAGCATCCAAAAAATTCCACCAGAAAACTTCTAGAACTAATAAATGCATTCATAAAAGTAGCAGTATATAAAATCAACACCCATAAATCAAGTGCATTTCTGTACATCAGTGATGAATCCTCTCAAAAAGAAATTAGAAAAACTATCCCATTCACAATAGCCTCAAAAATAATCTACTTGGGAATCAACCTAAAAAAAGAGGTGAAAGACCTCTAAAATGAAAACTACAGAATACTAAAGAAGGAAATCAAAGAAGACCTTAGAAGATGGAAATATCTCCCTTGTCCTTGGATAGGGAGAATTAATATTGTCAAAATGACCATACTACCAAAAGCATTATATAGATTTAATGCAATTCCAATTAAAATCCCAACAACATTCCTCATAGAAAGAGAAAAAGCAATGATGAAATTCATTTGGAAAAATAAGAGACCCCCAGAATGATCAAAGCAATCCTTAGCAAGAAGAGTGAAGCAGGAGGCATCACAATACCAGACTTTAAACTATACTACAGAGCTATAGTAACAAAAGAGAAAAGGTATTGGCACCAATATAGTCAAGGGGGTCAAGGGAAGAATGGAGGAAATATGGAAAGTGCAGAGGGGAGGGTGGGAAGGGGAAGGTGTATGGGGATAGAAAAGATGGTGGAATGAGATGAACATTATTACCCTATGTACATGAACGATTGCACAAATGCTATGATTGCATCGTGTACAACCAGTGGAATGAAAAGTTGTGCTCCATTTGTGTACGGAGTCGAAATAAATTCTGCTATTATGTATAAATAGCAGAATTATTATGTATAAAAAACAAATTTAAAAAACACATCCTACTCAATAAAAGGATCAAATAGTCCTCAGTACAATAATACTGGATGGTTTCAACACATCTCTCACCAACAGATAGGTCATACAGACAAAAAGTATAGACTCTTCAGAACTAAAAAATTCTATTAATCAAATGGATCTAACAGACATCTATGGAAACCCTCACTCATCAATAACCAAGTTTACTTTCTTCTTGATGGTATGGGAAATTTCTCTAAAATATACCATACTTTAGGACATAAAATAAATCTTAGAAAATATGGAAAATAGAGATAATTCTTTGTATCCTATCAAATCACAAGGTGTGAAATTAGAAATTAATAACAAGCTGGGTGCTGTGGCACATGCTCATAATCCCAGAGGCTCAGGAGGCTGAGACAGGAGGATTGCAATTTTGAGGCAAGCCTCAGCAACTTAGTGAGGCCCTAAGTAACTTAGTGAGACCCTGTCTCAAAATAAAAAATAAAAAGATTCGGTGATATGACTCAGTGGTTAAGCACCCCTGAGTTCAATCCCTGGTGATAAAAAAAAAAAAAAAAAGAAAAAAAATATATATATAGAGAGAGAGAAATAGAACATATGAAAATCCCTGGAATCATATGAAGACAGTTCCAAAAAGAAAGTTTATAGCATTGTGTGTTTACATTGAAAAAAAATGATCCCAAATAAATAATTTAATTTTATATCTTGAGTCCTTAGAAAAGGAATAACAAACTAATTTCAAAACCAGGAGACAGGAAATAATTAAGGTCAGAGATGAAATTAATTACTTTTTAAAGAATACAAAGGATCAATACATAAAGAGTTGCTTCTTTGAAAAGAAACAAGATTGATAAATGCTTAGGCAAACTAACCAAAAAAAGGCCCAACTCAAAATTAGAACTGAAAACACAGATATCAACACAGACACTTCTGAAATCCAAAGGATCATTAGAAACTGTTTGCTATATAAATAGTATATACATTAAAATTTATACCCCAACAAACTGGAAAATCTAAATGATACTGACAAATTTTGGAATATATAATACCTACTCAAACTGAACCATGAGGATATAGAAAACAAGCACACCAATATCAAGCAATGAGTTTGAAGTTGTAATTAAAAGCCTTCCAAAAAACAAAAGCTCACAATCAGAGGAATTCTCAGCTGATTTCTATCAGACATTTAAAGAAAAAGTAAGGCGAATCCTTCTCAAACTATTTCCTGAAATACTAAGGAAGGGAATACTGCCAAATGCATTCCATGAAGCCAGTATCACCCAGATACAAACCAAAGAAAGACATATCAAGGAAAGAAAACTGCATACTAACATCCCTATTGAACATAGATGCAAAAATCCTTAATACAATACTGGCAAACCACTTTCAAAAACACATTAAGAGATAGCACATCATGATCAAATGAGTTTCATACCATTTGGAAGGCTGGTTCAACATATGCAAATCAATAAGTGTAATGCACCAAATAATTAAGCACGAGAATCCCATAATCATCTCGATAGACACAGAAAAAGCCCTTAACAAAATCCAGCACCCATTCATGTTAAAAATGCTGAAGAAACTAGAGATAGAAGGGATTTACCTCAACATTACAAAGACTGTAGCCAACAAACTCAAGGTCAACATCATGCTGAATGGAGAGAAACTGACGGCATTTTCTCTAAAATCAGGAAGAAGACAAGGATGTCCACTCTCACCACAGCTATTCAACATGGTTCTTGAAATTCTAGCCAGAGCAACCAAGAAGAAGATTAAACAAAAATAGGAAAAGAAGTCAAATTATCTATTTGCTAATAACATAACTCTGAATCTGGACCCAAAAAACTCCACCAGAAGAATTTCAGAGCTGATAAACTTATCAAAGTAGCAGGAGACAAGATTAACATACATAAATCAATAGACTTTCTATACTCCAATAATGAATCTGCTGAGAAAGATAAAAAGAGCTCCCATGTTCTTAGATAGGCAGAATTCATATTGTCAAAATGGCTATACTACCAAAATCAATACACAGATTCAATGCAATACCAAGAAAAATACCAATGACACCATAAAACACCACATAACTAGACTTAAAACTAGTCCTTAAATTCATTTGGAAGAATAAGAGGCCCAGAATATCCAAAGCAATACTGAGGAAGAATGCAATACCCAATCTCAAATTATACTACAGAAGAGTAACACAACAGTATGGTATTGGCATGGAAACTGACATGAAGACCAATGGAATAGAATAGAGGACACACTGACAAACCCACATAGAAACAATCATTTGATACTCAGCAAAGATGCAGAAAATATATGCTGGGGAAAAGATAGCTTTTTTAAACAACTGCTGCTGGGAAAACTGGATAGGATATCCATATGTAGAAGAATGAAACTAGATCCCTATCCTTCACCTTGCACAAAAAGCAACTCAAAGTGGATCAAAGACATAGGAATCCAATGAGAAACTTTGCAACTGCTAGAAGGAAATATAGGCTCAATACTCCAACATACTGTCACAGACACCAATTTCCTTAACAAGATCCCTAAAACTCAAGAAATAAAACCAAGAATCAATAAGTGGCATCAAATTAAAAAGTTTCTGTACAGCAAAGGAAATAATTAAGAGCATGAGCTAAGATCCTACAGAATGTGAGAAAATCTTTGCCAGATACTCCTCCAACAGGAAATTAATACCCAGAATGTATAAAGAACTCCAAAACAACACCAAAACAAATAACCCAATCAATAAATGTACAAAAGAACTAAACAGACAATTCTCAAAAGAAGAAAAACAAATTGCCAATAAACATATGAAAAAATGTTCAACATTCCTAACAATGAGGGAAATGAGAATCAAAGTTACATTCAAATTGTATCTTACTTTAGTCAGAACAGCAGTCCTCGAGAATACAAATACTAATGAATGCTGGGGAGGATGTGGGGGAAAAAGTTATGCTTATACACTGTTGGTGTGACTGCAAATTAGTACAACCGCTTTGGAAAGCTGTATGAAGATTCCTCAAAAAATCAGGAATGGAATCACCATATGACTCAGCATTCCACTCCTTAGTATTCATCCAAAAGAACTCAAATCTGCATACTATAGTGATACAGGTACACCAATGTTTGTAGTAGCAAAATTCACAATAGCCAAATTATGAAACTAGCCCAGATGCCTGTCAGCAGATGAATGGATACAGAAAATGTGGTACATATACACAATGGAGTTCTATTCAGCCATAAAGAAGAATGAAATCATGACATTAGCTGGCAAGTAGCTGGAGAGCATCATGCTAAGTAAAATAAGCAAGACTCAGAAAATCAAGGGTCGAATGTTTTCTCTCACATATGAAAGGTAGACCACAATAAGGGGGGAAATGGATAGGGGGGGTCCCATGAAAATAGAAGAGAGCACAGTGGACTAGAGAAAGGGAATATCAGGGAGTTAGGGAGGATGGCAAAAGGGAGGAACAGCAGAGTTAAATCGACCAAATTATACTATGTACATATACGAATATACCAGTGAATTTCACCTTTATGTATATCTGTAAAGCACTGATTTAAAAAAACGGTAAATAAATAGAAGGCAGAACGGTAGAACAAAGGAAGGGGAACAGGGGAGGAAGAAAGGGCAGAAAAGAGGAAGTATTGGGGACTGAAAAGAGCAAATTATATTCCATGCATGTATGAGTATGTCAAAATGATTCCCCAATATCATGTATAACTAGAATGCCCTAATAAAAACATCTATAAAATAAAAGACAATTCCATCCGTTTATCTGCAAATGTCATAATATTATTTTTCTTTATGGCTGAATAATATTCCATTGTGTAAAAGAATGGAAGAACTTTAGACTACATAGAGGGAAATGAGAGGGAGGAGGGTGGGGTATGAAAAATGGTGGAATGAGACAGACATTATTACCCTATGTACATGTATGATTACACAAATGGTATGAATCTACATCGTGTACAACCATAGAAACGAAATGATGTACCCCATCTGTGTATAATGAATCAAAATGCAGTCTGTGAAAATAAAAAAAAATAAATAATAAATAAATAAATAAATAAATAAAACACAATCAGGTATGGTGGTACACACCTGTAATTCCACCAGCTTGGAAGGCTGAGGAAGGAAGATCCCAAGTTCAGAGGCAGCCTCAACAATTTAGCAAGTCCCTAAGCAACTCAGTGAGACCCTGTCTCTAAATAAAATATTTAAAAAGGGTTGAGGATGTGGCTCAGTGGTGAAGAACCCCTGAGTTCAATCCCTGGTACAAAAAAAAAAAAAAAGGTAATAATAATAATAATAATAATTAATCAAAAAATAAAAGACAAATGCAAGACCTGAAACCATGAAATGAGCAGAAGAGAGCCTTGGAGAAACATCTTAGAACACTGGAATAGGCAAGGATTTGGGAGATGAGACCAAAAGCACAGGGAAGTGAAAATAGACAAATGGGATTTCATTGAACCAGAAGCTTGTGGAATGGTGGGATTCTTTGGATTCTTCTCTTAGGGCCCATGGCATAAACAGCTAAAAAGAAGACAGTCAAGATGTTCACTAGCTTGAAGGAAGTGCCACCTAATTAACTTAATGTCTAAGTTAAGAGAAAGACGTGGTTAAAATGCTGCAGAAAGTAATGACATATAGCAATGAGTACCCTTGTGTCCTCAAACGCTTAGAAACTGAAGTCCCAACATCTTCTCTTTCAGAGTGACAATAAATTCTGAGGGGAGAAATAAAGTCTTTCTCCCACTGGACAGTAGTCATCTTATTTTATGGCTCAGCCTTTTCTGTGTACATGAAAACCAAATAAAATGACACAAATATATCTGATGACATCATCAGGCTATCTTATGGAATGATGACCCTAATGTCAAAAAAGCTTCAGGAATAAGATTAAAGAAGCTGTAAAGAGGTCCTGTAGCAATCACCTGTCTTTACTGAAAACTATGAAATAGCTTGAGGCATGGGATATTCTCAATGGGGGAACACATCTTGTCTTTTGTAATCTGATATTGAAAAAATCTAGTTTTATGAGAGCTTGCATGCTTACACAACCTGATATGCAACTCCCATTTTTTTTCAACATCAAGTATCATGTAAACCTTCAGCGCGGTGTCTTATCTGCTGGATTTCCAGTTGTAAGGAAATTTTCCAGCTGGTCCCATAAAGATAGTGATGCTTGTCAAGATAATCTCACCCCACCCTCACCCCACCTCATTCTTGGAACACAGTCATCATATTGTTATGCAGCTACATACAGTTGTCCTCCTTATATCCTAAGACCCCAGCCAATAGCAAGCATTCTATCAGACTTGAAAGTAAGCCAGCATTCAATGATTCCAACCCACAGACTTCAAACTGCCACAACTAACACCAAGAGAAGAGGAAACCTGTCCAACTAAGCACAGCACAAATTACAAGGCAACACCAAAATAAATGTTGTCCTTGTTTTAACCCACTAAGTTTTGCTATAGTTTGTAACCTAGAAACAAATACCCAGAAAAAATAACAACAAAAAAAAAATGAAATCCAGAATTTCTACAATGTGCCATTCACAATGTTCAAGATATAACACAAAATTACTACACACACTCAAGCAAAAGACAATAAATCAATGAAGGCTAACCATGAGATAATTCAAAGGATGCAATAAATAGATACAATTTTCAAGTAGACATTATAACTATTCATTAAAGTTTTTAAATAGCTCATATGATTAAACAGATAAGAAATCTTTGCACAAAAACACTAACTATAAAAGAATCCAAAAGAAAATTCTGGAACTGAAAACTATAATATAAAATTTTTTAAAAGCACTGAAAGTTCAACAACAAACTCAAAGTGACATTAAAAAAAAAAAAGAAGTGCAAGTAAAAATAACTCAACAGTAGTTACCCAATTTAAAAAGAAAGGTAAAGAGTGTGTGATCTGTTTCCTGCCAGAATGCTGAATGACACAATTGCCTACACAATACAAATCCCATTTATTTCTTGATAACAAAACCTAGATTTATATTTAACTATCAGCATCATACTCAGGAATGGCGGGGCCAGAAGAAGCATGATTATTTCAGGCTAATATGGTAAATCCTATTTCCTTTCGTGACTGATGGTATTTGTGCCTACCTTCAGATAGGAGTATGACCCAGTTCTGGAAAATTAGAAATGAGAAAGAATGAGATGGAGCTTCTGGGAATGCTTCTCACCCTTAAGAAGAGCAATAAGCAGGGACATTGATCTATGTTCCTGACTCTTGAAGTGTAAGGATTTGATTTCTGTCACTGCCAGCACAATAGTAATAACCAAGAAAAAGAGTAAAATAAAAAACAGGAAAAGACTTGTGTCCTTGATGACCTCTCTGAATCTTGAAACTATCAAGTTATGGAGTTCTTGTTAAGTGAGTTAATAAATGCTTTACTTTATAATATACTTTGAGGTTGCTTTTTCCCTAAGTTGCATTCAAAGAAATCTTTGCTAACACTAAAAACTTATCACTGAGACCTATTCTACCTCAAATATTTCCTGATTCTCATAACCAGATAGGTAACAATTTCTTCCTTTGAGTCACTACTTCTTTCTTTGAATCTATGTCCTATTTTACCTTAAATAGTTATGTGATTTTATTAAGAGTATCTACTTTTACTCTAAGAAGTGCTACATGTAGAGGAAATTTTTTGAATCTCCAAATCTACTTTATTTTGACTCTTCTAATAGTTTCATTTTAGATTGTCTTCTGCTTATTCATGATCCTCTACTAAATTTTATGGAGGACTTATGTTTATCATTTTTATATATCCATACAATGAGTAAACATATCTGGCATCAAAATTTAGCAAAGGACCTACCCCATAGTTGAATCTTAAAAGGTGAACAGAAGTGAAATAATGGAAATACGAAATACATACCATATCACTAAACTATAATTGATTGCTTCTCTTTACAAATTGTGTGTTCCGTTCCCACATTTCATATTGAATTAACTTTATAAATGAGGTAAAGTCCTCTAGGGCAACTGTTCTCCTAATTAAGGCCTACATGATTTCAGAGGTGCCAGAAGAATACAAGTGAAATAGAATTAAAATATTAAAATCTGGAGGTGGTATAGCGTGGTCAGGGTCTAGGAAGTTGAAATGCACTAAGTAGAGGAAGAGGACCTGCCGGAGAGCCATGGCAGGAGTCTGTTGTTCATTACCCGGAGGATACACGTCCACAGCTTTGGTCGTTTACACCCTTATGTCTATTTCACACTACCAAGACAGAAATGTATAGCACACTCACTCATTTTCCATTCTATAAAAAGGGCATTATGAAAATTTCTCACAATGGGAATTGGCTTTTATTCACAGGGAATGAGAGTATTACCCTCCAATATTGTAATTATCTTAAAAATGCTAAAGACAGGTAGAAAGTACCAAGAATTCGACAAGAACCTGTTTTACTCCCACTCATTACATGTGTTTTCTTCCTCTCTATATTCCATTTTAAAGTGATAGGATTCATTACAACCCTCTTTAAAAACAACCAGCCAAATCCCAGCTACTTGGGAGACAAAAGTAGGAAATCACAAGTTTGATGTCACCCTCAGTAACTTAGTGAGACCCTGGATCAAAATAAAAAAAGGAGCTGGAATGTAGCTCAGTGGTAGGGTGCCCCTCGGTTCAATCGTCAGTACCATAAATAAATAGAATCAGAAAATATATGAAATACACGAACTTTAAACAGAAGGTTATAAAATAGCAAGTATAATATGCCATCATGAAAATATGCCAAAATATCAATACTTTTATCTAAAATTATGGATGACTTTCATTTCTTCCTTTGGGCTTTTCTGAATAAACCAATTTTCCACAATGAATATATATTATTTCTAAAATCATAGAAAATTAATTCAAAGAAGAAAATGCTATTTAATGAGTAAGACATGATTAGGTCTTTGAGACATTATCCTTTGTATTCTAAAATGTGTTACCATTAGGAAGATTTAAAAATTCAACTTTAAATCACTTGTGGGATTATGGAGTCTCTTAGAAGAAAATAAAGATGGACTTAAATTGGCTGCCAGAGGCACCAGTGAGTCCCCTGGAAATACTTAGAACCCAGAGGTTAGAGAATACATAGGTGTCAGACTGACTTACTACAAACTCAAATATATGACATGGGTTTGTACTGGGGATGAAAGCTTTACTTTTGAGCTGCCTCCCACCAACTCCAACTGTTAGCCTTCTTCTGGAGCTGTAGGATTTTTATGTATGGATTCTATGGCATGACTACAGCTCAAAGAGAAGACAGCTAAGGTTAAAACTAATAAGAAGAGAAACAGTCACAGCTACTTCATTCTTGTCATCATACTTCTGCATGAAGCCATGAAATATCTTCAAACTTCAATATGTAAATAGAAAAATTTAGTGATACCCTAGAGGAAAGTGAATATTAGAGATTAAGAATTACTTGGGAAATATGGAAATTAAATTGTTAATGCTCCAAGTCCTATGTTCCAGGAGGAAACTTTAATCAACATTGTGTAATTTTTTTAGGCAGTATTTTTTGTACAAAACTATAGTTTTATGTACAAAACTGCAATCATTTATGTAGTTTCGGGAACTTCCTTTCTCAGGCAATATGTCATGAGCATTGTCCTACATTGTTTTTAACACTGCTCTAATACTGCAGTTTGCATTGGTGATATTACATGTGACTTTATGTCTTTTCATTTATAATACCATTAGCATCATATGCCAGAATTTCAGTATCTTAGGGGAAAACATGTAGCAACTACTAAAGCATAATTTAATTTGAAATATGATAGTATGTGCAATGTCATTTATTTTTATTTTCTCATCTGATCGTTGGCTCTCTCAGTTAAAAAGTCAAATAATAATAATACGTTTTAATGACTTTTAGGAAAATACCTCCAGCATCTCACCACTTGGAATTATATTGATCAACAGTTTGAGAGAGATGATTTTTATCAGCTTAATGATTTATCTTCCTAAGTCTAGATTGCCAAAAGGTTGTATTGAGAATGAATATTGTATTCTATCAAATGCTCTTGGGCATCTAGTTAGATTACAATGTACTTTATTTTTGTAACCAATTCATTTCATATATTATATTGACAAATTTTCAGGCATTAATATGGAATTCCAAGCATTAATAAAAATAATTAACATCACTTTAATGTATAATTGGATGTACCTTATATTCTTTGCATATCATTCATAAATTGGATTGGCCAAAGTTTTATTTTCCCTGTCACGTTTGGGTAAAAAGGCTATTTTAGTTTGATAAAATAATTTGCAATAATTTTTCACATTACAATGTTTGCATATAAATTATTTGTTTCTTAAAATCACAGTAGTTATTTTGCATCCAGTGTCCACTTCGAAAGTCTTTCATTGGCGCCCTATTATATGCCAGGATATATGGCATAGTTTGTGCTGAATAAATAAGTAAATGAAGTATGCTATGCAAGCAGAAAACACAGGGGTGTTGCAGCACATAGCAGGGGCATCACCCTCACAACAGGAGGTGAGAAAGTTTTCTAGAAAAGATAATAACTGGATTGAAGAAGTCCAAATTCCAGCTTAAGAAAACAGCATGTGCAAAAGCATAGAGAAGAAAGATTGTAGTGTTTGAGGATGATTAAAAGAAAATCAGTGGGTCATTGCAGTGCACTGTAAAAGTGGCAGCAGTGGTTTCAGTATTACTACTTCAAAGGGACCAGAGAATGATTGGAGGATGGGCTGGAGGTCTTTAAAGCTGTGTTGCATACACAGCACATTGTTTTCCTTAGACTGTATTCCTCTGTTGGTGTGACTTTTATGGGGTGCTAATGAAGATTATTCAAGAAAAAACCCACCCAGTAACTCCTTCCTTGACACCATCATGGGAGAAGAAATATCAGAAGTGAGAGGAGGAAAGAAAACTGAGGGAATCAGGATAGACTTTTTGTGATGGGTTAATTGTTTTTGGCAACATTACTGATTTCTCTTTCTCTTATTCATCCTTGATTCCAAAAAAAATATGCGCACTTACCCACAAGTTTTTAAAAAAAGCAAAAGGAAATCACTTTTTCTTCATCCCTTTGTTTCCAAGAACCCCACTCCAGAATACAAATGCTTAGTGCACTTTCTTTAGCATTAAATATTGACTATTTTTCCTTCTTTTCTTCTTCCTCTCTTCCCCATTCTTCTCTCTCTTTTTCCATAAATGTCTTGCCACATATTAAAACAGCTATATAACTCTTTCCTTTGTGGAATAAACCCATGTGGCCAATGTGCACAGAGAGGAAAGGAAAGACATAGGAAGAAGGGAATATTTTCCAACATACTAATATTGGTACTATCATTTTTTTTAGCCTTACCAAAAAATAACTGTCCAAGTGATACTATCTTAAAGGAAGACAAATATAAAGGAAAAAAATGAAGATGAAATTCTTTTTCCTATCTTCTCCTGTCCCTTATAAGAAGACAGTCTTGTCATCTGTGACCAGCCAAGCAGTAAGTCATTCATCTTAATCTTCAAGCTCTTGGTATACAAATAATTCAAAGGAAATGTATAGTTATAGGTGAGATATGATCAACAATAAATATTTTCATTTTCATCACAACCCAGAAAACACAAGCTACAACGGTGATGGGATAAAAGAATAAAACATGAAATCCTTTATATAATACGTTTACACTCATATTTAAGCATCAGAAGAGAATAAGTTTGAAAAAAGTGGAACACAATTAAGTTTTTAATAATATAGGTTAAAGTTATAAGTAGACAGAACTTACGAAAATATGAGTTGGGAGGGAAAAGGTAAAAAAGGTCAAAACTTTGGTCAAATTATATTGCTATATAGCGTACATATACAAATAACATATCTCATCATTATGTATGACTATAATGCACAAATAAAAATTGTGGAAAAAGAAAAAAGTGAAATTAATTTGTAAAGCATAACTCAAAAGGATATAAAATTCAGAGCAGAAAAAAATGGCCCAAACTGAGACAAATCCTGAAGCATATAGTGATTTTCAGAGGAAAGTAAAAAGCTAAAGATTCCAAGTGTGTGATTGGTAGAGGCAAAAAAAAATGGTAAGGGTTCTCATGCCATTACTCTTGATTATACTAATCCTCATAATTGTGAAATTCCTTGATACAAGTAGAAAATTAAGGAGGCTATGATCCAGCCTTCAGAACTTTCTGTCATAACACTTTAGGTCAGAAATAAAGCAAATTGTGATGGTTCCTATATAAGTTTAACGCATTTTTCTAATAGTTTTCTGTTGCTTAAAATCAGTATAGGAATCTGTGGTCTGGTGGTTAAGAGGGCTGACTCTAAACCATGACTAAAATATTCAATTCTTGTTTTATCATCTGTTATCTCTGTGGCCTTGTAAAATATACTTCGATTTTTGTGTCTTTCTTTGCTCCACATAAAATGGGAGTGTAAAATGGTATCTGTATTACAAAGTTGCCCCAAAGTTTAAATCAATTAATACATTCAATGAGTTTATATTAGTGTAATGTGCTTACAACAAAGCGTTCAATAAAAGTTAGCCAATACTAGTTTAGTCACTTACAGAAGCTTCATGGCCAAAAATAAAAGTAATTTGGAAGATCCAGGGATGCATTCCAAAGCATCAAATGTAAAAAAAATGAAATAATAGATATAGTAATAATAATTTGTGAAAAGATACGCCTGGAAAAACAAAATATGCAACTAAAAGTTTAGTGGTAGAGATAAAAAGAATGGAGAATGTAGATTGATTGGAAACATGTAAAAGTTAGGAGGAAAGGTAATGTATGGTGACTTAAATGGAAGATTACAGACCCTAGAAAATCTGTGTATAGATGGGTGCGATGGGGCACACCTGTAATCCCAGCAGCTCAGGAAGCTGAGGGAGGAAGGTCACAAGTTCAAAGCCAGTCTCAGCAATTAGCAAGGCCCTGTCCAAAATAAAAAATAAAAAAGGGGCCAGGGAATGTGATTCAGTGGTTAAACGCCCCTGGATTCAATCTCTGGTACCCACCCCCCAAAAAAAAAAGAAAAGAAAATCTGTGCATAATGACTGGCCAGGCTCCTTAGTGCCTACAAATTCCTAGAAATCACACTCCAATGATTCTGACTCTTAATTGATTACATGTCCCACAGATCAGAAAATATTCATGTTCATCAATTATGTTTCCCTACTTCAACTCTCATTTTTTAAAAAATCAACTTTTTCCTTCTGAGTCAATCAAGTAACTTAAAAAGTGTAGTTTATAACAGTTATGAATATATAAATGCATATTTAATATTGTTTTATTATATATTTTATTATGTTGTATTCTCACATAGTTTTAGATAACATGTTGAAACTGTCTACTGTTCCTGCCACCTAAAAGATGTTATCTAATTTAATCCTCACCCAAACCTACCAAAGAATTAATAACATCCCCCATTTTTCTAGCTGAGACTAGTAACTTAGCTAGTTGAAACAAAATAATTAACTTAAAATGGATCATACTGAAAATAAGTGGCATGGCACTAAATCTACATGGTACTTTAAATTAGAATGAGCTTTATTAGAATGGTTTTATTTCAAAATATTCATTGATAAAGAGATTTTTATGTATCCAGATTTGAATGTAGTTTGGCCTAAGATTATATATAATCAGATACCTGGCACTTCTCAGCACAATTCCAAATCTCTGCTACTGTTTGATGCTAGGTAGTATTTGTCTTTCAGTGCCTCTTTAATCATTAGTAAAATTAACATAATATCTCTGCTGTTACTGATTCCAGGAACTACTCTAAAATTAAAAAAAAAAAATAATGGAAGATACTCTCTTAAAGGAAGACAAATATAAAGGAAAAAAATTCAGATTTCCCTGAATCGTGTCTTTTTATGAACGCTGGAGATGACATGGACACATGAAGATGGGGAATTATTCTGCAGTGACTGAATTCTTTCTGGTGGGACTTTCCCAGTATCCAGAACTCCAGAGTTTTCTATTTGTACTCTGCCTCATCATGTACAAGATAATCCTCCTAGGAAATGGTCTCCTCATTATCATCAGCATCCTGGATCCTCACCTCCATACTCCCATGTACTTCTTTCTTGGAAATCTCTCATTCTTAGACATCTGTTACACATCATCATCCATTCCCCCAATGCTTATTATATTTATGTCAGAGAGAAAATCTATCTCCTTTCTTGGCTGTGCTCTGCAGATGGTTATCTCCCTTGGCTTGGGCTCCACTGAATGCGTCCTCCTGGCTGTGATGGCCTATGACAGGTTTGTAGCTATCTGCAACCCACTAAGGTATCCCATCATCATGAACAGGGTGTTATACATGCACTTGGCTGTGTGGTCCTGGGCCATAGGCTATTCCAACTCCTTAGTGCAAACAGTCCTGATAATGGTGTTGCCTTTCTGTGGTAACAATGTTATTGATCATCTTACTTGTGAGATCCTGGCTCTCCTAAAACTTGTATGCTCAGATATATCAATGAATGTGCTTATCATGACAGTGGCAAGCGCTATCTTACTGGTGATTCCTCTGCTGTTAATTTTTGTGTCCTATATTTTCATTCTTTCTTCTATCCTAAGAATTAATTCTGCTGAGGGGAGAAAAAAAGCCTTTTCTACCTGTTCAGCCCACCTGACTGTGGTGATCTTATTCTATGGGTCAGCCCTTTTTATGTACATGAAGCCCAAGTCAAAGAACACCAAAGTATCTGATGAAATTATTGGACTGTCTTATGGAGTGATAACCCCAATGTTGAATCCCATCATCTATAGCCTGAGGAATAAGGAAGTGAAAGAAGCTGTGAAGAAAACTTTGAACAGACACTTCCATCTAACGAAAATATGAAAGGCCTTGAGACATGTGATACTCTCAACACCGGATCAGCTCAGGTGTTTTATAGTCACAGATGAAGTCTGCTTATAAGGCCAAAGGTGGGACTCCCGTTCATTTCAACATGGAATGCTCATATAAACTTTCTGAATATTGTCTTGTCTGCAGTTTCTATCTGTGCACAGCTCCTCTAATTAGAATTCATGTGATGAATCTTATCCTCTCTGCCCTCTGCTCTCCCTTCTCTATTTTTCTTTCTTCCTCATTTTTCACTCTCTCTGCTCCCTTGTTTTCTTCTCCTTTTTGTCCTTCTCCTCCTCCCTCCTTCACCTATTTCATTTCTCTTCCTTCCTTTTGTCTTCTCAGTCTCCTTTCACAGTTATTTTAATTTGAACATGTATTGGTGTTTAGGGCCAGCACCCGCTCTTCTGGTAAAAGTATCTTTCTTTGGATGAGTAAACAGTCCCTCCCTTTGAGTTTGTGTGGTTCTGGACAGGGCTGATCCAATCTTTTGGAAACAGTGGTAAGCACTGAACACAGGCCTAGTCAAAACAAAATCCTTCTTGCCACAATGATTCATTCAGCATGGCAAGTGAGTCAAGTCAGGCTAATCGAACTCAATCCAAGAATGCTGTCCCAATATGAGGAAAGGGGAACTCTTTCTGCTAGAGTTGCTAAACAGGTAGAGTATGCATCTGGAACCATACATGGAAAAAGACTAACTGAAAGGTAAAAGAGGAGTTGTGAGTAGGAGGGGAGAGGATGTCTGATGCAGTTATTTTAACTCCTTGATTAAACTGTGTCTAAAGTCAAATTCACAAATATTCTTTTGGTTATATGAGTCAAAAAATTATCTTTCTTTTAAAAACTAGCCTTGAATTGGATTCTTAATAACAATCAAATAGTATTCCTTGGCCTACTCTCCATTCACATTTTTGAAACAAAAAACTTACAGGGATAGATTATTTAAGTAGTCCTAAGGTCTCCAGCACTCAGGGGTCCTCCTTCTTCTTTCATTAACTGAATTATGATCATATAATTTCTGTTCTTCATGCAGGTAATTCTAGTCACCTCTCAATAATTTCTAAGGAGTGTTTACATTTTCCTAGATTCTGGTTTTCATTTTTGCCCCAGACTATTATTCTAAACTTTACCACCATTTTTCTGGTGATCTAATATGTCTCTGTGTTTTTAAACTCTCAACAGTACATTTTCTCCACAAGGATTAGATAGAAGTCTCCTAAATATCCATATTCTAAAGGTCACTATATTTAACATCTTTCTTTAGGCTGAAAAGATCTGTGACACAGCAAGTAAAAGAGAAATATTAAACATCACTGTTTTGTTATCTGTAGCTATGCCCCTTCGCATGGCCCCTCTTAAGTCCATTTTCCTCTTTGTCACCTTTCCTGCTACCAGGTTGATAGTGTCTATCCATTTTTTAAAAGAACAGTGCTTACTCACCAGGAAATTGAGCCTTAATGATTTTTAAATATTGAAGTCCAATCCACAAGAACCTTGAATGATGAGTTTTGTTTGAAAATATATCAAGCTGTACACTTAAGATTTGTGCACTTTCAATAAAAGATCCAATAAAGAAGTACACAACCCATTGCCTGTCTTACACAGTGAAATTAGAATGATCATCACAACCCTTCTAAAACTAGGATCCACATGATCCATTCTTGACAAAGGAAGAACCATGGTTGGAATCCAGTAATCAAAAGCACTTTTAACATCTTTTATTTGAGTTTCTTGTAAGCTCCAATACTATAGCATTTTTAGAAATTCCATTGTATTTCAGCTCACAGCTGCTCTGGAACATCTCTTTCCACCATTTCCTAAGACCCAGTCTTCATACTGTTTCCACCCTTTCTTCTCCCATCACACACTTCCTTGATCATGATAGTCTTTTTTTATGTAAACTAATCTGTCCTCTGAGGGCAAGGGATTTAGAGAATCATGGATTTTAAAGGAATTGAGCAATTGAGTCCTGCATTCTGGGGAAAAAGCTGTTAAAATTCTCAAGAAGTTTTGTCCTACTATATTACTTACCAATGAAAACTAACTTTTTTCACCACACTTCACAGATGTTAACTTTTTAACCACTTTATCAACTTCTCCAGGAAGAAATTATTTCTTTCTCTTTTATCCAAACATAGGTTTTACAGCATGCTTCTATTACATTTCTTGTTATATGTATTATATTTATTCAATGTAGCATAGTTGGAGGAGGAACTTAGAAGTCAAGAAGAAGTGATTATGAACTACAGTTTACTCAGATTATAAACTGCATTAGAGTCTGCATTTCCCACGAACTAAAATGTTGAATTTAGTCCCTGGCTCAGGGGAAGGGAGTAATGAGGACCGAATTTAAAAATGCAGAATGTATTATTCAATGCTTTTCTAATGTCATGCAATGAAATATACACATTCCTCATAACTCTGTCCATATACACCTATCTCTTCTAATAGACTCTAAATTTCCTGAAGGCAAAACATGAAAGTAATCTTTATTTAAGAGACCTTGGTATCCAGAAAAAAAGTAGGCATTTATTGTAAATGGGTGCCAAATAAATAAATAAATATGTGACTACCTTTCTTATGCTGTAGGTAAATAAGGATATTTGCCATTGCCCAAATAATCCCTACAATTGCCATTCACTTCCACTAAAATTGCCCTCCCTGTAATCTACCTATAAAAACTCAAACTGCCTCTCAAAAATGTCTCCTCTGACTTAAAGCCTTCTGTAAAATCCTAGCACAACTCTTACCTCTTCTTTCTCTAAGTTAGGTTTCTATAATAAACTATTTAGGTTTTGGAATATTTATTATGTTAAGATTTATATTCTCTTCGCAATAAAACTGCTATTCATTGAAATTTTATTAGGGGAAAAACCTATGACTTACATGGTCTTGAAGTGGGTTTCGATGAATACATTAACTGTTCATAGTATAGAGTCTTTTTGTATGAAGTTTATTCACATTTTAAGAGGATTTCATTTTCATAAAATATGATAAGTATGACTGTGACATATGTAATACATACAACTACTGGAGCAAAACTTCTGGTTAAAGTAATATGCCCTATTTTACATATAATTTTTTTTTTTTAATTCTGGGCATCAGAAGATTCACTGTTAATAGGTTGGCATAGTCTACCTGATCCAATTACACATAGATATAACCACTGAACTACTTTACCAAGTTTATAACTTGACAATAACCAAAAGATAACATGAAGAACAATGACTCCAGTCCTGAGATCTACATAATAGGCATTTTTAATATAACAAGTTCAAAACAGAAGCTTTGATTTTCCTATCCTCGAACTACTTCTCAATTCTTGCTCATCTCAGGAAGTACAGCACCACACATGCATGCCCATCAACCCACCAGCACAATTTAGTGTGATCACCCTCCATTGCTACCATACTATTCCAAGACACCATGGTCTCACCTGTGCTAACACAAAGGCTTCCTAAATCACATTCCAGACTTCCATTCTCCCACAATTCATTCTTTGCACAGCAGCCTGAGTGTTGTTTTTACAATAGTACATACTTAAGTCACAGAACAGATAAACCCTATTGATGGTATTTTTTAAATCAGAATAGTGGCTGTCTTTGTTAGGGAGGGATTATTTCAGGTATCAACTGGGCTGGGGCGTGAGGAAACTTATCTGAGGTTATATTAATATTCTATACCTTGATAGGGGTTTCAGTGATACAGGCATGCATTTGTCAAAACTTTGTTACCTTAAGATTTGTTGATTTAATGTGTTTAAAAGAAAAACTAAATGAATATTAAACTTGTTAATAATGCACATGCTAAACTATTTAGAGAAAAGTGTAATGATACCTATTGTTTGCTTAGAAATGCATCCAAAAAATGACTTGAACTTAATGGAGAGATACAGAGATAAATAGACACATAGACTGATATAAGCATATCTAGTAAAATATTGATGGTAGAATCTAGTTGGTGGGCACGAGATGTATAACAAATTTTTTTCAGTTTTTCTTTATGTTTCAAATTTTCATAATATGTATACAAAAAACTAGCAAAATCTGTCAGGAATACAGTTCTTGAATGCATTTTGTATCCATGAATGAAACAAGGATAGAATTTGGATCCTAAATGATATCATTATAAATTCCCTGAAACTTAGTTTAAGAAAAAGTTCTACTATTTTAAAAGGGAAAACTTTTTAATGGGTTATTTACCACTTTTACAAGAAAGAAATTAAAAATAAATTTAAATGGTCCCTGTGAAACTTAATTTCCTATACCAAACTCTTGTCAGGGTTTCAGTTGCTATCCTAGGGGAATTAGCACAAGGGGAAAAGGAAAGTAAAGAAAAGAAATGGATCAGAAGATTTACTAGAATCATAAGATACTCTAGTATTCTAAGATAATAAGGGAAAAAGAAAACAACAGATTTCTTTGATATGCTGTATTATTGATGATGGTCATTCATGTGTTTTTGGCTATTTCTGACAGAACTAGTGATTCCTCAGGCATATCAGACTATATAGACATTAGCAAAAGAAAGTTGGCTCTTCCTACATCATTTATTCTTTAAGTCCACCTTTTCCATACAATTAAAGTCAAGAAGTTTTTGGTGATGCCATTTATATTTCCATAAGATAGTTGCCTATACATCTTGTAACACTGCTACTCTTAAAACAACCACATTTCCC
This sequence comes from Sciurus vulgaris, assembly GCF_902686455.1. Lineage (NCBI taxonomy): Eukaryota > Metazoa > Chordata > Mammalia > Rodentia > Sciuridae > Sciurus > Sciurus vulgaris. Next base: position 62,600,253 of record NC_136476.1, read on the forward strand.
ACAGCCTTTTCTGAACTGGAACCTCAATAAAAAAATAAGTTGAGGTTTAATTCAAACAATTAATCTATAAATTAACTGAACCATTTCTTTCCTATGCTACTCATGTTCTCACATCAGATGTGTGACAAAAATTATGATAAATGTGAGATACTATTGGGTAAGGCTAACATAAATGGACAGTACTTATAATAATAATTCAGGCAATTACAGAACACAGGTGTTAACATGTAGACTGTATTCTATATCATTATTTAACATGGGAGATAAGACTACTCAATATAATAAATACTAATGGTATTAGTGAGGAAAGTCCTATTGAGTATAAATTTTATGCTCCTGATTAAAGTTAAAATTTTCAAGTGTTGAAAGATAGCAAAAAAGTCAGAGACTGAATAATAAATGAAAGAAATTCCTTAAGACATCAATCAAGACAATTGGATGGCAAAGACTATATATTAGAATGATCTTGGTTCAGAAAGAATAATGTCTTTGTGAGAAATGAATGTACAAAGATTTTGGTATCTTAATGTCTTTAACTTTTTCATACAGTGGATTGGTATTCAGAAACAAAAAAACAAACAACCCCATGGCAAATACCAAAATAATTATATAAGAGTCATAAAGCAAAATAGATTTTAAGAGAGTGGTCTATATTTTTCATCTTTGAACTAAGCTAGGAAACTCTGCCATGTTTTTAAACTAGTTGTCTCACTGTAATAATAAAATCATTAGAATGATTATGTAGAAATATATAGTGTGTACAAAACTACATAATGTTTCTATATGTATATTATGACATTAGTATTTGTCTTAAATCTCTTCTTTAAGATACCAAGTTATGGAATACAGAATTTGCTTTTTATCTTTACAACATAAAGATTAAAATGATAACACCTAGAATAAGGGTCTGTCTGCAAAAGATACCTTTCTGGGCTTTTTGTATGTACAATACCGTCTAGGTTTTGTAGTAAGATTTTGCAGGCTCATCTAAAACTTATGAAATGTGGTTTCAATTCATCATTTTTACAATATGTTACAATTTTTACATAATGCTTATACCAAAGTAATTCACTTTTAAAAAGTAAATATAAGTGTGTAAGCATGTTTATAAATAAGCAAAATGGAATGGTAAAAATAAATGCCTAAAAGGAAATGTGGAAATTGGTCTATGAATGTCCTGATGCTACCCACATAGAATACTTATTCCAGCTTTTTAAAACTGAAGCTGTCTGCTCTTAATAATGAATGATCTTATATATATATAAAACAGCATTTATTTTCTCAGATGCTTCAAAATAATAAAAATGCCAGCAATGAGTCCAAAGACTAAAGTCAATGGAATAATATCCTCAAATTATCAAAATAAAATAACTGAAAACCAGGAATTCCATGTCAAATTAAACTTCAGGAGGGAAAGCAAAATACATTTTTAGCAAAAAAAAAAAAAAAAAAAAAATAGAGATTTTTACTGTAAGCTCGAGGGCAAGGGCCAAACAGGAATCAGACAAAAGTGGCCGAAGCAAAGCTTTATTGGATTTTGGCTGTCGGGTGAAATTCTCAGTCCTCCAGGTAAAGGTCAGGATGGAGAGTCAGAGAAAATCACACATGGTGCTGGCTGCCCAGTGTCTTTATAGATCCGAATAGGTGGGAGAAGGTTTGAGGGTTTAGTGACCCCTAGAAAAACAAATGTTCCCTAAATGTTCCCTAAGTTAAAGAAATGAAATTAAAATGAAAAACAGTAAACAAAGAAATTGCTAAATATATAGGTATACCTAAACTGTCACTATGTAAGAGAAAGAAAGAATGAATGAGGCACTTAAAAACAAAGTAAAAAGGAACAGACACAACATGGAAGATGATAAGGTAGGTTAGATGTAAACATTTTAAGGTCCTTGTATACCCATCTTTAAAAGTTAAGGCAATCGTGTGTGTGTGTGGAAGAGAGAGAGAGAGAGAGAGAGAGAGAGAGAGAGAGAGAGAATGTGCTCGCATAGTAGAAATTGTTTTAAAATGCAATAAAATGTTTATAAACCTGAGGATACATTAGGAAAGGAAGCAAGTTTCAGTGAATACCAAATATCAAACCACAATCCATGGTCACAATGTAACACACACTATAAATTCATATCAACCCCCCCCCCAAAAAAGTGACTTTTAAATGTGGAAATTTGTGTGAATTCTCAGTAGTATTTGAAAGCAAGAAGAAACTGCAGATTGATATTTGGTTTGTGGGATGTGATAGGTTATAATTGAAAATCCAAAATGATGATAGAATGAGAAAATGAAAACGCATAAAATTTGCTATAAGATGTATGGAGATTTATTTTCTTTAGTAAAGTATTGTTATAAGAAAACATGGATATTTGTAAAAATGGTCTCCTGTGTCAAGTATTTGCACAATCAGAGCTGACTTATAAACTCTTCTGGTAATAGTTCATTATTTTGAAAGATTTACATATTGAATTCTATGACCAATAAAAGTGATGAAACAAAAAAGTGGGAATTTAAAACATACTTATAAATAATTCATAGGTTAAAAAGATCATAATGGAAATTTAAAAATATAAAGTTAATTATAATAAAATTATTTTCAAAATTTTTGTGATAAAGGAATTATATGGTCAAATACATACACTGGAAAACAAGAAAGATGGAAAATTAATACACTAAGAATCCAGCCTCAAGATTTAGAAAAAAGAGGAAATAAAGAAATCCAATGACAGGTAGATGACCAGTAAGCAGTTTAAAAATTTAGTAAGACAAAACAAAATTAGAAAAACAAAAACTGGGCAAAGAAGTTGAATAGGCATATTTTCCAAAGAGGACATGTGAATGACCAAAGGCAGCATAAAGAGAAAATGCTCAATACTACTGATCATTAAAGAAACGCAAATCAGGTTTCAAGATGGCGGCCTAGAGGGTGGCTGCATTTCATGTTGCTCCAGAACTCAGGATTCAAAAGAGAAATTGAGACACTTGGGACCAACTCAAAGCAGCCGGGTGACTCTCACCCGTTGGGAAGGTGTCCCAGATGGGACGGTGGTCCTGGAACACAGGAAACTTTGTGAAGTAGAGCTGCCGGCGAGACACCCCTCCCCCCGCTGGAGCAGTGAACTCGGACAACTGGGAGCGTCGTAAAGGAGGCCGCTCGGCACAGCGCTGGGACTCGGAGCCACCACTGGGGCTCCGGCGGCTGCCCAGGGGAGGAGTGGCGAGGAGAGCTGTGTGGACTCAGAACACCGGGGCCTGCCCTGAGGAGGAGGAGGAGGAGCGTGGCCGCTTGGATTCGGAGTGACTGCACCAGAGCTACAGGCGGTTGCCAGAGGAGAAGCTCCGCGGCGAGCTGTTTGGACTCAGAACAACTGCTTCTGAACACCGGGGCCTGCCCTGAGGACGAGGAGGAGGAAGAGGAGCGCGGCCGCTTGGATTCAGAGTGACTACACCAGAGCTACAGGCGGTTGCCAGAGGAGGGGCTGCGTGGCGAGCTGTTTGGACTCAGACCACTTCTGAACACCGGGGCCTGCCCGGAGGAGTAGGAGGAGGAGGAGGAGGAGCGCGGCGGGTTGTTTGGACTCGCAGTGACTGCTAGCGCTCCAGGCCCCTGCTCAGAGGAGAAGGCGAGTGGTGAGTTGTTTGAACTTAAAGTGACAGCTCCTGAACACAGGGGGGCTGCCTGGAGGAGAAGCGTGGTGGGTCGCTTGGTCTTGAGTGGCTGCACCAGAGCTCCAGGCAGTTGCCCAGAGGACCTGTGCAGCGGGTCACGTGGATTCAGAGCCACTCAGAGCGACCGCTCCTGAACACCCGGGGGGTTATCTGGAGAAGGAGGAGGAACGGGGAGGGTCACTTCGACTCGGAGTGATTGATTGCCCAGGGCTACAGTTGGTTGGTGGGAGGTGGAGGCACGCAGTGAGTTTCTTGGACTCCTAGTGACCACACCGGAATACTGGGCGGCTGTCTGGAGGAAGAGGTGTGTGGCGGGTCTCTGGGACTCAGAGCGATTGTACGGGGCCCCAGGTGGCTGCTCAGAGGAGGGGCCGCATAGCCAGGCGATTAAGTGCAGAGCAGGGTCCCAGGATCTAGGAGGCTTCTTGGTGGAAGAGCCGCACAGAGACAGGCTTAGGGCGGAGCGAAGGTTCCAGGCCTGCGGGCAGATTCTCTGAGGAGGGGCAGCCTAAGGAGATTCATCTGCGAAGGGTGAGGCTCCCAGGCCCAGTAGGTAGGGCTGGGCCCCTGGGAACTTTGCAGAGGAAGGCAGCCCAGCCCAGGCGGTAGCTGTAAATTGAGGGGAACCTCTAGGAGGGAACTGACCAGCGAGACCTCCACACCGGGTGAGTCTTCCCTGCCGGGTGAGATTTCCCCACAAGGACAGTAAAACCAGAGACTCAGGCCCAAACAGGCCTTGCCTCAGCCCGCAGCCTAGGTCCCCTTTGGATGACCATTGGTCAACAAGTGGAGGCACCTCTGCCCACTAGCAGGGATTATACCCCACCTGAAAGGCCACCACTCCTAGAGAGGCAGCTTCCTTGTGGAGCACCGCATTATCAACTTCCTCCAAGACTTCAGCCTACTGAAGGCTAAGGGGGATATATATAGAAATCTTCAGGGACATTGTAAGTCAATAGAGGAAATCTGCAATATCTCAGCGGTCCACTGATACCTGAACAATATGAGAAAACAAGGAAAGAAAATGCCCCAAACAAATCTAGATGTTACATCAATAAAACCCAATGACAGCATGGCAGAAGAAATGACAGAAAAGGAGTTCAGAATGTACATAATTAAAATGATCAGAGAAGCAAACGATGAGATGAAAGAGCAAATGCATGCACTGAATGATGAGATGAAAGAGCAAATGCAAGCATTGAATGATCGCACCAATCGACAATTAAAAGAGCAAATACAGGAAGCAAAAGATCATTTCAATAAAGAGTTAGAGATATTGAAAAAACACCAAACAGAAATCCTTGACATGAAGGAAACAATAAACCAAATTAAGAACTCCATAGAAAGCATATCCAATAGGATAGAACACCTGGAAGACAGAACCTCAGACATTGAAGACAAAATATTTAACCTTGAAAACAAAGTTCAACAAACAGAGAAGATGGTAAGAAATCATGAACAGAATCTACAAGAACTATGGGATGTCATGAAAAGACCAAATTTAAGAATTATTGGGATTGAGGAAGGCCTAGAGAAACAAGCCAAAGGAATGAACAATTTATTCAATGAAATAATATCAGAAAATTTCCCAAATCTGAAGAATGAAATGGAAAATCAAGTTCAAGAGGCTTATAGGACTCCAAATACACAAAATTACAACAGACCCACACCAAGGCACATTATAATGAAAATACCTAACATACAAAATAAAGACAGAATTTTAAAGGCTGTGAGAGAAAAGAACCAAATTACATTCAGGGGGAAACCAATACGGATATCAGCAGATTTTTCAATCCAGACCCTAAAAGCTAGAAGGGCCTGGAACAACATTTTCAAGCCCTGAAAGAAAATGGATGCCAACCAAGAATCTTATACCCAGCAAAACTTACCTTCAAATTTGACGATGAAATATAATCCTTCCATGATAAACAAAAGCTAAAAGAATTTACAAAAAGAAAGCCAGCATTACAGAACATTCTCAACAAAATATTCCATGAGGAAGAGATGAAAAACAAAGAAGCAAATCAGCAAAGGGAGGAATTATCCTAAAGCAATTGTCAAATAAAGGAGGAAACAAGTTGTGTCAAACAAATAAATAAATAAAATTTTAAAAATGAACCAAATGACCGGGAAACCAAATCATATCTCTATAATAACCCTGAATGTTAATGGCCTGAATTCATCAATCAAAAGACATAGACTGGCAGATTGGATTAAAAAGAAAGATCCAACAATATGTTGCCTGCAAGAGACTCACCTCATAGAAAAAGATACCCATAGACTAAAGGTGAAAGGATGGGGAAAAACATACCATGCACATGGACTCAGCAAAAAAGCTGGAGTTATCCATCCTCATTTCTGATAATGTGGACTTCAAGCCAAAGTTAGTCAGAAGGGATAAAGAAGGTCATTTCATACTGCTTAAGGGAAGCATAAATCAGCAAAATATAACAATCATAAACATCTATGCCCCAAACATTGGCTCATCCATGTATGTCAAACAAATACTTCTCAATTTCAGAAACCAAATAGACCATAACACAATAATACTAGGTGATTTTAACACGCCTCTCTCACCACTGGACAGATCTTCCAGACAAAAATTGAACAAAGAAACCATAGATGTCAATAACACAATCAATAATTTAGAGTTAACAGACATTTATAGAATATACCATCCAACCAAGAGCGAATACACTTTCTTCTCAGCAGCACATGGATCCTTCTCTAAAATAGACCATATATTAGGCCACAAAGCTAATGTTAGCAAATACAAGAAGATAGAGACACTAGCATGTATTCTATCAGATCATAATGGATTGAAGTTAGAAATAAATGAAAGAGTAAAACACAGAAACTATTCCAACATCTGGAGATTAAACAATATGCTATTATATGATGAATGGATAACAGAAGATATTAGGAAGGAAATTTAAAAATTCTTAGAGGTAAATGAGAACAAAGAAACATCATATCAAAATCTCTGGGACACTATGAAAGCAGTACTTAGAGGGAAATTTATTTCATGGAGTGCATTTAATAAAAGAAGTAAAACTCAACAAATAAACGACCTAACACTACAGCTCAAAGCCCTAGAAAAAGAAGAACAGAACAGCACCAAAAGTAGTAGAAGACAGGAAATAGTTAAACTCAGAGCTGAAATCAATGAAATTGAAACAAAAGAAACAATACAAAAAATTGACAAAATAAATAGTTGGTTCTTCGAAAAAATAAACAAAATTGATAAACCTTTAGCCACACTAACAGAGAAGACGAGAGAAAACCCAAATCACTAAAATTCGGAATGAACAAGGAAATATCACAACAGACACGAGTGAAATACAAAACATAATTAGAAGCTATTTTGAAAATCTATACTCCAACAAAATAGAAAATTTCAAAGACATCAACAGGTTTCTAGAGACATATGAATTGCCTAAACTGAACGAGGAGGACATACACAACTTAAATAGACCAATTTCAAGTACTGAAATAGAAGAAGTCATCAAAAGCCTACCAACAAAGAAAAGTCCAGGACCAGATGGGTTCTCAGCTGAATTCTACAAAACCTTTAAAGAAGAGCTCATTCCAATACTTCTCAAAGTATTCCATAAAATAGAAGAGGAGGGAACCCTCCCAAACTCATTCTATGAAGCCAATATCACACTGATACTGAAACCAGACAGAGACTCATCAAGGAAAGAAAATTTCAGACCAATATCCTTAATGAACATCGACGCAAAAATTCTCAACAAAATTTTAGCAAATCGCATACAAAAACATATTAAAAAGATAGTGCACGGTGATCAAGTTGGTTTCATCCCAGGGATGCAAGGTGGTTCAACATCAGGAAATCAATAAACGTAATTCACCATATTAATAGACTTAAAGTCAAGAATCACATGATTATTTCAATAGATGCAGAAAAAGCATTTGATAAAATACAGCACCCCTTCATGCTCAAAACACTAGAAAAACTAGGGATAGTGGGAATATTCCTTAACATTGTAAAGGCCTTTTATGCTAAGCCCATGGCTAATATCATTCTAAATGGTGAAAAACTGAAAGCATTCCCCCTAAAAACTGGAACAAGGCAGGGATGCCCTCTTTCACCACTTCTATTCAACATCGTTCTTGAGACTCTGGCCAGAGCAATTAGACAAACCAAAGAAATTAAAGGGATACGAATTGGAAAAGAAGAACTCAAACTATCCCTGTTCGCTGATGACATGATTATATATTTAGAGGAACCTGGAAATTCCACCAGAAAACTCTTAGAACTCATAAGTGAATTCAGTAAAGTAGCAGGTTACAAGATCAATGCCCATAAATCCAACGCATTTTTATACATAAGTGATGAATCTTCAGAAAGAGAAATTAGGAAAACTACCCCATTCACAGTAGCCTCGAAAAAAATAAAATACTTGGGAATCAATCTCACAAAAGAGGTGAAAGACCTCTACAATGAAAACTATACAACACTAAAGAAAGAAATTAAAGAACACCTTAGAAGATGGAAAGATCTTCCATGTTCTTGGATAGGAAGAATTAATATTGTCAAAATGGCCATACTACCTAAAGTGCTATACAAATTCAATGCAATTCCAATTAAAATCCCAATGACGTACCTTACAGAAATAGAGCAAGCAATTATGAAATTCATCTGGAAGAATAAGAAACCCAGAATAGCTAAAGCAATCCTTAGCAGGAAGAGTGAAATAGGGGGTATTGCAATACCAGATCTTCAACTCTACTACAAAGCAATAGTAACAAAAACGGCATGGTATTGGTACCAAAATAGAAAGGTAGATCAATGGTACAGGATAGAGGACACGGACACAAACCCAAATAAATACAATTTTCTCATACTAGACAAAGGGGCCAAAAATATGCAATGGAGAAAAGATAGCCTCTTCAACAAATGGTGCTGGGAAAACTGGAAATCCATATGCAACAGAATGAAACTAAACCCATATCTCTCACCATGCACGAAACTAAACTCAAAATGGATTGAGGACCTCGGAATCAGACCAGAGACCCTGCAGATTATAGAAGAAAAAGTAGGTCCAAATCTTCACCTTGTTGGTCTAGGATCAGACTTCCTTAACAGGACTCCCATAGCACAAGGAATGAAAGCTAGAATCAACCACTGGGATAGATTCAAACTAAAAAGCTTTCTCTCAGCAAAGGAAATTATCAGCAATGCGAAGAAAGAGCCTACAGAGTGGGAGAATATCTTTGCCAATCATACTTCAGATAGAGCACTAATCTCCAGAATCTATAAAGAACTCAAAAAACTCTACTCCAAGAATTCAAATAATCCAGTCGACAAATGGGCTAAGGAAATGAATAGACACTTCACAGAAGAAGATGTACAAGCAATCAACAATCATATGGAAAAATGTTCAACATCTCTAGTAATAAGAGAAATGCAAATCAAAACCACCCTAAGATTCCATCTCACCCCAATTAGAATGGCGATTATCAAGAATACGAGCAACAACAGGTGTTGGCGAGGATGTGGGGAGAAAGGTACACTCATACATTGCTGGTGGGGCTGCAAATTAGTGCAGCCACTCTGGAAAGCAGTGTGGAGATTCCTTAGAAAACTTGGAATGGACCCTCCATTTGACCCAGCTATCCCACTCCTTGGCCTATACCCAAAGGACTTAAAATCAGCATACTACAGAGATACAGCCACATCAATGTTCATAGCTGCTCAATTCACAATAGCCAGACTGTGGAACCAACCTAGATGTCCTTCAATTGATGAGTGGATAAAGAAACTGTGGTATATATACAATGGAATATTACTCAGCCATAAAGAATGATAAAATGATGGCATTTGCAGGCAAATGGATGAAATTGGAGAATATCATGCTCAGTGAGATAAGCCAATCTCAAAAAGTCAAAGGACGAATGATATCGCTAATAAGTGGAGGATGACACATAATGGGGGGGAGGGAAGGGTTAGTGTTAGGGTTAGAGTTAGGGTTAGGGAGGGGGGCAAGTATGGAGGAAGGAAGTACTGTATAGAGGGTAAAGAGGGGTGGGAGGGGTGGGGGGAAGGGAAAAAATAACAGAATGAATCAAACAACATTATGTAAATTTATGATTACACAAATGGTATGCCTTTACGCCATGTACAAACAGAGAAACAGCATGTATCCCATTTGTTTACAATAAAAAAAAAAAGAAACGCAAATCAAAACTACAATGAGATTCTACTTCACACCCATTAAGATGACTACTATCAAAATAACGAAAATTACAAGTGTCAGAGAGGATATGAAGATATTGGAAACCATGTACTCCATGAGTAGGAACGTAAAATAGTCCAACCACTATGGAAACAATGTAACAGTTCCTTAAAAAATTAAAAATGGAATTACCATGCAAAGGAGCAATTCCACATCTGAGTACACACCAAAAAAAGAAGGAAGGTCTCCAAGAGATATGTGTATATCCATGTTCATAAGAGTATTATTACAATAGCTAAAACATGGCAGTAACCCAAGTTTCCTATCAATGGATAAATGGATAGCAAAATGTGGTATATACCTACAATGTAATATTATTCAGCTTAAAAAGGAAGGAAATTTTGACAAAGGCTCCATAAATGAAACTTGAAGACATTATGCTAAGTGAAACAAGCCAGTCACAAAAAGTCAAATACTGTATGTTTTTACTAACATGAAGTAGCTATTTGAGTAGTAAAAAACCAGTGAGAGAAAGTAGAAAGGTGATTTGCAGAGCAGAGAAATAGAAGAAGGGGGTTACTATTTAATGAATACAAAGTTTCAGTTTTAAAAGACGAAAAGAGTTATAGAGATGAATGTTGGTGATGGTTGCATCACATTATGATTGCATTTAATAGTAGTGGACTACACGCTTACAAGTGGTTAAATGGTGAATTTTAGGTTATGTGTACTTTTACCTCAGTTTAAAAAAAAAATGATTTTTTTTTTCATTTATCAGGCCCAATGATTCTAATATAACCCCTATGATATACAAATTAGTTCACAAAATACTTCAAATCAGGTTATGGGAAGCTGTCCTAACTTCTTTATAAGTCTGATATAAACCTGAAACAAAAACTGACCAGGTATAAAATAAGACAGGAAAACTTATGAGCCAATCTCTCATAAACATACATAGAAAAACATTAAATAAAATGCTAACAGAATCTATAAATGTACAAAACAACAATACTTAATAATAAAATAGGGTTTCTCCTAAGGTTGCAAGGAAGTCTTAACATTAAATATAATATAGTGGAATTCACCATACTATTAATTGAAGAATTAAAAACAAATGATAATTTCAGTAAATGCAGAAAACATTTTGATAACACTCCCTATTCATTCATAGTTGTAAAAGGTAAATGACTTAGCAAATTAGAAACAGAAGATTTCCTTAACCTCCTAAGAGGTATTTATCAAAAATTTACAATTAACAAATTTTTTTTCAAGTTCCAAACAAGATGAGGTTGCCTGTTTTTATGTCCTATATTCAACACTGCAGAGGTCCTACACAGCACGATAGAGAATGAGAGGGAAGAGGGGAAAATAGAATGAGGAGAGTAAGTGAAAGAGGGAAAAATGGAAAGAAAAATGAAAAGTAGAATGATAGGAAGGACAGAAGGAAGAAAATAAGGAAGGGCAGAAAGGAGAAAAGGAGTGATAGAAAGTGTGAAGACTGGAAAGAGAGAAACAAAATTGTCATTACTGCCTGAAAATATGGTTGTCTACATAAGAAGTCAGAAAACAAAATCTGTAGAAAGAAAAAATTCAAACTTATAAGAGATTCTGGCACGGTTGCCAAGCACAAGATCAATATGTAAAACTCAGTAGTAGTTTTTACAACATGAACAAATGGTTGGAGAATGAACCTAGAGAGCATCTTTGGGAAGCTGGGCATGGTGGTAAAACCTGTGATTCCAAGGACTCAGGAGGCTGAGGCAGCCTTACAAGTTCAAGGTCAGCCTCAGTGAGACCCTGTCTTAAGATAAAAGATAAAAAGGAGTGGGGATAAGGCTCAAGGGTAGAGCACCCCTGGGTTCAATATACAATGTCATGGTGTAGGGTGGGGTAGGAAAGAGAAATGAGAGGGGAGGGGTGGGGAAAAGGAGAAGGATCACAACAAGGAAAACCAACAAAAAGTATAAAGTGCCCATGAATAAAAACCTCACAAGGAATATTTGAAGAAAAACATAAGTATTCATTAAAACACAATGGAGAAAACCTCCCATAATCTGGGCAACTAAATTTTGCTCATGTGAGGACCTTCAAGAATAAATATACAAATTCATCCTAATTTTCTCTATAAATTTAATGCAATTTCTATCAAGATAAACTTGATGGTTTTTTATTTCTTAAGTTTATCCCAAAACTCAGGTTAAGTAGTAATGATCAAGAATAGCCAAGACAATGTTAGAATAAGAAATGTATATTTACTGTATCAAATGACAAGATGGATAAAAAAAAAAAAAAAAACAAGAGTAATTCTGATTTCTTACCATTGGCACAGTTCTAGAAAAATATATCAATGCAGTAGACTGCAGCAAGCAGAAATAGCCTGGGTTTATGTGGAAGTTTGTATCCTAGACTAACGGCATTTGATTTAAGAGGACATTACAAATCAATAGGAAATGATGAACTAGTTAATAATTTTTGCTTTAGTAATGGGCCTACTTATATTGAAAAAAAATCAAATTAAATCTATACCTTATACTGTGACCACAATAAGTTTAAGACAGATTAAATACTTAAAGATTGAAAGCAAAATGTACAATATCTGGTAGAAAATATAAAAATATCTTCATATACAAGGAAAGGAAAAGCATACCACAAGTAGGGCCAAAAAGATGTAGAAAGTATAAAAGACTAATAATTTCAATTTAGACACTTTTATATGGCAAAATAAACTCTTCAGAGAGTTTAAATAATAACCACAAATAGAAGCCTATATCAATAACACATAGATATTAGAATCCATATTTTTTTGTTTTGTTGTTTGTTTGTTTTTAGTGCTGGAGATTGACCTCAAGGCCTTATGCATCTTAAGCATATGCTATACTACTAAGCTAAACTTCCAAACTCTAGAACATCAAAAAATAATTCAAAACAATATGAAAAAGATGAACAAACAAAAGTGGGCAAAGAATATAAACAGGGACCTCAACAAAAAGGAAGATAACATGGCCTATAAATGCATGAAAGGATGTTCGATTCATAAGAAATCAGAAAAATAGAAATTATACCAATGAGATGCTTCTAACCCACCTGATGTACAAATATTAAAGTCTTACAAGAATTGGCAAGCATGTACACAAAGAGGAAATTTCCTTCACTGCCTGTGGGAATATGAATAGAAACTGAACAGAAAAGCATGAAATTGACTCAATAATTCTACTTACAGCAATGTTCCCAAGAATACATCTACAAAGTTTCTCGTTGAAACATTATTTACAAAACAAACATAAGAACACTTAAATAAAAAGGGGTAAGGAATAAATAAGCTTCAGCTCACACTCTCAAACACTAAATTATAGGAGCACAATGAAAATGCCTGGGCCAATTCTAAACTACCCGGCTATCCTTGGCAAGCCACTTATTGTATTTGAGCTTATTTTCTGTTTTTTATTTTAATCTGTAAAATATACACATCAATTTTACAAAGTGAAATGAGCAAGAGTAAGAGTGGATTAAGTAAAAGACATGTTAACAGCATCTATAAAATATCAGATACAACAGAATCTAATTTTCTCATCTGTGAAATAAGTATCAGTGATATTCTCTGAAAGAAAAAGGGAAATAGGATATATGTTTGAGAATATAAAGTAAATTTTTATTACAACCACTTTTCACAAAATGAGAAGGGCAGCTAAACAGGTATGAGGATTACCTAATCAAAGGAAGGCACAGCTCACATTAAACAGGTAATCATAAGGGTCCTATGGTAACATGGATTAGCAGAAATCCCTCTTTCCAAGAAACAGAGGCTTACAAACAACTGATTTCCAATGAAAATGGGTATAAAACAGGAATTATACTGAAGCAGTCTTTAAAGTTATAACTTTTGTTTTACTTTTTTTCAGTTTTTATTTCATGCTAAGGGGGAGAAGCTTCCAAAAATCTCTAAAGGAGTAGGAAAATTGGGAAATATATATTTTTAAAAATTTTTTATTTGTTCCTTTAGATATACATGATAGTAGAGTGTATTTTGACATATTATACATACATGAACTATAACTTCCCATTCTTGTGGTTGTACATAATTTGGAGTTACAACAGTTGTATATTCATATGTGAATATAGGAAAGTTATTTTTTAACAATAAATGTCCTGATATGTGAAGAAAGTCATTTGGAATATGAAGCCTACTTGTGACAGCACTATTAAGCTACCTCGAAAATATAACTTGAAATGTTTTTCAGATAAAATTTTAATTTAAAGAGTTCTGATTCTCCATAAATTATGTCTGTCAGCATTCATAAGTGAGAGAGGAACATTTGAAGTTAGATCATAAAGAGTATATGGACACATCCCAGGCAGTATCCTTAAGCACCTAATGAGGCCCACAAGCATGTGAACTGATCTCCTCAATACAATATTGAGACTAGATAAAATATAGCAAATTATAAAGATGTAAAAGCACTCATGAGGGCCAAGAGAAACTAAAACAAGTTAAAAAGTGAATTTCTCAGCTATTGGATATCTAGGGCAACTTATGAAGGTAAAGAGAAATAATACACTGGAGAGTATTGGATACAGGTGTCTTTCTTTGGGGTGTTCATGAAAAAATGTTCCAGGCTTGTATAAGTGCTTAAAGATAGATGGTATCTCAACTTATACCTAGAAATAGGCCATATTTAATAAAATAAAAATCTAAAACAAATAACAAAAGATCCAGTCACAGATTATTCAAAGCAAGCAAAAGATTTGAAAAGCCATATTTGGGAAATATTTGCATTTATTGGTAACTGGCTTTATAATGTCATTGGCACTAAAATTCACTTTCCAATGTAAAACCTAAAGAAAGTCAATTCGTTTTTAATATTTAAAAATTATATAATGCATACACATTCAATGCATGTTTTAGTAATAAAAATAGTTTGTTCTGTTAAACATTAGAAATTTTATTGCAATTAAATATTGAGCTGTTTGAAAATTTTCTATCACTTATTGTAATAATAGCAACAAAGAAACTGACAAAGAAATACCAAGATATGTTGACAAACTCAAGAACAAGGATGCATGTATGAATATATAGCAATGAATTCCACTTTTATGTAAAAATATTTGTAAATCAATGAAGGAAGACCAGAAGAGTAAAGGAAGGATAATGAGGTTAGGGAGGAAGTACTAGGGAATGTATTGGAGCAAATGATGTTATATGCATTTATGAATATGTCACAATGAACCTCACTACTATGCATAATTACAATACACTAGTACAAAAACATTTTTAAAAAGAAGAGCAGGGATGCAGTGGCTGGTTTTATTTCTCACCCAAAAACATTTAATTCAATGTTCACACACAACAGTTATCTAACAAAAATCCAATGATTCAAGTAGGGCTCTGTAAGAAAAAGTGAACGTTTTTAATTTTTAAATACCAATTACTGTTAATAATAATAATAATAAAACTTCTAACTTCACTGCAATTTTTTTCCACTATATAATCCAGCATTAAACACACACATACCCCCACACACCCCAAAGACAAACATACATACTCAGATGCCCAATGAAGGAAAAGTTGGTCTATGTCTCCATCTAGTGACTATATAATAGAGCACTAAAAGAAAAAGCACTTACCCAGGGATGTAGTAGCTCCAGAATATAAGCATCTAGAGTTGAGCTGTAGCTGCTGCCTTCTACTCAGTTGGGCCAGCATTGAATCCACCTCTCCTGCTTCCTTCTTCACAGATGCATGAGCCCAGCCTTTGGACAAAATCAAACAGGAACACCATCAAATAGACTATACCCTGAGCCACCTCATAATCTCCACCACCTTGTAATTCATACCTATTTGTAATAAGAGATATAAAAATGTATCATCACACTCATCAGATCAAATGGACAAAAAAAGTTGGTTAGATAAACCTCATACACTGCTTTTAAGAGTATAAATTTATAAAATATTTTGTCACTATTTGGTAAAGATTAACATGCATATAATTTATGACCCAGGATTTCCACTGCTGGGTACTAGAGCAGTAGTTTGTAATATCTAGTACAAAAAGAGCCCAAGGGAGTCTATTGAGGACTCTCTAGATCTGGTAATTTGCATAGTTAAAGGTTATATATGTATTGTCACTGACTTCTAATTGAAATGAAGCATTTCCTTGGTTTATAAAGGGAGGTAATAAACCACAATATTAGCAGAACTTGACTTTTTTAGCCAATAAAAATCAAGAGTATTGTCAAATTTCATTTACAGTTGCTGCAAATACAACAAAATTTTTAGGTTCATCAATACTTTAAAATTATGTCTCTTGTACCCACCACTAGATCTTGTTATTCAGTGCCCTGATAAAGATATGTGTCCATTTCTTTTTTAAATCTTTGCTGTTATACTTTAATTATTCTAGTTCAATTTTTTTTGTACTTGTTTCTTTATAATCTGTTTTCTTTGTAACCTATGCATTTGCCATATACTTAGAAACCCTAGATATCCATAGGCTTGCAAGATTGACAAAGGGTTTTATTACACAAGAAAAATGAGGAATGGCTGTCCTAGAGAAATAATTC
Organism: Sciurus vulgaris; assembly: GCF_902686455.1. NCBI lineage: Eukaryota > Metazoa > Chordata > Mammalia > Rodentia > Sciuridae > Sciurus > Sciurus vulgaris. The sequence continues at coordinate 62,616,674 of NC_136476.1, forward strand.
TGGTGGAACAGGGAGACAACTACAGAGACATTCATAATGTCTATGTACATAATTATCAAATTAAGGTATAAGCGTACCTTAATGGATATGAATGAAATACAGTACAACAGAAAAATTAATTACTGCAACTACATTAATGTGCATGGTTTTCAAAAGCCTAAAGTTAGAATTAAGAATCATGCAACAAAATAATAAAAACAGTCTGATTACATTTGAAGAACAATCTAAGATAAGCAAAACAAAATAATATAATACTCAGTTACATCCCTATGTAGTTGAATTTTAAAGAAAATCAATGTAATGCTTATTTCAAAATTCAGGGAGGGTGTTGTAGAGAGAATTGACCAGGAAGGAGAACTGACCAGAACTGAGCTTCTCAGTTGCTGGCAATCCCCCGTTTCTTGAGACTAACGGCAGGAGCACAGGCATTCAAAATTAATGACTCAGTAAGAAAGAGATATTGAATCCATGAAACAAAATTAGGATATTTCTGAAGCTAGTCAAAATAGAAGATTAATTAATTATTAATTAATTAATTATTATTAATCAATTAATTATTAATTAATTCTGGGGAAAGAGGTGAAAAAAGAAACTATTACAAATAAACACTATAAGACTAGAGGTTTAAATTTTTCACAAGTAAACTAGAATGAAAAAAGTGGGACATTTATCACTCCCCAAATTCTCTCTCTCTCTCTCTCTCTCTCTCACACACACACACAATTTTTAAAAAAGGAAAAAAATAGAGGATTAAGTAAATTCTAGTGTTCGAATATCAGAAATTCCAGAGATAAAGGGGGGAAATCCAAGGGCCAAGAAAGAAAATAAGTTTTCCAGAATTTAAGATTTCCAGATTGAGAGGATTTACTTACTATTAAGGAATGATGGTTTAAAAAAAAAAAAAAAAAAAAAAAAAAAACTCTGAAAAACATGATTGTAAAATTTTAGATCATGAACAAAGAAAAAAATAATAGCTTACGGAATGAGGAAAAAGTCATATACAAAAAATTAGGAAGCAAAATGACCTGAATTTGTCACCACAAACTATAATACGATATGACATTGCCTTAAAAAATATGAGGAAAAATGATTTTCAATGTAGAAATTTATGTGCACTCAAACTATAAATTAAGAGGGTTGGTAATATATATTTTTTAGAGATAGAGATGCAACTCTTTAAAGTTTCATCTCCTTTTCCTAAAATAAGAAGTTAAAAAAAATCTAAGATCCTGAAAACGAAAAACCCAACACAAGGCAAATGAGATTCCCAATAGTGTCAGTGAAAAAAAATTCCAGAAATCCTGTCATAGCTCTTAGAGAACAAGAAGCTGACACTAGAGCAAGAGAACTAGGAGTCCTGAGAGGTTGACATTAATCATATTGAAAGGAAATTTATGCTTTTGGCAAAGAATTTAGTGATTAATGTCAAACTGATTAATTTGAACTGGGGTTATAACTCCTTGGTAGAGAGCTTGCCTAGTGTGGGTGATGCCTTGGGTTTGATCTCTGGTACTACAAAAAATAAATAATTAAAATGAATGTCAGAAGTAAGGAAAACAATAAAAACAAACAAAATGAGACAGAGACAGGAGAAGAGGGAATGATAGCCCCCTCCTATTTAAGATTATAGTCGTACAGAAGATGGTTTATTTTTATTATTATTAATACATATTAATTGTACAAATTATTGAGTTTCACTGTGACATTTTCATACTTGCATATACAGCACCTTGATCAGGTCTGCCCTCTTTTCTACCCTCTCATTCTTCCCTTTCTCCCCCACCCTTCCCCTAGTCCCCTTATTCTGATTTTTCCCTAATAGCTCCCCTTCTACTCTAAGGACATCTTTTTTGTTGTTTTTTAGTTTCCACAAATGAAAGAAAACATGCAACATTTGTCTTTCTGCAACTGACTTATTTCACTTAACATGATGTACTCCAGTTCCATTCATTTTCTCAGCATATGATTTCTCATATAAAACAAATCCAGAGAAGAGCAGTCCCAGGCTCCTAGTGGGATATTCCAGAGTACCAGAAACCTAAGCTGCTCCTCTTATTCCACTATCAAGAGCATGTGCCTTCTACCTCACAGACCAAGGACCAGCCACTACATCCACATTTCAGCAAGCAGAAATGAGGAAGAAACGAAGAAGGAAACGAGACATTCCTCCACCCCTCTAGATCACTTACAGGTCATTAATGCACTGACTTTTTCCACTCGCCAGGACTGTCACATGACCACACCAAACTAAGGCTTCTATTACTCATTTAAGAAAAGATCCAAAATATATAAAGAACTAAAAAAAAAAAAAAGTCAATAAATGGGTAAAAGAATTAAACAGGCATTTCACAAAAGAAGAAATACAAATGGCCAACAAAAAATGTATGAAATGTATTTAAAAAGTTCAACATTCCTGGCAATCAGGAAAACACAAAACTATACCAAGATTTCATCCCACCCATGGTTAGAATGGTAATCATCAAGTATATAAATAATAAATGCTGGCAAGAATGTGCTGGGAAAGCTACACTCATTGGTGAGATTACAAATTAGTTCAACCACTTTGGAAAGCAGTAAGAGATTCCTCAAAAGACTAGGAATAGAACCATCATATGATCCACCTATTCCACTCCTCAATATTTATCCAAAAGAACTAAAATCAGCATACTACAGTGATATATAGGCACATCAATGTTTACAGCAGTACAGTTCACAAGAGCCAAGTTACAGAACCAACCCAGGTACCCAAAAACAAATGAATGGGTTAAGAAAATGTGTATACACAATGAAGTTTTACTCAGTCATAAAGAAGAATAAATTATGGCACTTGCTGGTAAGTGGATGGAATTGGAGAACATTATGCTAAGTGAAATAAGCCAGACTCAGACAATGGTCAAATGTTTTCTCTCATATGGAGAATATACAGCAAAATGGGGAGGCAGGTGAGTTCCATAAAAATAGATGGAAAATGTATGGAGTAGAAGGAGACTAAAGGGTATGGGACGAGGAACCAGAAAGCAGAGGAAATGTGGAATGAAACTGACAAACTTATGCTATGTACATATATGAGTGTACCACCATGATTTTCACCTATATGTGTATCCAAAACTTTCACCTGAATGTGTATCAATTAAAAAAAACATAATTAAATAGAAGGAAGCCTAATAGAGGAAGGGAAATGGGGGGGGGGGAACACTGAAAACTAAAATGGAGAAAATTATATTCCATGCAGGTAGGATTATATCAAAATGAACCCCACTATTATGTATAACCATAATGCACTAATGCAAACATTAATAAAGAAAATAAAAGGTGAGAGGAAAGAATGGATATTGAGAAATAGCTAGGACTTTATTATCTTCTCCAGTACATTCTGTTCTTCATATTCTACTGTATTTTCTTCCCACTATTTATTAATCTCTGATAGCTATCACACAGTATCTGTAGGGTGCTGGATTCAAAACACACAGAGGACACAAAAATTCATAGATGCCCAAAGTCTCTATACAAAATGCAAATAACATAACACTTATCTTCTTGTATGTTTTACGTCATCTTTAGATATTTATACCTAATACAATGTAACTAAATAAATAATTACTGTACTATATTGTTTAGGTAATAATGTCAAGGGGAAAAGTCTATATATTCAGTACAGACACAACTTTTTCCCCAATATTTTCCTTCCCTTCACGGTTGAGTCCACCAATTAGAAATTCAATTGTTAATTTGAGGATGAAAGAAGACTTATATACAAAATTATAAATTATAAAATCATAAAATTAATTATAAAATCCATTTTAAAAAAAATCTGAGGCAGCTCCACCAGAATTACTACTTTACTACTTTTAAAAAGTCTGGCTTTCTTAAGCACAGGTGGAAAGGTTGTAATAATTCCATCGTCATGATTTAAACACTGTTGCTTCACCATGTGCAATAATGTAACTACCAGCAAGAATAATGTGAACATTAAAATAATACGTACTAATGTAAGTTAATAAGTCAATTTTAATATGAATATTAATAGTCATTAATAGAAGAAACAGCTTTAAAATTGTTAAATGAAGATATTTTTTTTGAGGGGAGGACCAACAATCGATAGAGGACTACATCAGAGGTCGGCTGTTTCACTTCAAGTATTACAGAAAGATTTTATTTCAATTTATGCCAGTTTAAATTTGAATTTCTTATATCAGGTTGAGTGCACCCATTCTTTTGGGTTCCGGAAAAGTTTAATCCAAACTTTTAGGAGGTTTCCAAGCCATGCTGGGCTGGCAAGCAGGATGGAGAATACCCTCAGCGAAGACAAGGGCAGGCTCCCAGCTCTGCTCTCGGTCAGGAAAGCCGGGATGTGGAAAGCAAGCCTGCCCGCCACGCGGCCACAGCCTCCTTCCTGCGCAGACACGCGCGCTGCACACGGAACACGGAACACTCGCACGTCTGCGCCGGGCGGCGGCGTGGAGCCCCAGAAGCGGGAACCGAGCGAGCTCGGCCTTCAGCTAATTCTAACCTCAACTCTAACGTGTGCAGCAAGAACCAGAGGAAACAAAGGGGAGCCCCGGGGTCAGGGGGCACCACACTCCTGACACCGCCCCGGGGGCGGAGCTGGCCCGCCGAGTCCCGCCCCAACGCCGCGCCTTCCAGTCAGGAAGCCGCAGAAGGAGGGTCTCGCACCCGACGCCCGCTGGCTGCCTTTCTCTGCGTCCTGCGCCGCGCCATGCTGGCCCTCCGGAGCCACCTGGCCGCGACTCTGGCCTCGCGCACAGTCGCGCCTCAGGTACTGGCCGCACCCTTGGCCGTACGGGGGGCGGGGTGGGGCGGGGAGCGCGTGACTCCGCGCATGCGCGACGGACTCGGCTTGCCGGGTGACTGCGGGCCGGGGGCTGTGGAGGAGGACTCATCTCTGCGGGCCAGGGTCCTCGGGCAGCCCCGAGGTCGCCCCCGAAGCTCCGTGGCGGCTGCGGCCCCGGGAGCGCTCGCCACGTCGTGGCAGGGCCCAGGCGCTGTCGCCCTTAGTGGGTTTGGGTTTGACAGGACGTTGCCTCGTCCGCACTGAAGGTGCAGGAAGAGGACACCAACCGCTTGCGACCCGACCGGCCTTCGCCTTTGAAAGGAAGTGCGCAACTTGCGACATTTTGCCGAGAACCGAGGCCAGGGTCCCAGTGTGGAGCACCGTGCCAGCCCTCTCCTGTCCTGCGGTGGTCCCCAAGTCCAGCAGGGACCCGAGCCTGAGTGGGTCCCTGCTGGGCTTGGAACTTTTCAGTCTTAGATGAGAAAAGTCCAAAATGCAGCCTGTGATCCAGGCTGAACTGTAGAAAGAGCGTTGCTCGGTGGATTTATCTTGGAGATTTTTTTTTTATTTTTATTTTTGGTGCTGGGGATTGAACCCAGGGCCTTGTGTATGCTAGGCACTCTACCATCTGAGTTATATCGCCAGCCCCTGACCTAGCGATTCTTTTTCCATGTTTAGGCTTTTACTCTTTTCTCAGCCGGCAAGATCCTGGTTAGCCTCTTCTAGAGACTAAGGAAGAGCCATTAATGACCTTTTCACCCGGGTGTTAACAATGCAGTCTTTATTCTTCTCTCCCTAGTGGAGCAGAGCCAAGAATTATTTCTTTACAACTTCTTGAACGTTATGGTTTTACATTTCTACCAACATTCTTTTATAAATGAATTCTTAGTCATTGCTCACAAGAATGAATCCTAACTTAGTGATAAGGGAGGATCAAGTGTTTGAAGATTTCTGTCCCAGCACACTTCTAGCCAGCCATGCAGCAAAAACCTACAAAATTTCTTCACCTCCCTTCTTTCTCATACACCCTTCTTTCTCACTACAATTTCCCTTCTGTGTATGGTCTCCCTGAAAATGTGTATACAATGTGTATTTGATCAACTATTTCATCCTCTGAATACAAAGCCTTCAAATCATCCTAAAAAGAATTACTAATACCCATTGGTTTATAGCTGATATATTTTACTTGTGATTTTTAGACCACACATATTAGGCTATTGTTTATTCTACTAACATTGTTAAAATTTGGTTAAAATGCACAAAAAGAATATCCACCAAAGGCAGAGGTTGTTTTTGATGGAAAACTTTGTCATTTGGGCAATCCGAAAATAACATGAGTTATGACAGACATGAGTGGAATAAATTCAGTTGAAATGATTTTATTAAGCCTGTACACAAATAACATACATATTGTAAACAAAAATATATGAAAGCAAAACCTGTTTCTCTAAACATGCAAGGTGGTCAATGTAAGCACTAATTTGCCCATAGTTTTGTAAGTACTGTGTCTGCTTTTAACAGATTTTTCTGGTATAATTACTGTTGGAAATGGGCACCCACTAACCACTCTTACATAAGATGGGTTTGAAAAGTAGAATGCTACATAAGTATCTATACATGCATTTTTTTATATACATGTGTACATACACAGGAGATAATTTCTGGCAAGGAATTTCCTAGTGAAAACTAAGTTTACTCAGAAAAAGATTTAGAAATTTTATAGTAAGCATATGAATATTTTAACAAGTTAATTGTTGTTAAAAGATATTCCCATCAAACCAGTATAACTGGATGCATTAAATGTCATTCACATTGCATCTGTCTTTTGAACCTAATAATTATTCAGGAAATCCTGACTTCTTGAATTTCTCTTTTTTAGCTTTCATTAAGTCTATCACTATATTACAATGGAGTTGAATGGCACATAATATCGTAATGTTTACTTAAATTCCAATCTTATTTTTGACCAGTGGTTTACCTCATTGAATGTAGGAAATACTTTGAACTGAAGAGCAATTTCCATTTTTTAAGAACCTAAAAGAGGAATTTTCTACCAGTCCTATATTTTCATTGTGCCTGCCGAAAGCCATACATACTGAATTTATAAAATTCTTTCAGATGCATAACTCTAGCCCATATGCTATCAACTGAAAATCAAATACTGGCTGAATAAAGGAAAGCTCTTCATAAACTTATGGGAATTCTAATTATACTTCTCCAGTATAGGAGTATCATTGAGATACCAATGCCTTCATATGACACCCTTGCCTTCATGAAAAAAAATGGCTAAAGGTTGTGAATCCTTGCCAGGAAAACAGCAGCTATGTATTCTGCATGATTTTTATTGTTATTGACATCTCTGCATAAACACAAGTCTGTGGAGCACTGACAAGTACAAACATAGATTATGAGTCTAATCTGTGTCCCTTGTTTCCAAACTCAGATTTGGTTGTAACACAGCATAATAAATCCTCTCTCTCCGAAATCTTTAAATTTGCTTTATCTTTCTTCAGGTGTGCTCATCTTTTGCTACAGGCCCCAGGCAAAATGATGGAACATTCTATGAATTTCGTACCTATTCTCTTAAACCCTCAAAGATGAATGAGTTCCTGGAAAACTTCAAGAAAAATGTGCATCTTCGGACAGCTCACTCTGAATTGATTGGATATTGGAGTGTAGAATTTGGAGGCAGAATAAATAAAGTGTTTCACATTTGGAAGTATGGTATGAGTCATCCCACTTTCAAGTGTTTAGTACAGATTTTCATTGCATTCCATGTAACATGAAACTTAGTTCTTAAATCTGTATTATTATAGATACATACAGGTTAAGTAAAATCTTAATTTAAAAAGGACTACAGTACCATAAAAGTAAATTCAGTGATTATTCTTGCCAGTGGTCTACTTGTAACAATTCCTTTCCAAAGTTTTATATTACCATAACTTAGAAAATATTAATTCTCATACATGAAATTATAAAATTGTGAACTAGCTTTAACACTCAGAAAATTTAGACTGGTTTGGTACAAAGATGGTTTATGAAAATTTTAAGGTGGGGTTTGAAAAAGCCCAAATGTGTTAAGATCACAAAAGGAAAGAGAAAGTGTCTTTTTTAATTAATAAAGTTAGGGCTGGATGTCACTCTTTTAGCAGACATAATTTAAAAACTTAGGGTCATTAAGTAAATGGAAATTGAGAGGAGGTCACAGATTTTTAAACGTCACTCATCTCTGAGATTTAATACTTTTGTTATGTTTAGAGACCACTTTTTTGTTTCATTTCTGCACCCCAGAGTTTCCAGGAATTTACTGTCATACTACTGTAAGAGAAAAGGAGTTAGTTTTACCCATATCACACTGACCTACCCCTGAGGAATGAAAACAAGTTACAAAAATCCTCAGAATATTTGTTCCACAATCTAGTCTGTTATGTATACATCAGGTCTTGAGGATATCCAAAGATTGGTAATTTTATTTATGGTTGGTCATCAGTGTCCGAATTAAATAAAATGTTTTAATAATTAAATTTAATAATTAAATAAAATGTTTTATTATGAAAAATATTCGTTCTACACCTAACCATGAGCACAGAGTAGGGTCCTTCCCTGTTGTAGTAGGACAAGGCCCATTAAGATATAACTTGTGCTCTAGATGTGTTACAAGTTAAATCATGGCCCACTAAGAAAGCTAATGAAGTCCTGATCTACTTCACTTAAGCTGTGAGATAGGTGATGTTCCTTACCACCATCATAAACCATACAAAAATTTATCATTAGTCTTAGAAGGTCTGAATAGTTAATAGAGTACTAGGCCCATATGTGGGTAAACATCCCTAGCTGTTGGAATAACTTAGAAGATAAATTAAGTGCAGGGGTGGAAATGGCTGGTAATAAGTAAAAGAATCAGCAATATTTCTTTGAAATCTGTTTGTTGAAAGGAGAAGAGACTCACCAAGTACATTTTAATTTCACTTATTGTAATTTGGTTCAAGGTGTACCTTCACCTGAATACCTGCCACCACCAAAGAAAAACCTCCTTTTTCTGAACTAGCACTATCAGTAAAATCCCTCTACTGAATTAATAAGAATAGTCCACAAATATTGATACTTAACTGACTAGGTGCTAAACACTGTTCTAAGCTCTTTTTGTGTATTAATTCAGTTAACCTTCACAGCAAGCTTTCACAACAATGTTATATTCTCAAAAACTGAATACAGAAAGATACAATAATTTACCTAATTCACACAGCCTCTGCAAAAGAACTTATGAAGCCCATTCTGTGACATTACACTAGTCATTTGCATTTCTATTCCCTTGACCCCATGAGCAACTTGAGGGCACATGTCACATCTCTTCATGTTGCTATCTCCAAAGGCATAACAGTGTTCCTCTATGCTGCAGGTGAATGTTTGCTGATTGGATGAAATCCAGAGACGCATAGGTGATTTTAAGTTGTAAATGTTTCTTTTTCTTAATTCTTTTTTCCCACAGATAATTTTGCTCATCGAACTGCAGTTCGGAAAGCCTTGGCTGAAGATAAGGAATGGCAAGAACAATTTCTCGTTCCAAATTTAGCTCTCATTGATAAACAAGAGAGTGAGATTACTTACCTGGTGCCATGGTGCAAATTAGAAAAGCCTCCAAAAGAGGGTAAGTCACCCTCCTTCTTCACCACTTATGGTTTAGATGAATGAAATACTGAAGATCTTAAATGATAAATGGTGAAGTTCTATAGCAAATAAGGAAACTAATCCTTTGTTTTATGGGAACATAAAATGTGATTGTTAGATGAAATTAAATTGAAATTTTCAGTTTACTCTTAAAATGGGATTAATTAATGAAGAATTTTTCCAAATTGAAATTTTACTCATTGCTAACTTTAGCTATGTTTCAGAATAAGTCTACATAGTCAGTGAAGGTTGAGAAATTGCACATTAGAAGTAGGGACCACATGTGGGAAAATAAGGAATAATTTTAAGAAAACAGATGTTTAAATATAAGAATATTTTCCACAAAATGTAATTAATATTAAGTCATTAGTACACCTTATAAAATTAACTATTTGAGGGGGATGAATTAACTGAAGCTAATAAGCTATATCACTAGAGTCTAACTTGTGTCTTCCTCTTTCTTCTCAGTTTGAAAATAATTCCTTAAGATATATCTTCTTGCTGATTTCACTTCTTGCTGGCTTAAAGAAACTATTGCTTCAATCCAGTATTAAACCAAGGTCAGAATAGAAAAATCAATTTAGATTTATTTTATTTTCTCTATTATTCCGAATTCTTTAATGTTTTCAGATTATACTACAAAGAAACTTGAAAAGACTTATTTGGATCCTACTTACTTAATCTCTCTTCAGCTGTCAGACCTATCTAGATAAAATAGTTGGCTTCTCACACAGATTCTAACATTGGTTCTCTTTCCTCACTCTTGTGTATTATTCTTGAGTAACGTTTGCATGTTTTCCCTTTACTTCTCATATCTACTTGTCCCTAGTTTCTTTCTACCAGTCCTTTTTTCTGTTCAGAAGATAAAAAACATTTCAACTACATACTTGGACATTTAGGGACAATAAAACCTCCTCTTTAGATTTATTTGGATTTTTTTCCTCCAAAACTCAGAGACATCACTTTATTTTCTTTGTTTTCTGTGTTCTTCCTGTTAGAAAAAGAAACTTACAGGGGGAAAATATAAATGGAAGAAGTGGAAATTGGAAAGAAGAATGAAAATAAAGGAGACATTGGAAAATTCTTTTATTCTTTTCTAAAAGTATAAACTCAGGTCAAAAATCCTATTTCATTATAAATTATTAATATCTGTTTTATTAATAGATTTTTATATTCAAGATATTTCAGATAATAGTTTACATATTTATAACTCCAGTCCTTTTTTTATCATATGCATGATAACCAAAGCAAAGGAAAATAAGGCACATATAATAAATATTATCAATATAACCATATATGATCCTCTAAATCTGTATTTGTAGATTAGTTTTCCATGGAAACAAGACAGACATGATTAGAAAATGCTTGAATGTTTTCTGTAAAATTGTCCTTTTTCTTCCTATTTTAGGAGTCTATGAATTGGCTTCTTTTCAGATGAAACCCGGTGGCCCAGCTCTGTGGGGTGATGCATTTAAAAGGGCAGTTCATGCTCATATAAATCAAGGCTATACAAAATTAGTTGGTGTTTTTCATGCAGAATATGGAACACTCAACAAAGGTACCATTGTTCATTTCATCTATAAAATTTCAATGGTGATCTACTAATAAGTTCCTTGGATAAGTTTCTCTCATACTGTATATTTTATCTTTTATTGCCAAATGTTTGTTTTTTTTGTCATTTTCAAGTGTTGAGAAAAGCTGTCACATCTTTATTTAGAATTTTAACATCTTTATGAAGTCTTTTTCAAACATAAAACTGCTATTTTCATGATGTATCAAAATGATTGAATTTTAATAGGTACAAGAACCTCAAGAAATAATCTATTTCTTCTTAATATTTTTTCTTCTGAATATATTTTTATTGATTTTTGAAATAACATTTCTGGGGAGATGGTTTCTGAGTAAAATCATAATTTATTTATTCATTCATGTATTAATTTATTTACACTAAGGCCCCCATCCATAAAAATTCACCCATTTCCCACTACTTCAACATATATGTGGCATGTATTTATATATATATATATATACACGTATGTTAGTAAATTTTTAAATATAAACTTTTTTACTAAGACTTGGAGTATTTAACTTTTAAATGTGCTCTTTTGTGTACATAGCCCTGGGGATTGAACCCAGGACCATGCACTTGCTAGGCAAATGCTCTATCATTGGACTATATCCCCACCCCAGAGTATTTAACTTTTAAATTTTAAAGATATTACAATTAGAATTTCAAGATCTTTTGACAAATTCTGAAAATACTTGTAAAGCTTATCTGAAAGACAGATGACAAATAATAGCTAAAAAAATATTTGAAAGACTAATAATACACAGTTACCTTTAGTCATCTCTATTTTATGTACAATGGATATCTCAAACCTAATAAAGTCAGTGCTGAGCTACCCACTCAACTCAACACAGAAAATTCACTTTCTAGTAATATAGTTGAGTATCCCTTATCTGAAATGCATGGACCAGAAGTATATCAGATTTTGGATTTTTGGATTAGAGATGCTCAGCCTGTTTATCATAAGAAGATAGTCATCATACACAAAATAGATGTTTAAGTTGGAAAATGATGGAGAAAAATTATTGTAAAAATTATCTCATACTATATGCTAAATAAAATCAAGATGCTAATAGATTTCAATGAAAAAATATTTAATTCATAGAACTGCTAAAACTAAGTGTTGATGAACTTATTTAAAAATATGAATGGAGACTATATTCCTAAGCTGAAAAAAAACAAAAAAAAAAGGGGGGGAAGGAAAAAAACAATTGATGATTTTATTATACAAAAGCTCAAACTCTGTATATGGTACAGACCATCATAAGTTAAATTCAAAAGCAAAAACAAAATAAAAATTTATGCAAAGGTAGGCACATATATGAATACCAAATACATATTAAAGAAGAGGCAGATTAAAACATTAATGAGATGTCACTTTTGACTTAATGTAGACTTGCTTATATAATGTTAGGTCAGGAATAAATAAGTACTCATATAATATATAGGATTCGTATTAATTTTTCCTCCCCAAATTGGGCCATATAAATAAAAAAATATTTTCATTGTCTTTGGCAATATTCTAGAAAATATGCAGGGGTGTATATGTCTGTAGGGGCTTTCAGTTATATAGGAAAGAAATTTGAAAGTATATAAAGTAGTCATATTTGAATGATGAGATTAAAGGTTACTGAAAGTCTTTTAATCTCTGATACTGTGTATGTATAATTTTTATAAGAAAAAACTACTAAAAATGTGTGTGCACACTTATTCTTAAATTCATTCTCAGTGTAGTAGGAAAATGTAATCTGATGAATAAAAATCAGTACATTTTAGGAAGACAGTGTATAATATATATGCTATATAGACAGTATTATATATACTATTTGCAAATTTAAAATATATATATGTATATAAGATATACTTTTTAGATTTTTCACTTTACATTTTAGGAGTTTTTGTTAAGGAAATAAACAGATACAGACAGCCTGGATTTGAATCCCAGCATCATTGCTTAGTAACTTTGTGACCCTGGGTAAGTTAACCTCACTGTGCCTTAGTTTCCTCGTCTATACAATATGATAGTAATAACCTACCATCTAGATTATTATGAGGACCAAATGAATTAACACATGCTTAAAATCAGGCAAAGTAGTCCACACATGTAATCCCAGCAAATCAGGAGGCTGAGGCAGGAGGATTACAAGTTCAAGGCCAATCTGGACAACTTAGCAAGACTCTATATAAAAATAAAAATAAAAAGCACTACAAATATAGTTCAGTGGTAGAGCACATGCTTAGTATGCCCAAGGCCCTACAGGTGTAATCACTAGACACACACACACTCTAGGCCATTAAATGTAGTAGTAGTAGTCACCATCATCATCATTATTATGGATGTATACATAGGGGTGTTCAAATGAAATTTAGTTAATATTGTTTATAAAATAAATATTGTGGTCTGACCTTTATGTAATACATTATGTAATACAGAAATATACTATGTATATATAGTATAAATGTATGTATAGATATAAATATATAGAGATATCTATAAATATCCATATATATACATCATAATATATAATAAATAATATATTAATTTATAAGTATATATATATATGTGTAAGTATGGAAAGAGATAAACCATATATAAAACTAGTTATTTCTGGGTAGTACAGAAATGATTCCTAGCTTCTTTTTGTGTTTATCTGCATTTTCCTATATCTCTCTTTGCATTACACTGCAATTATTAAAAAATTTATAAATAATTATGCACAAGAATATTTAGTCCAGTATTTTATAGAATAGTGAAATATTGGGTATAATCTAAATGGCCAACAATAAGGATTGGTAACAAAAGTTGCTGTATCTGTATGAAGGAATCCACATCATCATTTAAAAATATTATTGCCACAGAAGATACTCACTGTTAATTTTAAAGAATCTGTTAGTAAGCATAATATACAATAAGACCCTGTGTTGGCTTTCAAAGGAAATGCCCCAAATATTAATAGAGGTTTGCTCTAAGTAGTTAATATTATACTATTTTTTTTATTTTTGTTTGTTTTATATAAATTTTTTATAGTAAACACAATTTTTTAGAACCTTACTGTTTTGAAATAAAGTCAACTGTAATAGGAAGTCATGAAATTTGAGTGTGTCTTTAGCTGTCTTACCTTACTTTCCTTTTCCAGTTTTCTGTTCTTTCACCTAAAAAAAAAAGTTTGATTAATTAATGTATAAATTTCTTTCCCATGTCTGATTCCTCTGAAACCTTATCACCTAAATATTTAGTTTTACCTTATTGACATTTAATTTAATTTTTATTTAAAACAATAGGACATTTTTATACTCACTTCTCCGCATTCTTTGTCAATGCCATACTCTTTAGAAAACAATTTTTGGTTTATCTCTGCAGTTCATGTTCTGTGGTGGAATGAGAGTGCAGATAGCCGTGCAGCTGGGAGGCATCAGTCTCATGAGGATCCCAGAGTCGTGGCGGCGGGTAAGCTATTTCACTAGGCATCGGTTATTTTTAGAACAAACTCCATTGACTCAATAACTTTATATGCTTTCTTGTGAAATGTTTTTCCAGTCCGGGAAAGTGTCAACTACCTAGTGTCTCAGCAGAATGTGCTTCTGATTCCTACGTCATTTTCACCATTGAAATAGTTTTCTACTGAAACACAAAAGATTTCATTATCTGGTATAAGATGTGTCTGCTAATGGTGCTTAAGTTCTCCCATGAGAACTATTCTCACTTTTATTTTAAGGAGGTGGTAAGTTAATTCACTTTGTTCCTTGAATTTTATAAAGCCATCTCTTATTTGTCATCACCACCTTAGGAAGTGAAGAGTTCATGTTGTCCATGGCATTTCAGTATCTGTCACACATTAAAAATATCTATCATTTGGAAAATAATGTAATTTGGTCCTGGTATTAAAAGTCTTTGAAAACTCTTTGGTTTATATGCCAAAATGTCTTCATTTATAATTAATTTTACTAATATTTACTTCATTTTACATTCTACTTAACAAAGATACTTGCCACTATTTCAAGATTTTGATTTTTCATTTATTTCAGAGTATGTCTTCTGTATGTTGACAAACTTTCATTCAAATAATAATGTAACATTTCCATGCTTGAGACAGTATTTTTAAATTATTAATATATAGTGTCAAACTTTTTATCATGTCTATTTTCCTAAGATATTTTCCAATTTTTGGACTAGTGAATTTTATTTTGTAATAGCAAATGGTATTCATGAGAATATTAAATATATTTATTTGCCATGGAAAAGTACATTATCATTTGTGTCATCTGTGTTAATTATGGTTTCACATTAGCTATGTAGTCACTGACTATAAAATAAAATTATTAGGTCCTGGTATTTAAAATCTTTGAAGACTCTAAATGCTGAAATGTCTTCATTTACAATTAATTTGACTAATATACTTCATTTTGGATCCTACTTAACATAAGATGCTTGAGATATCTTGGTTTGAATGTGATCTTCATGGATTTGGAAATGTCTGACCTAATAGAACTCTACCTGTATCTTCAGATTCTTTTTCTAAGTTTTATATTTTTATCATCTCTGAACTGCTGTGATAAGGTATTATAAATATCATTATATTAAGAAAACAGTATGCTACCAAACCCAGAATAAGACTTTCTGTAGTATTTCCACAGATGTGCTACAGTTTTCCTATAATTTTAGTTTCTTTTTAAGTGCATTCAACTTGAGATTTCATACTTCCATACTCTCCTCATAGTCTGTATTTACAACTATATTAGTTTACTTCCAAGCTGTCCTCATAGCCTGTATTTAAAACTATATTGTTTTACATTTTTAACATGTATTGGAAATATAACATTGTAAATTATGTCTGAAAGAAAATTGAAAAACAGGAAGTACATCACTTATTTGGCCCCCAGAGGACAGATTAATTTCATAGTAAGGCAAAGAATACTCTGACTCTGGAGGTAAAAGCCTATCAAAAACATTAGAGACACTAGCTCTAAGTTATGTCTAAGAGTTTTCTTTATTTATGTTTCTTTGAAAAGACTTCACATAGGAAACTGGGTGGTGGTGATAGTATTAATTGAAGTCACTATGGATAGACTCTCTCTGGTGTGAGATAAGCTGTTATATCCCAAACAATTGGTGTCATGGAAGAATACAACTGCCTCTGCCTTTCCCTTTTCCATACATTTTGAGATTAGTTTGAACACTTCTGGTAATAGCCAGTCATTCTTTGTTTATACATACTAACCTATGGCCTTGATAGAGATTTATAGACAGTGTTATTAAAATTTAAAATAGAAGATCCAGAAGATAGCAGGCTTCACTCCATTGATGAACTTCACTCATCACTAGCATGAGGGCCACTGTCATGGTCTGCTTCTGCTTTGTTCAAGAGTTCTGTGGGTCCTGGCCCTTAGGGAAATGGCAAACAGGAACAGAGATAATTTTTGAGGCAGCCTTGTAAGATACCTCATTTCTCGGTGCTGTAAGTTGACCTTAAGAATTCTTCTTTTCCTTTATCTTCCTTAGTCCCTCATGGTCCTTCAAAATCCAGAGGTAAAAGAAAGGAATATAGGCAGTGTTGATACCTCTGTTAATCCAACTCCTTCTTGGGCCCATGCCAAAGATCTGAATACTTGGCCTTGAGTCCCTAAGATAAACTGGAAATCTGACTTGGGGGGAAAGTATAAGTAAGAGATGAAAATCATACCTTGAATGAATCCAATTTAAAAAAAAACACCGTACAGATCAAAGTTTGACCAACTAGAAGCTTTTTTAATTCAATGTAATATTTGCAATAAACATGACATTTTTACATCATTCCTCTTTCTCTGACATTCATGCTTATTATCATTCTTACCATCTAAAGTCATTGAGAACTACTAACCTCGAGACTCAGCTGACCAAGGTGATGGGAAGGAAACCAAACAAGCATTATACAGCATCAGCTAAATACTCAACACTGCACTATGATGTCCAGAAACTACAAGGCTCTTCAAAAAAATTCCACATTCAAAACAGGCCAAGTCTTCCCAGGACTCTCCTCATGATTCCATGTATTATCATAGAGTCTATCTGTCGGAGTATTTAAAACACTTTATGCATATCATTTCACTTACTCCTAACAAAGTTTTATGAGCAACATTAACAACATATTTTATACAAATGAGAACTTTAAAAGGATAATGGGTTGTCCCTGATGAAGCAACCAGTAAGTTTCAGAATTCAAATATGAATCCATATTTAGTTTCATTTTAGACCAGGGCGCCTTGACCTTTAAGCTTAAAACTGAACGTTCACAATAGCTCTCATCATCATTTCTAGTATGGAATAAAAACCTTCCAGTAGAAACATCAAGCCATACACTGGCAATCCCGTACCACATGGGTCCATTATTTGTACACCTTCAACTCCTCTAATCAGCAATGATAAAGCATAGGCCACACTAACAGTCACCTTTTGGCTATTATCTGCATATACATCTTCACCACATAATCCAAGATGTTCCTTCCTGTCAGTCTGAAGGATGTCTGCAGTGTTCTATTTTCTCTGTCACCACGTAAAAATCAAGCATATGCGTCTTCTTATCAAGAACTGGCACAGATAACAGATCAAGAGCTATGATGACACATGTTCCTCAAACACATACCTCCATGTAACTGGAGCCTAACCACAGGGCCCAAGCATCACCCTCCACAACCACTACTAAGAATTGGACTGTGGTGCCCTCAGTACTGGTCATTCATTTATAGCATGCCAAGATCTTCCCTGGGGAATTACTCTGAACAGCTAAACAATAAGCACTGAGATGTGATTTTTCTTCACCACAAGAGATGTTAAGGAGCAGAATTGTAAATTATACCTATTGATTTCTTGTGCCATTGGAGTTATACTGATGACTAGATTAGCAGTTATTTTATGGTGGTAACTATGACTTTTTGCAGCCACTTAAAATTGCTTGTTCTCACCACACAACCTGGATGCTGAGAGCTATCACAATCAAGACTTGCTGAAATTGTCAGGGGAAAAAAAATAGTTCGGATGTCCTTCCCAAGCTCAGATTCTCAGAGAATGACAGAATTGGTAAGGCCTACAAAAGTTTTCTGGTTCAGCCTCCCTAATCCAGAAGTGAAGAAAGAGGCCAGAGTGTTAATTTTGCCTGTAGTAGGCCACCAGCTAATTTGTGGCAGTTAGAAGTTGGGCTTGTGATAGTCTCTTGTGGCTCCACCACTTTGGGACAGGCCATTGCATATGTTCCATAGCCCATTCAACAACAGTGTTTTGCTCTGATTTTAACTAAAACAAGTAAATCACCTAGGCTCATTTCAAGTAGAGAAAAAGGCTATTCCCTCACATATAGGCACAATGTGGTCCAAATTCCTCCCCTCAAAGCTCACATGCTTTGTTAAAGATCACAGCTGAAACATGACATGATATTTCATTCATTCCTGCTCCCAAACAGAAACTACCAGGCTACTCCTCCATTTACTCAGTTATATACTAAAACACTACAAGCAAAGACAACAAATGCATAGGTACAAAAATACTCATAGAATGAGTTTTTATGTCCAAGACACAAAAGGAATGCAGTAGGGCTAGAAGGTAATGAAATAAAAGGAGGAATAATTAGAAATGAGGAAGAGAGGGAGACAGAAGTCAGATGACACAGGCCTGCTCAATGTGCTGAAAATCCTGTGGAAAGTGGCAAGACTCACTTCATGTCTGGAAATGAGTAGAGAACTGGAGGAAGAGTGGGGATGAGAGTGAGCTATAGTCTGAATGTCTGAATGTGTGTGCTCCCTCCAGAATTCATATGTTGAGATCTTAACCCCCAAGGTTGTGGGATTAGGAGTTGGGACCTGTGAAGAGGTGATTAGGTCTTAACAGGATTAGTGCCCTCATAAAGAAGGACCCAGAGAGCTGCCTTACCCATTACAGCATGTAAGGATACAGCAAGAAGGCAAATATATAAAGAGCAGGTCTTTATACCAGGCATCTGCCAGCATCCTGATCTTGGACCCTGGAGCCTCCAGAACTGTGAGTATAAATGTTTGTTGTTTATAAGCCCCCCAGCTTATCGTATTTTGTTAAAACAGCAGCCTGACTGGACTAAGACACAGTGCTTGGTACAGGAAAGCTAGGTTGTTTGAAACACCCCAGGAGATTTTTATCTCAGATGTAAGTTCTGAATTACTGAGAAAACATCAGCAAGTCACTTGCCCTCTCTAGGCTTACTTTCTCCACTAGTAAAATCAAAATATGACATGTTTCATTGAGTTATACTTATGTCCCTTCCAGTTCCAAAATTCTATAAAGAAGAGCGACAATACTTATATTATTTTTGTATGTATTGAATAATCAATCAAATGAACAATTTTTCAAAATACTTTTTTAGCTATGGATGGACACAATATCTTTATTCATTTTTTTAATGTGGTACTGAGGATCCAAACCCAGTGCCTCACATGTGTGAGGCAAGCACTCTTCCACTGAGCTACAGCCCCAGCCCTCAAATGAACAATTTTGAGGTTTCATATCTTTAAAGTTCCTTAACTAAATGGAAAAGCCAAACTAAGATACAGTACCCTCTTGTAGCTCAAACTTTCAAAAGGACAACTGGTGAGACAAACTTAAATATCCCTGGGCATGTCTTAGTCAGATTCCCTTCAATTCCACCACAGTTTCACACACTTCAAATTTAAATTTCATTAAAAGCTGTCAGGGTGGAGTCTCTTCCTTCATTCTGTCTCTGACATACATCAGTGGTGCTTTTCAGCAACACACAACTCTTTGCATCAGGTGCAACGCCTCTTTGTAGCCAGAAGAGCTGAACACACTTCTGCCAGCCCTGGACTCATAATTTCCTACCTATTTTCATGGTCTTTACTCAGTGATCTGACATACACTCCCCCACCAACACACTTGGAATCCTGGGTTATCACTGAATTTATCGATCTTAGCCTTAAAAGGGGATTTTGAAGCACAGTATAATAACATGAAACCCTTAAGAAGAAAATTGATTATTATAAAAACTATGTATCATGTTTTCAGGTTTCAAGGGAAGAATTTCACAAAACTTCAGGTTATATATAATAAAAACCTGTTGTAAAAGGTAGGTAAAAGACTTGGGAAGAAGAAGAAGGAGGAGAAAGCATTTGACCAGTAAATATAAAGTACTAAATAAATCTTAATGTTCTAAAGCAGTGAAAAAAGTCTATAATGATATGATTCCAAAGGTGTTAGACTCTCCAAATATTTACTCCAAGATGTTACTATATTCATTCTTTTTAAAATAAAAAATAACTAAGATTTCATCTAACTGCAGTCAGAATGGCAGTTATCAAGAATACAAGCAATAATGTTGATGAGGATGTGGGGAAAAAGGTACACTCATACATTATTGGTGGAACTGCAGATTGGTGCAACCACTATGGAAAGCAGTATGGAGATTCCTAAGAAAACCTGGAATGGAACCACCATTTAACCCAGCTATCCCACTCCTCCGTTTATACCCAAAGGACTTAAAATCAGCATACTAGAGTGATGCAGCCACATCAATGTTTATAGCAGCTCAATTCACAAGAGCTAAACTATGGAACCAACCTAGATATCCTTCAACAGATGAATGGATAAAGAAAATGTGGTACATACACACAATGGTATATTATTCAGCCTTAAAGAAGGATGAAATTATGGCATTTGCCATAATGGAGAATATTATGCTAAGTTAAATAAGCCAATCCCAAAAAACCAAAGGTGGAATGTTTTCTCTGATAAGCAGATGCTGATCCATAGTGGGGAGGTGCGTAGGGAAGAATAAAGGAACTTTGGATTATGCAGAGGGGAGTAAGGGGAGGGATAAGGCAGTAAGGATGGAAAGGACGGTAGAATGAGACAGACATTATTACTGTATATAGGTGTATAAAAAATTTTTAATAAAAATAAATAATAAAATAAAGGGCAAATGAAGGTCACAATGTGGCACGTAGCTGATAAATTTAGTGTATCAGAAGTCAAAGCAGGTGACAAGCATAAGTCAGCAATGGAGAATTTTGTGACAAATATGGCATTAATGGGATTGGGTTTCTGCATTCATAAGGTCCCAAAGCCAGTGCGTTTTGGAGAGGGTGTTCAAGAGTTCTTGGGAGCCTATGTCTTCAGGAGCATTATTACTGGAACTACAAATAAGTTCAGTAATTCATTCAAACCAGGAATTGGGAGGCCAAAATGTTTTTCTACATAAAATAATCTACTAAGCACTTCCTGGGAGCCAGGCTTTAAAAACCAAAATGAATAAAATGTAGAAGCCAACCTATGAGGAACTTAGACTTTGCCCATATATTTGGCATCAAGGTAATATAGAATGCTCCAAACTAAAGGTTTTATAAATATGTATGAAGGATATGTGTACAGGTGGATGTATTTATAATCAGTATTTATCAGATAAAATAAAAAACAGAAACTACTCTAAGACCTGGAGACTAAATAACATGCTATTGAATGATGCAATGATAACAGAAGACATCGGGGGGAGATAAAAATAATTCTTAAAGGTAAATTAGAACAATACAATATATCAAAATCTCTGGGTCACTATGAAAACAGTACTAAGAGGAAAAGTTCATTGCATTGAGCTCATACATTAAAAGAACAAAAAGTCAATAACTAAATGACCTAACATTACATCTCAAAGTCCTAGAAAAAAATACAGATCAACACCAAAATTAGTAGAATAGAGGAAATAATTAAAATCAGATCTAAAATCACTGAAATTGAAACAAAAGAAATAATTAAAAACACTGACAAAACAAAAAGTCTGTTCTTTGAAAAAGTAAACAAAATTGATAAACCCTTAGCCCCACTAATAAAGAGTAAAAGAGAAAAAAAAATTACTGGAATTTGCGATAAAAAAGGAAATATCACAAAATACATTAGACATACATTTCAATTAGACAAATTTCAATTAGAAGTTACTTGAAAAATCTATACTCCAATAAAAGAGAAAATATCGAAGACATTGACAAAATTTTAGTCATATTATCCTCCCAAACTGAACCAGGAGGACATACACAATTTAAACATGTCAATTTCAAGCACTGAAATAGAAGAAATATCCAAAAGCCTACCAACCAAGAAAAGTTTAGGACCAGATGGATTCTGAGCCAAGTTCTACAAGACCATCAAAGAAGAACTTATACCAATACTCCTCGAAGTATTCAAGGAAATAGAAAAGGAAGGAATCCTTCCAAATTCATTCTATGATGCTAGTATCACTCTGATACCAAAAGCAAACAAAGATACATCAAGGAAAAAAACCTTTAGACCAATATCCCTGATGAACATAGATGCAAAAATCCTTAACAAAAGCATAGCAAAGAGCATACAAAAACATACTAAAAGGTTAGTGAACCATGATCAAATGGGGTTTACTCCAGGGATGCAAGGTTGGTTCAACATCCAGAAATCAATAAAAGTAATTCATCACATCAACAGACTTTAAGAATCATACAATTATTTCAATAGATGCAGAGAAAGCCTTTGATAAAATACAACACCCCTTCGTGCTTGAAACACCAGGAAAAGTAGGAATGGTAGGAATGTACCTCAACATTGTAGGGCTATCTATGCTAAGCCCACAGCCAACATCATTCTAAATGGAGAAAAACTAAAAGCATTTCCTCAAAAACTAGTACAAAGCAGGGATGCTCTCTTTCACCACTTCTATTCAACATCATCCTTGAAACACTAGTCAGAGCAATTAGACAGACCAAAGAAATTACAGGGATACAAATAGGAAAATAAGAACTCAAGCTATCACTATTTGCTGACAACATGATTCTATATTTAGAGGATACAAAACTTCACCAGAAAACTTCCAGAACTCATAAATGGATTCAGCAAAGTAGCAGGATATAAAATCAGCACACATAAATCTAATGCATTTCTATTCATAAGTGATGAATCCTCTGAAAGTGAAATTAGGAAAACTCCCCCAATCACAATAGCCTCAAAAAATAAAAATAAAATACTTGGGAATCAATCTAACAAAAGAGGTGAAAGACCTCTACAGTAAAAATTACAAAACACTAAAGAAAGAAATTAAAGAAAATCTTAGAAGATGGAAAGATTTCCTATGTTGTTGGATAGGCAGACTTAGTATTGTCAAAATGGCCATCCTACCAAAAGCTGTATAGAGATTCAATGCAATTCCAATTAAAATCCCAATGATATACCTCATACAAATGGAGAAAGCAATCACAAAATTTGCCTGGAAGAATAAGAGACTCAGAATAGCCAAAGCAATCCTGAGCAGGAAAAGTGAAGCAGTAGGTATCACAATACCAGACCTTAAACTATAATACTGAGCAATAGTAACAAAAACAGCATGGTATTGGCACTGAAATAGACAAGTAGACCAATGATACAGAATAGAAGACACAGAGACAAACCCTCATAAATACAGTTACCTCATACTAGACAAAGGTGCCAAACAGTGTAGAAAAGATAGCCTGTTCACCAAATGCTGCTGGGAAAACTGAAAATTCATAAGCAGTAAAATGAAATTAAACCTCTATCTCTCACCCTATACAAAATTCAACTCAAAATGCATCAAGGACCTACAAATTAGACCAGAAACCATGCAACAAACAGAAGAAAAAGTAGGCCCAAATCTTCATGTTGGCTTAGGACCAAATTTCCTTAACAAGACTTCTAAAGCACAAAGAATGAAAGCAAGCATCAATAAATGGGATGGATTCAAACTAAAAAGCTTTTTCTCAGCAAAGGAAACAACAATGTGAAGAGAGGGCCTACAGAGTTGGAGAAAATCACTTCAGATAGAGCATTAATCTCCAAAATTTATAAAGAACTTACAAAATGTTACACCAAAAATACAAAGAACCCAATCAACAAGTGGGCTAAGGAACTGGGCAGACACTTCAAAGAAGATATACAGGCGATCAACAAATATATAAAAAAGTGTTCAATATCTATAGTAATTAGAGATACAAATTAAAACCACACTAATATTTCATCTCACTCCAATTACAATGGCTATTATCAAGGACACAAGCAATAATAGGTGTTGGTGTGGATGTGGGGAAAAAGGCACACTTGTACATTACTAGTGGAGTTGCAAATTGGTGCAGCCACTCTGGAAAGCATTAAGGAGATTCCTAAGAAAACTTGAATGGAACCCCTATTTAACCCAGCTATCCCACTCCTCCACTTATACCCAAAGGACTTAAAATACTACATACCACAGTAACTCAGCCACATCAATGTTTATAGCAATTCACAAGAGCTAAACTATGGAACCAACCTAGATGCCCTTCAATAGATGAATGGATAAAGAAATTGTAGTATATATACATAATGGAATATTATTCAACCATAAAGAGGAATAAAATTATAGCATTTACAGGTAAATGGATGGAGTTGGAGAATATCATGCTAAGTGAAATAAGCTAATTCCAAAAAACAAAGGGCAGAATGTTTCTCTAATAAGTGGATGATGATACATAATGGGGGTGGCGGGGTAAGAGAAGAATGGAGGAACTTTAGATTACATAGAGGGAAATGAAAGGTAGGAGGGGTGGAGGTGAGAAAGATGGTGGAATGAGACAGACATCATTACCCTATGTACATGTATGATTACATGAGTGGTATGAATCTACATCATGCACAACCATAGAAACAAAATTTGTACCCCATTTGTATACAATGAATCAAAATGCAGTCTGTAAAAATAAAAAAATAAATACTAGCAGGAAAAATATCAGTATTTAGAAAGTGCTTTCATAATTATCCATTATTTACATACATCAGGATTTTCCTGGAAAGGGCATAGAGATTTTATCGACCAAGTACCAGCATTGGCAATAGAAAGCACAAAAAATAATGGATACAGGTAACAAACACAAAATAAACTGTTCTATAACTACGGGCAACACAGGCTAAGCTTGGAAAAGGATTTGAAAAGAGTAATTGAGCTAATAAATATGTCTATATGTACACACACAATGTATGTTTCTTATGTATATACATATATTAATTTTTTTAAAAAAAGCTTCCTTTTTCTTCTAAATCACTGACATACTTCCCTGACAACAGAGCCATTAATCTTACAAGACTGAAAGTAAAAAGCTTGCCTAACAAGATTCAGATAATTCCTTTGTTCTTTAATTTAAAGCACTGGATTGCTATGGAATTGGAAGTAGTTTTGTCTAAAAAATACAAACTAGCTAATAACTATGAGTGTAACAGATAGCAATTATGAGAATCGACTGTACAGAAATCAGGTTCGCAAAAGTTCTGCACAGTGTAGGAAAGCCCTGTGACAATTACAAAATGAAAGCACAGGCAGATTACTTTACCTAAAACACATATGGTTTTTCCCACAACAGCAGTAAGATTGGCTGAAGTACCCAACAGAAAACTAGACTGTTTTTTCAAGGGCAGTTCCCTATTCTTTGCATGCAGTAGTAGCTTGCATAGGGCCTGAGCCACAGCTGGTAAAATTCCTTGCACTGCAGAATTCTTGAGTCTATTCTTTTGGCTCTCAGCATATCACTCTTGGTTTGCTTGAACCCTCCTTTCCCATGGGGCAGAGAAGGTAAACACATACTTGAAAATGCATAATGCTCATTGTACATCCAGGGCTGAAGTTCCAGGCTGAGGTACTTGCCAAAGGGTACTTGCCAATCAGACTGAACACCAGGGCAATGCAGACAAACAGCTGGCAGCACAATCTGTAACCAGGCAGAGGAGGCAGTAGGAGGATGGCAGGAAAAGATATGGATTAGGAAGAAGTCCAAGGGGCAAGCCCCTGCAAGTCTGGCCAGGTTCCCAGACCAGGCAGCACAGCAAGGAGGGGACAGGGCCCAGGGCTTTTGGGCAGAGTGGAAGCAATGGATCCTGAACACTAAACCTTTTCCCTCCAGGACTTTCTGGAAGCTGGCAGCGTGAAGCCAGAGTCTCTGGTCACCTGGCAGAAGCACTAAGCTAGGAACTTCACAGAGTAAAGAGCAAACCCATGTTGGGGGACTCAGAATGCTGGGTCCTGCATTTCTTCCCATGGAGACTGAGAAAGACCACCCTGGGCCATGGGCCCAATTCAGCTCAGAAGAAAGTTGAGAGAACAAGCCCTGGACTGGGAGCCACAAGTCCTGAATCCTGGGTCTGACTCTACTACAGGTGTACCCACATGACATCACTTCTCCATAAGACCTCAGTCTTCTCATTTGTAATCTGAAGACTGAGAAGAAATTCAGATTCCACAGTCCAGAAACCAACTCTATAGCAGTGACTCCAATCACAGTCATTGCCTGCCATGATCACATCAAAAAGCATAAATATGTAACTTGAAATTCCTCAAATTTTCTACATAACTTCTCTGAAAATAATATTTGTACAACCTTTGCAGGTAAACTCAAAGGTTGTTCCTTTTATTGCTGAGAAATTTATCCTTTAGAAATTGAAGTCAAATGAAGTCCTTGGTTCTGGTGTTGTGAGGTTTCAATGTAGGAAATTATCCTTTAATGAACACAGTCGTATGCTGCATAATGCCTTCCTAATGATGGACAACTTATACAGCAGTGGTCCCATAAGATTATATTGCCTAGTGACATCATAGTAGTCTTAGTTTGTGTAAATACACTCTACTATGGTATTCACACAAGAACAAAAATCACCTACTATGCATGTCTCAGAATGTATTTCTGTTTTTAAATGACATGTGACTGCAGTACTATGGGAAAATACTATCTGAAAACATTTCATTGTCATTACTACCCTAAATAGTAGTATCATTTATTTTCACCAACCAACAATGTAACAGACTCAGAGATACTAAGTAACTTGCCCAAGGTCACATAGCTAATAAGTAGCAGACCCAGAATTCAAATTTAGGTCTGTGTGTTCCACTGTTAGGTTCTTTGCAACTACTAGACTGTCTGCAGACCATTATCTATCTGTTTTAATTTTATAGAGCAAAATAACTTTTTTCCCTCCTAATCAAGCAAGTTAGCGTGCAAACATTGACTGGGCAATAGTGTAATGAGTAGTCTCTGTTGGCCAATTATTTTCTAATCTTCCTAACTTTTCTTTCAGCTTGAGTTAAACATCAACTTAGAGGAAAAATCAATTTTCCAATAAGTTCATATGTCCAGTGCATCTGGCATAATATCTGTCATATTATGAAAGTTTAAAGAAAAAGCACATATTAGTATCAGTCCCCACAATAAGTACTTATTTTTTCCTCATAACAACACTATAACATAGGTAACACTGTTATCCCCATTTTACAGATTAGGAGGCTAAGGCACAGAGAAGTAAATTACCAGCAGATACACAAATGGCAAGAAGCAGAACTGCAAATGAAATACAAAAAAATTTGGCACCAGAATTCATACTTTGACCGTATTGCTATTCTGACTTCAGTGGTCTGACAGCCTGCAGTCCAATCATGAAGCCAGAGTGCTTGGCCTGGAACAACACATCTCACCTGAGCAAAAAATCTTTTCCAACTCCATCTGGGAATCAACGGCCTCTTCCATGAAAGGGCCATAACTTGTTGCTCTGTGAGTTTCCAGCCCTTCACCTGGTAGGAGCCTTTGCCCCTCATTCACTGAGCAGGTATGTCTCTGTGGCTTCTGCAAGAAGTCAATACTGAAAGTCGTTTTAGGTATTTCTGAACTGGCTTGTTCCTCCAGCATCTTCAGCAAGTCTTCAAGTCAGTGAGAAAAAAATATGAACTGAAACTGAGCAAATGCAATAAACCAGGACCTTAAAAAATGAAAATGCCATGGCTTATAAGATTGCAAAAAGATGATTAACTCACCAGAAATCAGAGAAATTATTAACAATTCATTACTTCAATTTAAATAGCCAATCAAGGCAAATAGTAATCCTACATAATAGGGAAAAATGGCAAGGATGTAGAGAAAGGAAATCCTATTCACTGCCTGTCAGACTATGAATTGATACTTAAAATAAGCAGAATCTAATGAGATTGAGTTGGTAATTCCACTTACAGGTATGTCCATAAAGCTAGGAACAAAATTATTAATTTAAGCATTATTTATACAAGAAATATATAAAAACATGTAACTATAAATAGAAAAGGGATAACAAAGTTTTGATATACTCATCCCCTGGAAGAGTGGACAGTAATGAATGAACCAGCTCTAAACTGCTTGGTTACCTCTTGCAAGTACTTAACCTCCTTGCATGAATGGTTTTCTATATGTTTTACTCTGTAAAATAGAAATATAGATTTCACAATGAAATGAGATTAGCCCAAAAAAAGAATAAATTAAAAAGTATGATATACATACAACACCTACATGGTATCAGGCACATTAAAATAAGATGATGTCATCTGTGAAATAGGTATTACTGAAATTCCCTTAGAGAAAGAGATGTAGGAATGGTATATTCAATTTGAGAACAAATGTTTATTAAAAGCTCTTAAAAGTTAGAAAGGTAACTAAATAGGAAAAAGAAAATGATGAATTGATCAAATAAGGGTCTCAGTAAAACTCTCATTTAAGAGGTAAACATAAAGAGACTTTAGTAACATGAATTGAGAAATATCTCTTTCCAAGAAACATTGAGGCTCAGAAACAATAAAAAAAGTGTGAAATAAGAATTATACTGAAGGAGCTTCTAAAGTTATAACTTTCACTAACTTTTCAGTTTCTATTTTGTGCTTATTAGAAGTTTCAGAAAATTCCGATGGTGTAAGAAAATTTAGAAATATATATTTTTAATATGTGTCTTGATATGTGAAGATCATTTGGAATATGAATCCTACTTCTAAAAGCACTATTAAACTATCTTATGAGGAAAACTTGCAGTGTTTTTCAGAGGGAATTTTAATCTGAAGAGTTCTTATTTCCCATAAATTATATCTGTCAACCTTCATAAGGGACAGAGGGACATTTGAACTTAAAAACAAAACAAAGCAAAAAATAGTGTGTGTGAGAAAATCCTAGGCGTTAACCTGAAGTACCTGGTGAGTGGAAAAGGGACAATAGGCCCCTCTTGTTTAAACAGAGACTACAACTCTTGCATTAATGTTTCAGTCCTCAATACAATATTGAGAATAAATAAAATACAACAAAATATAAAGATGCTATAAAAGTAGTCAGTGTGGATGAAGTAATGCTAAAACAGTTGTAAAAGTGACTTATTCAGCTAGTACGTATCTGGGACAATTGTAGAAGTGAAGGTAAATAAAAACACCTGAGCATACTGGATAGAGGTGTCCATTTGGAACTTTGGGGGGAAATGTCATGTGTGTGAGGGCATAAAAAAAGACAGTGTCTCAACTTATACCTCGGAAAGAAATGGCCATATTTAACACTCATCATCATCATCATCATATAAAACAAAGAGCAAAAAAATCCAGAAATACTTTTCCCATAAAATTTCTCCCCAACTGAAATTGTAAGGTACAGCAATTATTCAAAGGAAAAAACTCAAAAAGCCTATTTCAGGAAAAAATTACATTTATTAGTAACAGATTTTTTAAAATGTCATTAGCACTGAAATTCACTTTTGTGTATGTGTGTGTGGTGCTTGGGTTTGAAGCCAGGGCCTTATGCAAGGAAGGCTAGCACTCTACCAACTGAGCTATATCCCCAGCTCCGACCTTCACTTTTTAATGTAAAACCTAAGGCAAGCCAACAGGATATCTTGAAAGGATGTAATGATTATATTAAGTGGATATATTTATGTATTTCAGAGCTAAAGATACTTTATTAATAGAAACAAATACTAAATAAATGTATACTATAGTGAAACATTAAGATGCTCATGAATCTTTCCTACCACTGATTCTAATAAGGATATCAGCAAATAGGCTGATACAGAAATATAAACAGGTGTTGGCAATTCAAGAAGAAAGATTTGGCCTTAATCCTTCCACACAGCCTTTCATATTCAACACACAAAAGACACTTAGCAAATATTTGGTGACATGGGTAGGATAATTATTAAGGAATACTGAATGAAAACAGTTTTACTTTTATTATAATTTCCTTTTAATAATAATAATTAAAAAGTAACCATAAACATTATGATACAACTCAACTTTTGCTGAAATTTTTTCTCTGATACATAATCAAGGAACCCCAAAAGTGATTAAATTATCTCCACTAAATTTAAATAAATATTGCTTAAGTTACAAGAACCCAAAAATAGATGTAAACACATTTTAACACCTAGTGGAAGAAACACTAGTCTATGCCACCATCGGGTAGCTGCAGAATATAGCATGGGGAGAAAAAAAGTCCCCAGGGATGCAGCACCAGATGTGGCATCTAGAGTTGAACTACTCTACTACTTACTACTCTACTACTAGTAGTTGTACTACTGAGTAGCTACTGCACTCCTACTCAGCTGGGCCAGCAGTGGATCTACGTCTCCTACTCCCTTCTGCACAACTCTATGAGCCCAGTCTTTGGACAAAACCAAGCAGGAGCACAATCACCACCCTGAGTCACCTCTTAATTTCCATCACCTTGCAAGTCATGCCTATTCGTAATGGGTTATAAAAATATATATTCACATTCCTCAGACCAAATGGGCAATAATAAAGTTGGTTCTTATTACATAATAATAATAACCTCATCACTGCTATTAAGGGTATAAATTTACAAAACATTTTGTCACTATTTGGTAAAGATGAATATGAACATACCTTATGGTCCAGGATTTCCACTGCTGCGTATGTACTCTAGAGCAGAGGTTTGTGATCTCTAGTACACAGAGCTCAAGAAGATGGTACTGACAGAACTCAAAGGGTCTGGTAACCTGGTCAGTTAAAAATTACATCTTTATTGTCACCAACTTAACTGAAATTAAGCATTTCCTTTATTTATGAAGAGAGGAAATAAGCTACAAGACCTGTGACATTTTAGTCAATAAAAATCATAGTTATTGTCAAATTCCACTTATAGTTTTTACAAGTACACTTGAATTCCTTTTATGTTCACACTACTTCAAATTTATATCTCTTTACATCCACCATTAGATTTGGTCAGTTAGTACCTTAAAGAAAAAAATAAGGCACATCAGCTTCCACTGAGAATAAGAAACAATTTAATGAATTTCTTCATTGTAGAATCTATCCTACAATAAAGCATTACCTTTAAAAATAAGAGGAAAAAAGATTTCTAGTGTAAAATTTCCAAACCACAAATCAAGTTGGCAGAATAAAGATAAATTTAGAGATGCAAGTTTCAAAAGTTTAATTCCTATGTATCCTCCCCTAAAATTTGGACACAGGGAAATGCAAACAGTGGTTCAACCCAAGGAAAATGAGATTCCCTGGGACATCAGTGAAAGGAGATCCCAAAATCTCTGCCATGCCATCTTGGAGAACTAGTCCACCCTGAAGCAAGAAGAATCCTGAGATGTTGATTTCAGAGTATCAAATAAACTATCAATGGGTGTAATCATGGTGAGAGAAAATTTATGACTTTAGCACAGAATCAGGTGATGAATAAGTTATGGGCATAAGAAAAATGAATATAAACAAATGAGTAAAAGAGAGAGAAGAAACATTCACCCTCTCATTAAAAGTACATGTTTAAGCCACACAACAGTGGCTTAAACTAAAAGGTGATTTCTCTTATAAAAGAAATCCAAAGGGCAGAATTTCGGAGCTCCTGGTGTTTAATGGTGTCAGACACCTAAAGCTGCTCCTCTCTTATTCCATTATCAACAGCATGTGCCTTCTACCTTTAGGCCAAGGACTCAAGCCATTATATTTATATACCAGCAAACAGAAATAAGGAAGAAACAAAGACAAGAACAACTCTTCCTCCTCCACCCCTTTAGATCACTTACAGTCATTAATGCATCAACACTTCCCATTGGTCAGGGCTCAGTCACAAGGCCACAGCAAGCTAAGTATTATATTACACAATTTTTAAAAAGTGAGAGGGAAGAATGGATACTGAGAAATAGCTATCAGTCTCTACTATCTTCCTCTGGCACTTTCTATTCTCCATATCTTACAGAATTAACTGCCCTATATCCTGCTATATTGGACTATCTATTAATCCCTGATATATTTTCTCTTTATCTTTCCCCCAACCTGTATACTCCAAAAGTACTGGAACTTTGACTTTTGTTTCCCTCAATATCACACTATCTGGAAAAAATAGAAGGAATTTATCAACTACTCATTGAATTGAGTGGAGTTAATTAAGTTGCTAATTAGAGATAAATTCAATCATCTAGATCCAGTTCTGACAAACAATGCATTATTTAGTCTTGCTTGGTTAAAAATAGATCTTCTGGGAAAATTGAGGAAACACATTCAGAATTAATAATTTTATAAAGGCTCCTTTCCACTGAAGAGATGATGCAAAAGTCCAAAAAAGCACAAATAATACAATGAGATTATTAGGTAGGAAATTAGGCAACAGTAGGGGGCAAAGCTGAGCAGCCGGAACAAAGACCACCCACCAAAGGTGACCAGGAAGTTCGCAGCAAGGTGGATGGAAAGTTCCACTGACCCTTCACACCCACCATCACTCAACAGGACCCCCTCCCATCCCAGTTAATAAAAACCCTGGACAGCCAGGGCCACGTGCGATTTTTCTCCAGGTCCCTATACCCCCGGGGGCCTGGGAATTTCGACGGAGAGCCAAATTCCAATAAAGCTTGCTTTGGCCACTTTCTGTCCCATTTTATTTGGCCGCTAACTGTGCCCACCTGAGCTTACATTTGGTCCCGCCGCCAAGACCCACCGAGCTTACAGAGATAACCCTGTAATTCTGTAGTCCTAATGATGTAAGCAATATTACTACAACATACGTACGTACTACTATAACTGTTAGTAAACATTAATATAATATAGACTAAAGTAGGTTAATATAATCAAAGAATTATTTTTAATATAAACATTAATAAACATGAGAAAAGAAGTATACTTTTAGGAGTGGTGTGAAGAAATTTAAATCCTCATCTTACAAATCAATAGGTACTATAGATATGGAACAGGTGGTGGGATATGGTGAGTGGTGGGAACATGAAGTTAAAAGAATAAATTTTATAAACTGGGCCCACTGTGCTGACCCCCGCCTGCTTACCAAAAAGTAATTTACCTGCATCCCTACCTGGCTAGGGGAAAGGTGGTGTTTTGTGACCCTTACATAAACCAGATCCCAGAACTCAAGCAGATAAGGATAATTCCCCCAACCATAAAATCTTTTTTTTTTTTCACCTTAAAAGAATACACATTTATTTGTCAATCATACTTCAATAGAGCAGGGCAGGTGAGGGAGGCTGTAAGCGGTTTCCCAAGATCACAAAGACAGCCTCAGTTCCCCACCCTGTGAGCTTAAGCCACACGCTGAACCTCCACCAATCTCCCTCCTCCATGAATCTATTGACACCCACATCAGCCCCATACACACCTGTGTCCTGTGACCTCACAGTCACTCCGCTGTGATTCCTATAACAGGAGCTTCAGGACATCTCTTCTTCCACTGTCTCAAAAACCCTTCACCAGTGCCCTCCTTCTCTATGCTGTACCCACTCCCAATTTCAGTGTCTTGGTCCCTCCACATGACCTCTGTGCCCCACACAAACAAATGTCCAAGGTTCAACTCTCAGGTTTCCTCAACTCCCAATTCAAACAACGAATCAATGATGGTCCATTCCATTATCCTCCACAATATCCTAGTTGATGCCTTTCTGTTTAATTTCTTTTATGTGTGTCCTAATTCGAGAAACTTCTTTGTTTCCACTAATGTTTTTGCATGTCCTGAAGCTCAACCATGTTTTAATAACCATAGCCTCCTAGGTAGTCCTGAACTCTAGAAGCAGGTACCATTAACTTGCCTAACCATAAAATCTTGAGAATAGTTTTCAATAAGAACCAATCAGCAGTAGCCACAGTGACCTAGAGTTGTCATGTGCAATGGAGACTTGAAAGTCTGATGTTAATACCTTTGGTTATCAGTTACCTTGACAAGTCCTGCTTTCTCAAGTGTTGA
Source organism: Sciurus vulgaris (assembly GCF_902686455.1). Lineage (NCBI taxonomy): Eukaryota > Metazoa > Chordata > Mammalia > Rodentia > Sciuridae > Sciurus > Sciurus vulgaris. The sequence continues at coordinate 62,650,687 of NC_136476.1, forward strand.
AGTATAACACCAGTACCAAGGCAAGTATAGAGTAGACAGTAAGAAGCTTTATTAAAGAACAGTAGAACAGACTTCTCCCAGGTGGAAGAAGGGAACCCAAACTTGGAATCCCTGGGAGAGGAAGTTCTGTCCTCTTTTATACATCTAAAGTTTCCTTTGTTCTCCTGCATTCTTCTCCCTTATCTTTTCACTTCTCCCCATCCTGTATAGTGACTGGGAGATGTTGGTGAAGCCAGAATTGAGGAGAGGCAATTAGTGTGGAATAGGGAATCTGGTAGAATTGAGGAATGGAGGCCATCTGACTCTGGGAAGTTGGAGATCGCCCCAGGGAGACTGGAATGTCAGTATCTCCACAGCCCTTTTGATCACCAAGGTTGCCTGCCTATAACACCCCATCCAAAAGGCTGCAGACAGGGCATTGCTAATTAATGTCCCCTGGGCCCCTACCTACCTGAATAGCTCCATTTGGCCCTTCTCCCCTGCCCATCATCTTCTAACCTTTTTGCCATCTCACCAGCATCTCCTGGGCCTAGTCACATAGGCAGGAAGGAGAGAGACAAGGGGGGAGAAAACAGAACAAAGGAGACTCTAATCTATAAAAGATGAAGGGTGTGCTCACTTCTTAGGATTCCAGAACACCAGTCATGGCCCCCTTCTCCCTCCTGGGAGAAGTCTGTGTTACTACCTTTAAATAAAACCTGCTTCATATGCTTGCCTCGGCACGCTTCTCTGGTGTTATACTTCAACATCTGAGGAAGCAGAACTCATCATCGATAAATGGCATATCATTGGTGGAATGGCCAGGGCGTGAGCAGGTCTGGAAGGGTCAAAGTGGAGTGTTATGCAAGAAGGGAGCGGCAGCCCAGAGGGCATTGATCAGTAGCTGTCTGTCTGCTCAGGAGCTGCTTCTATAACAACCTTCTTGGGAGGGGTGGTATCCAAGGGCTCTGGAGACATGAACATTGCACTCTCCCTGGGGCAGTTTCCAACTTCCCAGACTTAGATTTGCTTCCATTTTCTCAATTCGACTCAATTACCTATTCTACACTAACTGCCTGTCTTTAATTCTGGCTTCAATGTCATCCTGCTGTCAGTCAAAAGTCAAGAGATGAACCTACATGGGAATTTCTGGAAACTTCCCTAGGGCACCCAATAAAACCGGTAGGCTGGAAGGGCAAGCCATCCTTCTCCTCCCAGAGGACCCACTCTTTTCCTTGAGAGTATCCCCTTTTGCTGTCCCTTCTAATAAAGTCATGCTTGTCACTCAGGGTGACATGTCTGAAATCTTTCTGGCCTGAATGCAAGAATCCAGACGTGTTCCCATCTGATAGTCTCTCAGCAGGCAGGTGCCTTGTAACATCAGCTACAACTGAAAAATTATGAAGCACCACAATATGCCTATTTGATAAAGATAGAAACATGAATTAGAAGAAACAACTTTAAAACATAAAATAGTTACTGTGGAAACCAATAATGACAGACAGGAGTACATGAGAGGTGTATTGAGTCATACTGAAGACAGAATTGAAGACAGGCAGTTAGGATAGATCAGTAATTGAGTGGAATCAAGGAAATGGAGGCCAGTTTGGATACAGGAAGTTGGAGACCTCCCCTGGGAGATTGGAATGTCAATGTCTCCAGAGCCCTTTGATTACCAAGATTAACTACCTATACTACCCCTCCCAAAAGATTGCAGAGGGAGTTGTAAATTAATGTCCCCTGGGCTGCTACCTGCCTGGATCACTACATTTGGCCCTTCCCCCTGCCAACCTGCTTCCTACCTTTTGGCCAAGGCTGGAAGGAGAGAGAATAAGGGGGGTGCAAGCAGGAGAACAAAGGAAACTTTAGTCTATAAAAGAGCAGGGCGCTCTCACTTCATGGGATAGCAGAACACCAGCCATGGTTCCCTTCACCTCCCCCTCCCCCAAGTCTGTGTTATTATCTTTAAAGAAAACCTGCTCTATATGCTTGCCTCGGGTGCTTCTCTAATGTGCACACTCCAACGTTTGAGGAAGAAGAACTCGTCAACGACAACCAGCAGTAACATTACCCAACTGTTTGATCTCAATCTGTGTACGATGAAATTTGAATTTTCATACCAGGCTCAGTGCCTCCATTCCTATAGGCTCGTAAAACATCTAATCTAAATCTCTTCCAAGCCATGCTGGGCTGGCAAGCAGGATGGAGAATACCCTCAGCGAAGACAAGGGCAGGCTCCCAGCTCTGCTCTCGGTCAGGAAAGCCGGGATGTGAAAAGCAAGCCTGCCCGCCACGCGGCCACCAGCCTCCTTCCTGCGCAAAGACACGCGCGCTCCACGCGGAACACTCGCACTTCTGCGCCGGGCGGCGGCGTGGAGCCCCAGAAGGGGGAACCGAGCGAGCTCGGCCTTCAGCTAATTCTAACCTCAACTCTAACGTGTGCAGCAAGAACCAGAGGAAACGAAGGGGAGCCCCAGAGTCAGGGCGCACCACACTCCTGACACCGCCCCGGGGGCGCGCCTCCAGGGCCGGGGGCGGAGCTGGCCCGCCGAGTCCGGCCCAGCGCCGCGCCCTCCAGTCAGGAAGCCGCAGAAGGAGGGTCTCACACCCGACGCCCGCTGGCTGCCTTCCTCTGCGTCCTGCGCCGCGCCATGCTGGCCCTCCGGAGCCGCCTGGCCGCGACTCTGGCCTCGCGCACAGTCGCGCCTCAGGTACTGGCCGCGCGGGGGCGCACCCGAGCCGCTGCAGGGAGCCGGGTGGGGCCGGGAGCGCGAGAGCCCCCAGTATGTGCGCGACTGATTCGCTTCTGCACTGTGACTGGGAGGCGGCGACCGTGGAGGAGGATGGGTCCCTGCGGGCCAGGGTCCTACCCGCTGGACCGAGGCCTCTTCTGGCCTGGGAGCCAGGCAGCCCCGAGGTCGCCCCGAAGCACCGTGGCGGCTGCGGCCCCGGGAGCGCTCGCCACGTCGTGGCAGGGCCCAGGCGCTGTCGCCCTTAGTGGGTTTGGGTTTGACAGGACGTTGCCTCGTCCGCACTGAAGGTGCAGGAAGAGGACACCAACCGCTTGCGACCCGACCGGCCTTCGCCTTTGAAAGGCAGTGCGCAGCTTGCGACATTTTTCAGAGAACCCTGGAGAGGAGGCCAGGGTCCCAGGGTGGGAGCACCGTGCCAGCCCTCTCCTGTCCTGCGGTGGTCCCGAGCCCTGCAGGGACCCGCGCCTGAGGACACTCAAACATGGACAGCTTCAGCCTTAGATGAGAAACGTCTAAGATGGGGCCAGTGATCCTGCCTTGTTCAGTTCGTTCAGTGGATTTACCCTAGAGAGTTTTTTCCTGTCCAAATTTAGGCTTTTACTTTTCCAAAGGCAAATGGGGAGAAAGCCTGTTAACCGCTCTGGAGACGTCGGGGGGTGGGGGGTGTTTGGGGTTTTTGTTTTCGTTTCTGTTTTGTTTTGGGGATTGAACCCAGGGTCTCTTTACCAGTGAGCTGCATCCACAGCTCTTTGAATTTTTTGTTTGAGTCTCACAGGGTTGCTGAGGCTGGCCTCGAACTTGACCATCTTCCTCCCTCAGCATATGGAGTCGCTGGGATTACAGGCATGGGTCACCTTGCCTAGTTAACAATGCAGTCTTTATCCTTCTCTCTAGTGGGGCGGGGCCAACAATTATTTTCTTACAACTTTTCTGTGAACTTTACATTTCTACAGAAGTACTAAATGAATTGTTGTTAGTCATTGCCCGCAAGAACAGTCCTAACTTAAAGGGAGTATGAGGCACTGATGATTTCTGCCCCAGCAGTTTTAACCCTGCAACAAAAATCAGGAAATGGCAACCCCACACACACCCTCTCAATGCAGTTTCTCTACTGTGTTATATATGTATGTATAAATACATATATATACATATACATACATATATGTATACACACACACATATTCTCCTGGGAAAGATTATACTTTAGTGTATTTGAATAACTGTTTTGTCCTCCAAATACAAATTCATTCACCAACCTAAAATGTGTAGTTCCTTAAGCCTATTGGTTCATTTTTTGACATATTTTATTTATGATTTTTTTAAAATGTGGATAACAGTTGTTTATTCTACTAACATTCTGTTATTATAATTTGGTTTAAAAGTACAGAATGTCCACCAAATACAGGACCAGCTGCAGTTGTTTTTGATGGCAAACAATCATTTTGGGCAATATGACTATAACTCCTAGCAGATGTGAATGGAATGGACTCAAGTGAGATGTTGATATTAATTCTTATTTTCAATTAAATGAAACCCATTTGCTATTGTGTTTTGTAAATAAATATGTCAGAGCAGGGGCTGGGATTGTGGCTCTGGTAGAGCATTTGCCTAGCACGTGTGAGGCACTGGGTTCTATCCTTGGTGCCACATAAGAAAATAAAGTGTAAAAATATCAGAGCCAAAGTCTCCTTTCATTAGATATACCAAATAGTAAATGTGAGTCCTAATTTGTAACTTTGTGGATACCAAAACTGTTTTAAAAGATTTTTCTGGTGTACTTAGATCAGGCTAGTGAAACCTACATAAATATATAATGCCATATGAATGTGTGTATACACACACACACACACACACACACACATATATATGTATATATGTTTGTTTATATATACACATGTACACATACAAGATAATTTATGGCAAGACATGCCCTAATGAATATTGAGTTCACTGACAACATGAATTAGAGATTCTCATACTGAGCATATTACTACTACAAAAGGACTGGCTCTTAGGGGATATTTCCATCAAATTAGTATAACTGATGCATTAAATGTGCTTCACTTTGCATCTCTCATTAGAAACTAATAATGATTCAGACAATTCATCTTGAGTTTTGCTTCTTTAGCACTCATATAGTCCACCACCATATTACCATTAATTGAATAGCACATAGCATCCAACTACATTAGCTGCATTCTAGTCCTACTAGCTGCATTTTTGACCAGTGGTTTAATTCACTGAATGTATGTAGCAAATACTTTGACCTAAATAGCAATTTCCACTTTTTATAAGGTCTTCTAGTAAGTATTTCATTGTGCCTGCCAAACAGCATGCATGCTGAATTTACAGAGTGCTTTCAGATGCATAACTCTAGCACAGATACTACTGACTAAAGATGAAATATTGGCCGAGTAAGGAAAAACTATAAATTTATGTGAATTTCAGTTGTAGTTCTCTAGTACAGAAGTATCATTAAGATACCAATGCCTTCATCTGAGCAACTTCTCATGAAAAAGTGGCTAAAGGTTGTGAACCCTTGCCAGGAAAGAGTAGCTATGTGTTCAACATATTTTAGGGTAGTTATTTTTATTGACATTTCTACAAAAACAAGTCTGTGGAGCACTGACAAGTACAAACATAGATTATGAGTCTAATCTGTGTCCCTTGTTTCCAAACTCAGATTTGGTTGTAACACAGCATAATAAATCCTCTCTCTCCGAAATCTTTAAATTTGCTTTATCTTTCTTCAGGTGTGCTCATCTTTTGCTACAGGCCCTAGGCAAAATGATGGAACATTCTATGAATTTCGTACCTATTCTCTTAAACCCTCAAAGATGAATGAGTTCCTGGAAAACTTTAAGAAAAATGTGCATCTTCGGACAGCTCACTCTGAATTGATTGGATATTGGAGTGTAGAATTTGGAGGCAGAATAAATAAAGTGTTTCACATTTGGAAGTATGGTATGAGTCATCCCACTTAAGTGTTCAGTATAGACTTGCATTGCATTCTGTGTTACATGATTATATAAGACTTAGTTCTTGGATCTATATTACTAGAGATACATACAGGTTAAGTAAGTCTTTAAAAAATAATTGTGTGTGTGAGTGTGTGTGTGTGTGAGTGTGTGTGTGTGTTTAGTGATTACTTCTCCCACTGGTCTATCTCTAACAACCTCTAGTTCAAATTCTCCAGTTATTATGAATGAGAATTTATAGTGTCATAAATCATGACATGGTTAACTTCTATTCTCAGAAAAAAATTTGGAATGGTTTATTTGATCATCAGTATCCAAATTAATACTCATAAAATGTTTTATTATGAAAAATATATTCATTCTATACCTCTCATGGCACAGTGTAGGGTTTTTCCCTGTTATAGTAGAACAAGGCCCATTAAAACACAGCTTATGCTTAGATGTACCACAAGTTAAATCATGGCCCATTAAGAAAGCTAATGAAGTCCTGATATACCTCACTTAAGCTGTGAAATAGGGCTTAGTCCTTATCAGCATAAACCATATAAAACTTTAACCATTAGTTTTATGAGGTCCTCATAGTAAATACAGTACTAGGCCTATATGTGGGTAAACATCCATATCTATTGGAGTAACTTAGAAAGACAAATAAGTGTTGGGAGGGAAATAGCCGGCAATAAGAGAATCAACACTATTTCTTTGAAAGCTATTTGTTGAAAGGAGAAGAAACTCACCAAATACATTTTAATTTCGCTTACTGTAATTTGATTCAAGGTGTACCTTGACCTGACCACCTACCACCACCAAAGGAAAACATTCTCTCTGAACTAGCACTATCAGTTAAATGCCTCAACTGAATTAATAAGAATAGTCCACAAATATTGATACTAACTAGGTGCTAAACATTGTTCTAAGTCTTTTTGTGTATTAATTCAGTTAACCTTCACAACAAGCCTGGAGATCAATATTATATTCTTTCCATTACACAGACTAAGAAACTTAATGCAGAAAGATACAATAATTTACCTAATTCACACAGCCTCCTGCAGTCATAAAACCCATGAAGCCCATTCTGTGACATTACACTAGTCATTTGCATTTCTATTCCCCTTGACCTCATGAGCAACTTGAGGGCACATGTCACATCTCTTCATGTTGCTATCTCCAAAGGCATAACAGTGTTCCTCTATGCTGCAGGTGAATGTTTGCTGATTGGATGAAATCCAGAGAAGCATAGGTGATTTTAAGTTGTAAATGTTTCTTTTCCCTAATTCTTTTTTCCCACAGATAATTTTGCTCATCGAACTGCAGTTCGGAAAGCCTTGACTAAAGATAAGGAATGGCAAGAACAATTCCTCATTCCAAATTTGGCTCTCATTGATAAACAAGAGAGTGAGATTACTTACCTGGTGCCATGGTGCAAATTAGAAAAGCCTCCAAAAGAGGGTAAGTCACCCTCCTTCTTCACCACTTATGGTTTAGATGAATGAAATACTGAAGATCTTAAGTGGTAAAAGGTGAAATTCCACTGGCAAACATGGAAACTGATCCTTTGTTTTATGGGAACATGCTGTGATTGTTGAGATAAAACTAAATGGTATCTTTTAGTTTGCTCTTAAAAGTATGAACATTAATTAAGATTTTTTCCAAATTGAGATTTTTTTCTTGATTGGTAAATTTAGGTATACTATAGAAGAATCTCTGTGACTGGTAAAGGTCAAGAAATTTCTCTTTGGGAGAATGTTTCATGTATTGGCGATTCAGGATAGTGTATGAAATTTTGTTATGATTTCAGAATAATAAAGCATTTAAATGTAAAATGTATTCAATACCTGGGAATGGTGGTGCACAACCTATAATCCCTAGCTTCTTGAGATGCTGAGGTAGGAGGATCCCAAATTCAAGTTCAGCCTAGCAACTTAGCTCTCACTGTCTCAAAATAAAATTTAAAAAGGTCTGGTCTATAGATCAGTGAGATAGAACTTACCTAGCATGTGTGCAACCCTAGGTGGAATCTCCACTATCCCAAAAAATATTTGTTTCACAAATTACAAGTAATCTAAAATCATTAAGTATATCTTTGTTCATAAAATTGATTAGGGAGAATGAATTTACTGAAACTGCCAAGCTGTGTTACTGTAGTCTTAACTTTTGTGCCTTCTTCTTTCTTATTTATCAGTCTGAAAATAATCCCTTAAGATATGTCTTCTTGCTACTTTTACTTCTTACTGATTTAAAGAAACTATTATCTCTATCTACTTTTAAATAAAAGTCAGATTAGAAAAATATAAACTAATTTTAAATTTCTTATTTTCTATATTATTCCCAACTTGTAATGTATTTTAGATTGTAAGAAATTTGAAACATGTATTAGGATTCTTATTCACTTAGATCTCCCCTCTGCTCTCAGCACTGTCTAAAAATAGTTGTCTTCTCTGGCACTGTCAAATTTTGGCTTATTTTCTTTGTATTATTCATAATTCTTTAGTAACTTTGGAATTTTTTTCCTTCTTATTGTCTGATCTTCTTATTCCCTATTTTCTTTCTCTCTACCCTCTCTATACTTCTGACTAGAGGTATAAATCTTTTCAATATAATTTGGATATTTAGGAATAACAAAACCTTCTTTCAGATTTTTTTCCCCAGAAAACCCCTCAGATATGACTTCAGGTCAATCATTTGCTCTCCAACTCCTGTTAGAAATGATCCTGTAAGGGAAAATTATACAAAGAATAAAATATCTTCTCTCCAAATTAAAAAGAGGAAGGCATAGGAGATCACAGAATACATTTTTTTGTTAATTTATTTTCTTATATACTTAACAACTCCAAATTAGACTTCATTATAACTTTTCAATATCTATTGTATCAATAAAGTTTTATAGATTAAAAATATTTCAGATAATAGCTTTGTATATAATTTCTAGTCCTTTTTCTCTTTGATTAAGCCTAACAAGTGACTCTTAAACATGGACAAGAGCTTTCTAAACATGAAAGCAAGGAAAAATCATGCAAAGAATTAATTAATATGACTACATAAATACGTTTCTATAGGTTATGTAGATGTACATATGATTTAGCCCTCTGCTACTGGAATCAAGCAAACCTGATTAAAAATTGCTTCAAGATCTTCTGTAAAATAATTATTTTTCTCCCTATTTTAGGAGTCTATGAACTGGCTACTTTTCAAATGAAACCTGGTGGCCCAGCTCTGTGGGGTGATGCTTTTAAAAGGGCAATTAATGCCCATGTTGATCGAGGCTACACAAGACTAGTTGGTGTTTTCCACACAGAATATGGATCACTCAACAGAGGTATAGTTGACCCATGTCTTCTATGGAAATGTCATGTACATTGGTGATCTGTGTTTCTTTTGTCAGTTTTCCTTCAGTTTTTCATTATATCTATTTTAGTTTTATTGCCAATTTTTAGTTTTTTGCAATTTTAAGATTTGAAAAAGGTAGTTTATATCTTCTTTTTTTGGAATGTTAATACTTTAGGGAACCTATTTTAAATGCAGAACTGCTGTTTTCCAAGATACATCAAAATAACAAAATTTAGAAACTGGAAGTATTCTTAAAAAAATACTCTTTTGCTTTTTTCCTCTAAATATACTTTTCTTGATTTTTTTTTTCCGAAATAACATTACTTAGGTTAGAGAGATTGTTTCTGAATGAAAATGTAATAAATATTTTTACAAATGCTAAAAACGTGGAGAAACCCAAAGGAAAAAAAATTACCCATTTCCCATTATTTCAAAATAATACTGTTATATGTATACAAATTACAGGAATATGAAGACCAAAATATTATTAGATATAAAATGAATAGAAACAATGTGTATGTATGACTGATAATAACTTTATAACATCCCAGCATGGATAGATAGATGATGGATAGATGGATGGATGGATGGATGGATAGATGGATAGATAGAAACAAATTTAATAATGCATATCTGTGGAATTTAACTCCTTAAAAAATTTTTTTAGTTGTTGATGGACCTTTATTTTATATATTGATTGATTGATTGATTGATTTACATGTGGTGTTGAGAATGAAACCCAGTGCCTCATGCATGCTCAGCAAGCACTCTACCACTGAGCCATAACCCCAGCTGTGGGGCATTTAACTCTTAAAGTTGGATGTAATTTCAGTGAAAATTTCAGAGAGATTTTTTTGTGGCTAACTCTAAAGTATATGTATAAAGTTCATCTTGTAGGATAGATGATTAAGAAGAGCTAATAAAATATTTGAAAGATCCATTGTATCCAGTTGCCTCGACTTTTCACTTGAATGTTCAATAGAGATCTCAAGCCTACCACATTCTCATAGTTATATGTCTAAAGAAACTAATTAGAATATATAAAAAAGAATGTTTTTCAAGTTGAGGAATATATGAAAGGGATAAAAATTATGAATATTATTAGATTTTATCTCACACCTGTACTAAAATAAATTAAAATGGAATGTAGATTCAATGTAAAAATAAAGTCAGAATTATTAAAAGAAAATATCAATTAATTTATGTAATAACATGGATGGGGACTATATTTCTAAGTTTCTAGTTGAAGAAACTATGTAAGAGGAAAAATATCAACTTGATGCCTTTTTATACAAAGGCTTAAACTTTCTGCATGCTCCAAATCACCATAAGTAAAATTCAAAAGCGAAAAGGATAATAAAAATTTATGTGAAGGTAGACACACAGGTAACAACCACCTATATATTAAAGAAAATGCAGATTAAAACAATAGGATGTCACTTTTAATTAATGTACTTATATGGATATAATGTTTGGTCAGAAAAAAAGTACTTGTATATTGTATAGGTTCATAGTAATCTTAATTTTCTATACTGGACATGTATAATTTATAAGAAGAACTACTGAAAATGTGTGTATGCAAACTTTTTAAATTCATTCTCAGTATAATATAAGAATGATCATATGCAGTGTATAAATTGGTACATCATTAGTACATAATATGCATTGTATAAACTGGTACATGATTGGTACATCATGGTAATAATAACTTACCACCTAGATCTTTGGAGGACCAAATAAGTCAATACATGAAAAATGCTTAAAACAGGCCTGGCACATAGTAACCATCCAATTAGTGTTAGTAGTCCTCATCATTGACATTGCTATTATTATAGGTATACATGTAGGTGCTGCTCTAATGAGGTTTATGTCAGCTTTGTTTATAGTAGGAAAACCCTGGAAAAACATGGGTTTGACCCTATTTATGTAATAAATAAACTGATAATACTTAACTAGAAATACAGATGTATTGTGTACATCCTCTATCTTATATAAACATAAGCATATATATTGTGTAGATATAGAAACATAAAGTGCATACATACATATAAATATGGAAATAATATACCAAAATAGAAAAGTGGTTATTTTGGGGTGGTAAGATTAAATATGTTTTTTAATCTCCTTTTATTTTCCAAAATCTATATAGCTGTTAAATTTTAGTAATAAAAAATTATAAATAATATTGTACAAAAAACATTTATTTCAACATTTTGTAGGATACTGCAATATTGAGAATAATCAACAATAAGGAGTTGGGAGAAAAGATTTTGTAGAATACTACAATATTGGGAATAATCTAAATAATCAACAATAGGAAGTTGGGAAAAAAAGATGTTATATGGATAAGGAGAAATTCATACAGTCATTAATATAATATTAACATATGATACTCCATAGATAGATACATTTTTATGTTTTCATGTAGCAGTTAAAATTCATTTTTTAAAAATTAATACCATTGACAGAATATCATCATATTATTGCTGGGTGTGGTGACACAGACCTATAATCCCAGTGGTTCCCAGGAGACTGAAGCAGGAGTATTGAAATTTGAGACAGAATCAGCAACTTAGGGAGACCCCGACTCAAAATAAAAAATAAAAAAGGTCTAGGGATATAGCTCATTGGTAAAGCACCAGTGTGTTCAATCCCCACTACCACCATTTTTTAAAAGGAATTTCACTATATATTAACGGAGGTCTATCTAGGTGGTTAAGATGATTCTAGTTTTTAATTTCCTTCTTTGTATATAAATTTTCTACAGTAAGCACAATTGTTGATAATATATTATTAAAAACTATTATAGAAAAACTCGGTTTATCTCTGCAGTTCATGTTCTGTGGTGGAATGAGAGTGCAGATAGCCGTGCAGCTGGGAGGCATCAATCTCATGAGGATCCCAGAGTCGTGGCGGCGGGTAAGCTTTTTCACTAGACATCGGTTATTTTTAGAACAAACTCCATTGACTCAATAACTTTATATGCTTTCCTGTGAAATGTTTTTCCAGTCCGGGAAAGTGTCAACTACCTAGTGTCTCAGCAGAATGTGCTTCTGATTCCTGCGTCATTTTCACCATTGAAATAGTTTTCTACTGAAACATAGAAGATTTCATTATCTGGTATAAGATGTGTCTGCTAACGGTGCTTAAGTTCTCCCATGAGAACTATTCTCACTTTTATTTTAAGGAGGTGGTAAGTTAATTCACTATGTCCCTTGCATTTTTATAAAGCCAACTCTGTCATCTGTTCGTTACCATTTAAGGAAATCGTTCTATTCATTTTCTCCATGACTTGTCAGTATCTGTTATACATTGGACATATTTGTCATTACTTTATGTTTTTTCATTTGTTTCAGAATATCTTCTGTATTTTGATAGCCCTTTGCTTTATAATATTTTCTCAAATTCAAATAATGATTTACATTTCCTTGTCTGACAATATTTTTAAATTAGGTAAATGTAATATCTATCTTTTCATGTTTTTGTTCTGATATCTAAAAGCATTTTTTTACACAGTAAAGTTTATTTTGTGAAATCAAATGGGATCCACAAAAATATTAAATCAAGTACATTTCTTTACTTTGGAAATGTATGGAATCATATGTGTCATCTGTATTAACTGTGGTTTTCACATTGATTATTAGGTCATTCTAGAAAATAGTGTAATTAGCTCACATTACAATTCTAAAGAAGACTTGGTTTATATGCTGAAATATGTTCATTTATAATTTCACTAATTTTGGCATACCTTGTGTCACAAAGATCTTGAAACTTTTTCAAAAGAAATATTTATAATTATGGAAATGTTTGCTTTAATTAAAAACTACATATTCATTCTGATTTTTTTGAATTTGTGTTTTATAGTTATAGCCTCTTCTCTGGAGCCCTTACTGTTGCTATAGTCACATAGTAACACTTTACCAACTTTACTGTAAATGCTAAGTTACATCATGAAAGTAGCATTCTGACAACCCCAGAAGCAAAGTTCCTTTAGTACTACCATACTATATTTTCTGTGAATTATCTTTAATTTCCTTTTTACTAAATATCCCTATATTCTAAAACCAGGTTTAGTACTCCAAGCTCTCTTGGTATCTATATTTACAGCCATATTATTTTATGTTTCTAAAACATTTTGTAATTATAAAATAATAAATTATATATTAGCTTTCCAAGGGAAATTTAGAGAATGGAGAGTACAGTTTCCTCTCATTTATCATGCTCTATGTGCTGTGTAGTGTATCTGAACTATTATGTGAGGTGATATTACTCAGGAAAGGCAGGCAACAGCAGTTTACACAGACTGCCTCAGTTTTCTGTCCATGATGGTACTTGGAGATGGGGCCATTGGGAGGGAATTATGTTTCTGTGAGGAGAGGGAAGCCCCCATGATAGAACCGATGCCCTTATAACTTATAAGGGAATGACAAGTCCTGAGCTCTCTTTTTCTTTGCGCCATGTGAGGAAACTAGAAAAAGGGACCTCTCCAGAACTTGATTGCTGCTACTGTGATCTCAGACTTCCTAGACTCTGGAACTATGAAAAAGGTTTGTTGTTTAAATTACTTACTCAGTCTATGGTATTCCTCTTATGGCAGCCTAAACGAAGACATTGTCTATCGTCCCTGCCTTATTTATCTGTCACTTATCATAACTAATATTTTGCATATTTATGATTTGTTATTATATGTCTCCTCCCACTAGAAACTAAATTTCATAACAGCAGAGGTTACTGTTTCAATCTTTGTATTGTCATTATGCCTAGAAGTGGTAAGCCCTCACTATTTATTGATTGAATTAACACATGGGATGTGCTGTGGTTTAGATATGGTTTGAGTATGTTCTCCAAAGATTTATGTGCTGGAAGCTGGTTTCCCATTGTAGTGGTGGTTTAGTGGTGGAACCTTTAAGATATGGGGCCTAGTGGGAGGTGGTTAAGTCATTGGAGGTACCATAAGAAAACTAATGTTGCTTTCTTGGGACCCTTGTTCACTTGAGAGTAAATTGTTATAAAAACAGCAAGCCTTTACCCTGAATCTCTCTAGATTCCTATGTTGTGTGATCTCCCTCTCCTAATACATACTTCTACCATGATGCCATTTTCTATGAGACCCTTAACAGAGGCCTGATCAGGGCCACCTGATCTTGAACGTTTATCCTCTAAAACTATGAGCTAAATATACCTTCTTTCTTTATATATTACCCAGCTTCAGATATTTTGCTATAACAATAGAAAACAGACTAATACAAGATGTTTGAGTTTTTTTAAAGAAGTCCATCATTCCTCCACACACTTCATGTTGTCCACCATTAACAGTGGGTTACCTGACTGTTATTGGAGGTGCCTCACCACCCTCTTTGAAAAGCATTCCTGAAAGACACAGCGAATGATTGATTCAGTGAAATCTTCTTGCTGTGGATGCCATCTGTAAACAAAAATAATACTAATCACCTGCTGGTTATAAGTTACTATCCCAGACTATGGAGGAAGAGAAACAGGTATGTGGCCCATTGGTCTGGTTCCACTCCCATCACAGAACTCCCAGAGGACAAGTAAATCCTGCTTGTAGACTCACTCTCTGGACATCATTCTTAGCACCAGCTTTTAACCTACTAAGTAAATGCTATGCATCTGACTATTGTGGAAACTGAAGTTGCAGTAGGTTCAGTCTTCAAAGGAGTGTGAACCTGCAGTATGTTGGAAGAAGCGTGATGCTCCTTAGACATTTTTCATAACTTCTATCACCTAAAAGGCCCTTTTTCTAGGTACCTTCTTGAAAGAAGCACATTACTCCAGGAGAACATGATTTGGTTTCTTGTTTAAGCTTGTGGTCCAAGACCCTAAAGTAAAGGAAATCACACTGTATGTAAAGGTTTGGGCGGAAAAAAATCCTAAAGGATTAAAAACAAAATTCATAAAGGAAAGGAGAGATGATGCCAGCTGTAGCCTATATATTAACATACCAGAAAAGAATCCAAATAAAATTTCATAACTCAGCTATTAACCCTGATTTTCTGCTTCTCTCCAAAACCCCCTACAGATTTGTGTGTATTCACTGTCCTTTTACCTCTTGTTCTTACTGAACCCATTCCAGTTAGGTCTGCATTTTGTCAATCTGCTGTATGCTATAATAACTTACAAAAGGTCACTGGGGACCTCTTATCAAATGCAGTGGTTATTCTTTGCCTTTACCTTACTCATCTTCTCAGCAGTTTTGGACATAATTGACAACTGCCTTCTCCAAACATAATTTTCTGAGTTTCAATGTATGGCATCATACTCCAATTTTCATCCTCCTCTCTGGCCAGTTGCTCTCTGTTATCCTTGCTGGCTTTTCTTCTAAATCTTGGACTCATGATCATTCCTTACTTTTGCTCTCTTTATGTAAGCTCATTCAGTCTCAAGACTTAAAACTCATATGGATATATGATTAATTTGCACATCTTTATCTTCTGTCATTGTCCCCTCAGCTCCTTAGTGAAATCCAAATACCTTGACAAGGGCGGCAAGACCCTATGAGACTTGGTCCCAGCCCTCTCTTGGATTCTATCCCCTATGACTTCTCTCCTTGCTAACTCTGCACCAAAAACATATGGAATATTCTCCGCCCCCACCCTTTAATCTCCCTCGACTTGCAAAGCTTTTCTCTACGTGGGGTTTAGTATTAGGTGTTCTTTCTTTCAGGAGTATTCTTGCCACTCGGAGTATTCTCCATATGTTGCTCCTGCTCATTGTATTTGGATCTGAATGTAAATGCCACTCCTCAGACAGGCTGTTTCTGACTCCTTGCCATCATTTTCCAATCCCCACATTTTTTCTTCATAGCACTTATTGCTGTCTAAATGCATCAGATTTGTTTTGTCTACACAGCCATTGTTCTTCTCCACCAACATATTACTTTATTAGAGCCAGAATTCTGTTTTCAACATCGTAGTCCCAGAACTTATAAGAGTATCTGACACACAAAGTTCAATAAGCCTTGATGGTAAGCAGACTTTACACAGATCTAGTATCTAACTTAAACATAAAGTACCTCTATCATTTAACTAGCCCTATAACTTTGTACTAATTCCTTATCCTTGGAGCTACAATTTATTCACATGTATAATAGTACTACTTGACTCACAGAGCAGGATCAGTTGAAAATTAAAGAAAGTGTGTGACAACATAGTAAAAACTTGAAAGCAGTTGCTAATTTTCTCAGACTTTTTCATACTTAATGTATGCATTTCAAAGGGTCCAGAATTTTTTGAATCTAGAAAAATCTGTCTAGGCTTTTGTCTAGAGAGAAGAACGTTTTGGTCACTACTTATAGGTAACCTTTGTTTTCATCTAAATTAATTGCTGTTTTGTTTTTCTATAGTTTTTTGTTTGTCTGTTTCCCTCTCTATTGGGAATTTTCGCAAAGACCATTTTTTATCATTTCATTGAAGTCACTTGATAGGAACATGGCGGGGAGGATGAAGTTGTGATGCTAATACTGAGGAGGCATCTACATCACTCAGAAGCCAGGAACCTTCTGCACACAAAGTTCAGACCTGTGTCTCATCAGAAGGACCACTCAATACATGTCACCACAGCCATTCCAAAGAGATCACGGTGGAACCAGGACTCACGTGCTGCTGAACAAGGGCCGTTTGACATAAGTTCTTCAAGTATCAATATAAGCAGATGTCTGTTTATGAGACTGGTTCTTAATGAGCTATCAAAAGTATGTCCACATTGTCTCATTGTCGCACCCTCTTGTGTGTAGACTGCACTGCCCTTGTACAGTGAAGGCATTCCTGGAGTTTGTATTTCTCTTCCCACATTCCCACTCTTGCTGTGTGTTCACCCTTGCCATCACTGCCAGCACCTTGCCAGTATACATGCCACTCTGTGTCCTTATATTTTCAGTTAAATAGAAGCCCAACAAAGGCTGCCTTTATAACTACCTCAAAACCAAAGTGAAATGTTTATTAAAGAAGCTTAACTACAGAGCATGTTCAGATATCTGCAGTTTAGCTCATTTTGTTCCATCATCCCAGATGTGGAATACCTATAAAACCTTAAATTAAGCAACAAATATACCACTATGGTAACCTTGAAATAATATCTGAGTATTTATTAAGTTCGCAGAACTGAAAGCTTAAGACTTAATGGGTTAATAATCATGGCACAGAATAAGTTCATCTACAAACCTCTTAAACTTTCTTAACACCATTTATTCTTATCTCAACTGAATCTCGAAAGAAGATAACACCACTTTCTATTCAAGTAGTCCCAAGTTCTGTTTTGATTAGTAGGATATTTGAACCTTTTCTAAAATTTTTACTCTTGATCCAAATAGCATCCCCAGATCTATGAGGGACATTTCTTCCTTTTCATTAGCTTTATTAGCACTTCAACAGCAGGTGGTGCTATAAATCCACAAAAGTAAATTTGCATAGACAACAGAACTGTCACAGCTTTATTTTGTGACTCATTACAACATAGAAATAAGCCTTTTAATACATCATATAAAGTTACTGACAATACAAATTTTTTTTTGTTTTTTTTTCCTTTTAATGAAAATGATTTAACTTAGAAATCTATTGTGAAACTTTTGTCTAGTTTTGCAATTCTCAGATATTCCAGTGCAAAAATAGATCCATTACAGACAGCATAAAGTGCTTGGAATGAAGGGCCAATGATAAAGACAAAGCACAAGAACAGCTTTACCCTAGGGTATAAGAAGGAATAATAGCATACCTAATCCTTATGGAAATATAAACATTCTGTAAAAAGGGATGCAACAATTTTCAAAAAAATCAGAGCAGTATTAACTATAGTATTACATTATTACTAGTAAGTAAGAATACAAATTAATATCTCAGTATCAAAGTGGTTCACTTACATGACACATGGCTCTTTGGAAAAAATTTCACCTGATATATACAACCATGAGAAGAAAACATAGACAATCCCTTTAGTCAATGATTACTATACAGTGAATGAATGATGTACAACATTTAATAGTCACAAAGCATATGCTTTCAGTACAGATATCAAAATACAGTAGTTTGAGGTTTGGTTGTTTTTTAATAATTGAAGAGTACTGGGTATTTACATGGAGAGGACTTGTAATTTTCTTTTGTATTTTTTTATATTCACAGTTAATAAGTTTTTCAAGGTATCCAAAAGATGCAAGAGCAGAAATCTTTGAACACTTCTTTTGAGAATTTCTGAAACTCACATAGTTACACATCCACAGGGAATATGTAGAAATTTTATTAAAGAATAGAGCTGGCTAAAAAAATTTCTACCATAATTAAATTTACACAGGGGATTTTTAAAGATTACTATTTGGGTAGTCTAAAAGGTAACACAAGAGTAATGAAGTTAATGTAGAACTGTAGATTATTTCTAGCTTCAGAAAAGACCTTTTAAAATCTACATTTAAATGTTTTTTTTTTTTTTTTTCAAAATAGTTCACAGTGCCTTTTGATGTTTTAAAGTATGGCCTTGAAGTCAAAAGTAATTAAGAGGAAAGAGTCACTCATAGATTTAATATAATGAATGAGAACAGGATTTATGGTGAAATGAGAAAACGACTGGATTTTTATTTTATTTTTAAAATTAATGAGAAACTTATTCTTTGAAACTTATATCTTTGAAAGTGGCATTAATATAGTGATCTTGTGTCAATAGTTATTGAAAATATGCACTGATTATCATTTTAGAAAATACATTAATTTTGTTATTTTTAAGCAATGAGTTACATAACATTCTATAAATTTAAATATATATGTATGTATATATATTCACATATATATACACACACTTGAAATATTTCTGAAATCATATGCTTTTAGAGTTAATATTTAAATTTTAGATATAATTGAAGAAATTACTGACGTTGAAAGTTCACTTGAACTTTACCAAACAGCAGTTCTCTCATATTTTTTGTTTTGTCTCAAGAAAGATGACACTAAGCATTAATGAAGTAATATTTTTAAAACATGTTATTAACCAAACAAAATTTTTTTTAAAGATTAAGTTAGAAAAGTCTGAAAACTATTCCATGTGGAAGTATTTGCTGTTTTTATTTTTTTCAGGATAGTTTAATGATTGAAGAGATGCAAAATTTGAGATTGTCAGAGATTTAATGAGGTGTCTAACATTTCTATAGAACCAATTACTTGATGGTATTAAATGTCATAAGTACAAGTTCCCAAGCAAGCTGATTTCTCTTTGAAAGAATAGGTTCAGCCTTGTGACCCTTTCTGGCTTTTGCACTGTTGCTATTTAAAAAAGAAAAAAAAAAGCTGGCCAATATTCTTTAAGTGGGCTTCCATAACCACAATGAAACAACCTATCTTTTGTAAAACAGTTAGCTGAATAACATGGCAATGGCACAGGAAATCTACTGAGACTTAATTTCTCCCCACACCTCTATCCATCCATCCATATATACATACATACACATTCATCTATAGCATACACTCAAAAAAATACTTGATTGATGAACTGATTTAAGAGTATCCTACATGGTCTTAAATTGAACTACAATGTCATGAGATCTTGACCACCACATTGTTTTCTAGTCACTAGGCACTAGTCAGACATTCTATCTGCAAATTTTATATAGGAAAAATAAAGCTAGTGAGGCAGTGTGACCATACTCCTCTATACCACAGGGTCCTACAAAGAGGTCATTCTAAGGTTTTGTAAATCACTGATATAACTTAAAATTCCAAGTGACATAATAGTACAAAGATTTTGTCAAAATACAAGTCTATCTTTTCAATTCCAGATTAGTTCAAAAAGCCAGAAATAATACTACACCTGTGTCAAATAACAAAATTCTTGAGATGCAGTGTACCGTGTTAGCAATAGGACAAATGGGCACAGGCCTCCCTGGGTTTGAACACACCATCTCTTTAATCCCATCCCCTGACTTCAGCAGCTTACAGCTCCAGCAGTTTGGCTGCTGAGCCTTTGTTTCTTACCAGGATCTAAGTGTATTTAAAAAGTCCCAGAAAGACCCTGGAGACCCATGGCTCCAAGCATGGAGCAAATAACAATGGAATCAAGTTTACTGTGTGTAGAGATATCCATACTTTGCATATTACAGCCACCAAAGCAGCTCATCAAAAAAGGAATCAGAGAAGGACATTAGCCATACGTGGCACCATTTTGTCACCTGATATTTAATGATGTTGATAGACTCTGAGCAGAGCAGCTTTACAAAGGTGTGCAATACACCATGGTGTTTCAGATTTTCTGAGCAACTTGGCACTAGTAATTCTGGCACACTCATTGCCAGCAATGGTTGTGTCACCAGGAAACCAGTCTCCTGGAATGGCATGGCTTAAAGGATGAGGATGTACACATCTTTGATTTTGATAATCACTGGCCATGGTTATTTGATGAACTGTTGTTGCAATCCCAGTGAGGATACACAGGAACAAAAAAGTATGACTTCAAACCCATTTGTCCACTGGGTTCCATATTAGAGTTTCACATAGGTAAAGATAATAAACTAAATTCAAGTCTTTTTCACAGAGAGCCATACAAGACATAGGCTACAAAGGCACTGCCCCTGTAATGGAATTTTGTTTTCATTGCATTGAATTGCATTGCATTGAATAGTATCAGTACAGTATCCAGTTTACTTCTTCCCACAAAAACTTCCAGCACGTTCCTCTGGAACACTTCACACTGTGTAAAGGAAGATCTAGTCCCTCCTTATGTTCAGTTACCCTGTGTGAAACAGCATTCTTCATACATAACTTTCTTTCACTTTCTCATCCTGTAGAAAAGATGTGAGAACTGCAACATCCACTACTGTCTGGTTTTTGTGTAATGACAAGTCCTTTAAGTGGTCATCATCACTTTGGTCCTTGGCAAAGTTCACAAATACCTGTCAAAAGAAAGAAGAACTTTATGAATACATCTTGTCTTGTTCTTTCTTTATTCTAGCTGTAGTTTTATTCTAATCACATTGTCTTCATGTTGAAATTAGTTCAGGTAGGAGAATACAGAACTGCATAAATAGATTAACTAGAAAACTATGTGAGGGAAGACAGGATACTTGAAAAACATTAATAATCATTTAAAAATTCATCTATGTTAATCCCACATCATCAACTGCTCAATCATCTATTTCCTTGGGCACATGTAGACTTGATTAAAGGGCAGAAACCATTTGCTGAAAACCTACCAAATGCCAGGATCTGTTTAGTACTTTTTGTTATCTAAATGGCACAAGGCACCTAGCAAAATGCCAATCCAAGATTGGTACTCGCTAAAGGGTAGTCATTATGATTATTAATTCAGTAAATTCTCACAATAATTCTGTCTGTTAGAAAGTATCACTTCCTTTTTGGGTTCACAGAGGTTTAGTAAAAAGCATTGCTAGTAATAATAGATGAGGAATTGAAGCACAGATAGTCTGAACGGTGCTCAGGCTTGTGGTGGGGTGTGAGTAGGGAAGAACCCTCACCAAGAAAGTAAATCTATTCTTGACGCTCAATGCTTACTTGGTCAAGCGTTGTCTGAGAAACAGAGTAGTCTTCTATATGGAGTCGCTTTTTGCTCTGGGAGAGGATGCTGAATATCCTAGCCAGAGAAGATAATGAAGAGGGAAGCTGGTACTGGAGCATGTTCCGGTGTTTCTCTTTTAGGACACTTCCTGGGAAGGCAAGTCCAAAGAACTCCTGGACAGGCTTCAGGTCAGGGTTGGATCCTGCTATTCGTACAACTATCGTATAACCATCTCCAAACCTGAAAGCAGGAGAAAAAAAAAAAACACACACCCAAATGAAGTATCCCAGGAAACTTCTCAAAAGAATATTTAACCCAAGAACCCAGCTTGTGCCATGAAAATGGGAGGTCCCTTAAAGACCCACAGATCAGTTTCTGAGACAAGGAACCAGTTTTTTACTGAGAATCTGTTCTATGAGCAGTGCCTCAAATACAACATTTCTTCTAATCTTCACCTGGACCCATGACATCTGACAGATGTTACAAAAAAACCAGGAAGCCGAAGGAGTTAGTCACTTGCCCATGATACAAAGTTCCTAAGCGGTAGGGCTAGGATATAAACCCATTTGCATAGAATCCAAAGCTTGTGCTCTTAATCACACTGTCACATGAGTTTTTTTAATTTAATTTAAGAAAACAAAGCCAGGAAGTAATATTTCTGGGAAATAGACTCTCAGAAAGACTAAGTAACTTGCCTATGAGTTACACAAGCAGTGTATGATAAAAACAGAATTTGACTACAGTTCACTTTAACTTCAAATCCCTGATTCTTTTGCAATTTAATGTCTCTTTATTTTTAAGCTACCATTTATACACTCACAAAAGAATAATTATAAGCTTCCTCAATAGGTGCTATGCCAAAGAAATCATCTCTTTTACCTATTCTTCAGATGTTGGACACTGCCAAGACACCTGAACCTCCCATTGACCATAATTGCCATCCTAGTGCAAAGAGCTTCACATTCTTCCATACTGCAGGAAAACAGAGCAAAGTGTTCGTTTTAGAGAGATGCTGCCATAGCCATCACAACATCACCATGACATCTGGCATTTCAAAGAAACGAGCTTCCCAGCTTCCCAGTGCATGATCACATCCTGTTCTAAAGACATGATGATATAGAGACGAAGCTCCTCACTGCAGTGCCATTTAGAATTGTGAATAAGTTGGAAACAATCCAAATGTCTAACAAAGGGAAATAATTAAATAAATTAGGGTATATCCTAACAGAATACTTGGGCTATCAGAGAAGATGGCATTACTTAAATTTACTGACTTAGAATAATGTGCACAATCACATTGTTCATATATATTATGCTTACATTTTTTATTGCAAAAATACACACAATTATACATAAATTTGCATAGGAAAACTCTGCAATCATACATAAACCAATGAGAGCAATAGACGTCTTCAAGTAGTACAATTTCAGGTGATAAATGTAACCTTTGCCTTTCTGTATTTTCTAACTTTTACTAAATAATCATATATACTATTTGGCGCTTTAAAAAAAAAAAAAATCACACAATGTAAAAGCCAAGCTGAGACTTCACTACAGACCTGTGAGATGTAAGCACTACTGATCTCCCCTCCTTGACAATGCTTAGGGCACAATTCCACAAGAATCTTCGGGCTTTGGGATCCATGCCTGTGGTTGGTTCATCCTAAAATTAAAATAAAAAAGTGTTATCATTTGCTGGAAATAAAACATCAAAGATAGATTGTTTTTAAATGCCGAAGCATATTTTAACTTACTATTTTAGTTATCTCTTGAACCAAAACAACAGAATAAATTTCAAACTCATTTAAAACAAGTTCACTTTTTATACATGTCTCATTGAAGCAGAAAACTCAAATATTCTAAGGAAATTTTTATAAAATTAAACAAATTTCTCCAAATGAATAGGGAAGGGAAAGAGCCATTAGTTTCAATCATCTTTTCATGACTAAAATGTATATATTAAAAAATGTTCTTTGTCAGGTTAAGATTTAAGTAAAATTCCTTTTCTTCTTTTTTCATTCTAGCCTACTCCAGCTTACCCTGTTATAATGTAGACCATTCATGTGGTCGAGATAACAATAAAGCCTCAAACTAAGACTTTTTCCTATAATAACTTCAGTGTTCTTCTCTACCAAAGAAAAAAAATCAAAGGCCACTGCTATCTAATGTATTTTTCACTTATCTCAGTTAAGGAACTATGATCCAGTTGCTACTGCAGAGATCTTTTTTGTTGTTGTTGTTCTTAATACTGGGGATTGAACCCAGGGGCATTCTACCTCTGAGTTGAGCTACAGCACCAGCCCTTTTTTTTTTTGATACAGAATCTCACTAAGTTGCCCAGACTGACTTTCAACTTGTGATCTTCCTGCCTCAACCTACCACATAACTGAACTTACAGATGTATACCACCACACCGGGCTACTCTGGGGGTCTTGAAGCTGTGTCTTCCCTCTCCATCTTCAGTTTATGAACACATAGATGATCAGAAAGAATGTTCCAGAGAAGGATCAAATCACACATTCAGCCTCACTCATTCTTGTAGGGGTTCTCCAAGCCAGAGAGGCAGGTACTTGGGGTGTTTTATTTGTCAAAGTCACCACTGCTTGCACCAAGGAAGAAACTTCCCTTTTATATCCTTGAAAGCTGCTCTGCCACCCAGTCATACAGTGGCCTGTTTTCCACTTAGGCCAGAAAAATCGTTTTCCCCCGAGTCACACTCACCAGAAATACCACAGGAGGCCCGCCAATCAAAGCCATGGCTGTTGAAAGCTTGCGCTTGTTGCCTCCACTATAGTTACCAGCATATTTTTCTCCATACTTCACAAGGCCCAGTTTCCGAATTGCCCATTCACCAACCTAGAGAGATATAAAGCACCTTGACTTTTGTCTGGCTTGGTAATTTTATCATGGTTTCTTACACTTACATGTGAAAGTTCTTTGATTGAATAAGACTGGATTCTGTAATCATGACCTGGCAACTGCCAGGAGAAGAAATTCATGTGGTGGGAGCAGCACTCCATCTCTGCACATCCCCCTACCTATGCATGCCTATCCACTCCTGCCACCCCCTCCCACCCACTATGGATTCCCACCCTGAAACGGGTGCAAAGAGCCAGCATTTCATACTGCTCCAGGCATAAGGAAAGACAGCCTAAAGTTGTCATAAGTGGAAAATCCATAAGGTATACTGTCAGGATGCCAAAGAAGAAGGTTTGCTTTCTGGTATCCATAGTACCTTGCCGACTTCTTTCTCTGGAACTCCTCTCAAGAGGGCAAAGAACTCTACATGCTCTCTCCCAGTCAGCAGTTCTGTGATGGCATCAAACTGAGGGCAATAGCCCATGTTCTGATGTACTTCATGGATGTTTGACAAGATGCTACAAAGGAAAACAAAACTTGTAGGTTTTAAGCACTCACAGCATTTACAGATATTCTGATCAGACAATCTGGCTTAACATTCCTATAGAGTATGCTTATGCTTTACAAAGATATCAATATCTGTTGCTTGAAGGAATAGCCTTTCTGTTTTTGGCAGTCAGGGTTCCTCCCTCTACCCTGCCCTATCTTTATCTCCCAGCACTTCAAACCTGATGCTCAGTCCTGTTTCAAAATCCCTCAGTCCATGGCACTGCAGCAGTCTTACCAACAACCTAAATAACACTATCTGGAGCTTTAAAATGACTTGCCCCTGTGGTCACTACGTACCAAGAGCCTTGGTAACCCAAAGTCATCTTCATGACCATCTGGACCTAGAAATACTAGGTGTGAGCTCCCTTCTGCCTTCTACTGAACCATACATTGACTCAACCACAGTGTGCATGTTCCAAGCCTCCTGGTCCCACCACCGAATACCTAACCCAGATACCCTCCTAGCTCCAAGGGGTTTTTTGCTTCTTTGTTTATCACAGACCCTCTGAACTTCTGGTAACAGAGATAAATATACCTATAGTCAATCTGACATATATTGGTGGGGACAACTTTTAGGTTCTATGAAGCCAATCAAGTTAAGAATCCCTAATGTGTGAAAATTTCAGCATCCATATCCCAATCTCATGCCTGCCCTTTGACCACCCCCACACAAGATACAGTAACACTCACATATATGATTTAATGAAATGTTTCATAACTTGGTATCTATTGTTACTATTTACAGCACATTCTGATCATTCTTATTATATTCTCTACCATGTCATTTAAAAAGTGCTGCTTGTGACCTACTTGAAGATGGCCCTTTGGCAGTAGTCATTCATTTCTGCTTATCTATTTGGAACTCTCAGGGTCAGCTTTCTCCAAAATTATGATTGAGGTACTCAGGGGCACTGCCCTCACAGCTACACTGCCCAAGTCAGTTCTTGTAACTGTGGCAAACCTCAGTTTGAGCCAGTTACTGCTGCTACTGCTAGGTGCCCCAGAAGCACGGTATTAGAAACAAGCCTAGGGAAGCAGTGATATTCCAAAAACTTCTGTTTTTTAAGGTTCCTTAAATTGCTACTGAAAAGATTGACAAGAGGGGAAAAGATGAATGAGCACATCAAGTTCCTTGCTCTTCAATATTACTGGCTATCCCCACTGTTCAGTGTTTTCAAATTCAGAGTCATTCACTTCGTGAGTCATAAAATAAATGTAGTAGGTCATAACCATAACCAGTACTTTTTAAATGACGTGACAGAGAACCGAGTAAGAATTATTAGTGTGTGCTATAAGTAGTAATATTAGGTACCGTTTTATGGAACATTTCATTAACTTATATGTGTGAGTGTTAATGTATCTTATGTATGCTGGGCTAAAGTATAAAATATTTCCTACTTGGATCATGGTCAGAAAAGTTTAAAAGTCACTGCCTTGTATCCCATATTCATATAGAAAGCCTGAAGAAGCCCCACATATTTAGAGCACTCAGGGTGATATTGCCTAACAGGTCTCTAATGTGTTAACTCCCAAAGATCAGACTGCTTGGTGACTGAATAGTCTCAGAAAATGGCCTAATTGATGGCTTCATCAATGGGTACTCTTATAGAAGATAATCTGCCAGGTATATACCCTTTTACCTTGTAGAAACTAATACAAGGAAATAAAAAAAGTTGTATGTAAGCACATATTTATGTAGTAAAAAAGAAAATTAATAAATGCCCAATATTTATAAGGAATTGATTAAACAAATTATAAGTACATGTACACAAAGGAATTTTATAGAGCAATGTAAAATTCTAAATCTTAGTATGTGTAACCCACTGGAAAATATTCATAATATAACCATTAATGATAAAAACCAATTTAAAAAACAAAACCTACCATGTAAATAAATAAATAAAAGATCCATTGACAACTAAAAAAATAAAAATAAAAAACCTATACATAAAATAATCTCAATTTTATGATACATTTATATGTGTAGAAAGATATATTTGGGTGCCAGAAAACATCTAAAACTGGATAAAAGTGGATTGTGGTGATGACTGCACAATTCTGTGAATTTACTAAGAATTACTGAATTGTTCTCTAAAAACAAGTAGCTTATATGTATGAAAAAGGTGTTAAAGGCGATGAACTGAGACCAAAAGAAAATGTAAAGAGTGGTTATCTCTAGGTAGTGAAATTATGGATGATTTTTAGTTCTTTAAACTTTACTGTATTTAAACATTTTTATGAAATCTAAGGGGTTACTGTTACAATCAGAAAATAACAATGTATTTCTTTAAAATAAAAAAAAATCTCTGTGACAAAATACAGATCACTTCTTTCTCACCTATTTTTGTTAAGAAAAGCATCCCCTCTGGTAACAGTAGTGTCTCCAGTTAGCATCTTGAAAGTTGACGATTTTCCAGCACCGTTAACTCCCAGAAGTCCAAAGCACTGAAAGAGTTAAGACCAGGTGAGCTATACAATCAAACTACTAAGGCTAAGTATGAATGACCCTAGAAAATAGCCAACTGAGCTTTATTTTTATATGACATCATCCTGAAACATCATTCTTAAATATCAATCACAAGTCAAATACCCTTTGGTTTTAGGACATCATACAGATATTAAATATGTATTTTATAATGGAACCATTTTCAGCAAGTGTGACTTTTTACGTATCATTTGAGTTGTCAGGTTAAGACAAAAGTTAATGAATATGTGAAAAGCAGTAATGAAAGCCAGTTAGTCAAATTACACCATCATATTTGGCTAAAGGGCATAAAAGGACACAGAAATGAGAAAAGAGAAAAATCTATTTTTAAAAATCTATTTGAATTTTCTTATCATCTGAAATAGATCTCAAAAGCACATTTTGGGTGAGCATGCTTTTCTTAAAACGCCTGAGATTATCCAAAATCATTCTCTTGATATAAGGGGTCCTCATTCTCTTGTTGACTGATTACTTCACACAGGCATAAGTAGAGAAGCTTTGAAATCCACTTTTATCCTTTATAAACACTGTTGTTTGATTGGATAGATACAGTCTGAATTAACAAACACAATGCAGACCAAGGGTGTTTACCTCACCAGGAGGAATGCCAACACAAATCCTGTCAACGGCGGGCTTCCTCTTCCTCCTATATATCTGCAACAAACAAAATGCAAAAATTCATAAGCCTCAGTGACTCAGCTCTTCCGTGCAACTGTGCAAGAAGGGATTATAACCCAAACACACCATAAAATAAGACTTAATAAGACTAAGTCACATATGCTGTACTAGGAGCCATTTTCTCTCTCTGGCAACCAGGTATGATATTGAAGCTCAAAATGTAAGTGATTTCTTTTTTTATTTTTAATCTGGGTCTTTAAATATATATATTAGTTATTAATATCTTCATATTTTTCCATTTAGTATATAAATTTATTGTATATATTTTTTAAAAAAGTAAATTCCACAGGATAAAATTTTGCAATCAAAGTATTTCAAATATTGTTCATGTTACAAAAAAGGAAATTTGGGATTTGGGCATCTGAGAGGGCATTGAAACAGACCCTCCTTCTGAGCAACAGAGATATATCAGTTTTGGGGATTATAAAACTCAAAATCAACCATTTATTCTCCCTACCTCAGCTCTGCCTAGATATACAATATTAGTATTTTTTTCATTTTTTATTGGTGCATATTGATGGGATTTGTTGTTACATATTTGTCCATGTACACAATATAACTATATAATTGTTTTAATAACTAACACACAATGTAATTAAAATAAATAAATTTGAGAATGGAAATTCACATTATAAAAGTATTCTCAGGACAATCTCTTTAATTAAGAAGTCTCCATGGTATATTTTAAATAAAATTAAATTGACAACAGCTTGGTATAGATGCACATTTTGGGAAGCAAGCTTCTTTCGTTAAGCAAGTCAGTAAAAGGTTAATTTACAGCACATACAACTGAAAATTAACCCGTTATAGCCCTACTCACTGTCTCACCTTAGTCAACTCCTTGATTTCCAAAATATCATTCTGTCCTCCACCATCCAGAATTCTCTGTCTTTCCCGCCTTACATCTTCATCCTCATCATTCAAAGGAGGAAGCTTTGCTTTCACAGGTCTGAGAGGGAAGATTTTAAGAAAAAGAACCTTTCAAACTATTTTTCAAAACAAAATTCCAGTCTCTAAAGCAATCTCCTAAAACCTACTTGTCACAACTTCCAGCATTGGCAAGGCAGGGGGTTTAGGGGGTGCCCACAACAGAAAATCAGTTTGATTTTCCTCAGTTCAAATTTGATCCAACCGCCACTGGCAAGTGTTTCCTGTGTTCCCCTCTGTGACCCTCTACCAAGTGCTCCATGAGTTCTGAGAAAAAGCTTACCTGGGCCTGATGAAGAATCTGTACTGGATCAGAACAGTTATGAGGAAGAACACCACCCCTTCCACAGCCATGGCAAAAAGGTTTCGTCCCACCAAGTCCCACGAGAGTGGAGAGACAAAGCGATTCTCCCCTGGTAGACACAATGCACAGATCAAGTCAGAATGAAGGTGTTGTGAACCATGGCCCTTCTTCAAACATGGGGTCAAGTTCACCTATTTTCCTAGAAACATCAATGGCTATTAACCAAGATGAGGAGAAAAAAAAATAACACAAGTGACTACTTTTCAAATCTGATTTGGGAAAACCTACTATCCTGTGTCAGTCAGAATTTTAGAGCCAACTTGTCTTAGATCTGTAACTTCATGTAAGATAGCTAATATCTTTTGAATGAGACAAGCCAAAAATCCTTCTAGATAAGGCAAATGATCCAGGATAATTTTTAAGGACAGTATTTTAATAAATACCAAGTTTTAATAATAAGAAATACTACAAAGCACATTAAAAAGATGAGCGTTTCAGTGGCACATAATGTAACCCAGTGATTCAATTAAGTCACCTGATTATGTAACGATTCCTTAAAATTTCTTATCCATCTCCTTTGTACTTCCAAGTTGAAGAAAGTCCCTCTTCTATGTCCATTAAATAACATGGCCCATCTAACTACATTAGCCAGTAGATGAATGATAGTCATATGATAGAAGAAA
Source organism: Sciurus vulgaris (assembly GCF_902686455.1). Taxonomy (NCBI): domain Eukaryota; kingdom Metazoa; phylum Chordata; class Mammalia; order Rodentia; family Sciuridae; genus Sciurus; species Sciurus vulgaris. The sequence continues at coordinate 62,680,713 of NC_136476.1, forward strand.
TATTTTTAACCACTCTAAAGGTAGAAAGATCTGCAGTGAATTACCTTTTTATAGACTGTGTAAAAGATAATATATAACCTGCAGGCCTGTGATTTTCCTAATAGAGTCAAAGTGTACATCTCTCCTGATTCTCTAGCCTGTATCTAAGTCCCAAAGCTGTGTTTGACTTTTCCAGTAATTCTGACAAACTCAAGTAGTAGCATTAGGCACTGGTCCAAACAAATGCTGGCATTTTCCTTACTTCCAAAAATGCACTTTCACAGATAAATGATAGTGTGCCACACTGTGCCAGAATAGCTGCACTGGCATAAACCTTCAAGGGGACAAGAGGAAGATGGACATCTGGTGACCATTCATCAGTTTCTTTTCAAAACAAAGGCCAGGGACCCAAGGCCCATGCACCTGCCATCTCCTCTGAAGCCTCTAGCAGCCACTGCTCCACTCACCAAATCTTTCCAGGGCATCAGCCATAGCCTGATTTTTCACCATGTCAATGAGCCCTCGTCCCAGGCAAAAATGTGGGAAGATCAAGAACACAGACTTCAGGATATCATTGATGTTATTCAGCTTCTAAAACAATGACAGGGAGAGAAAGTATGGGTATCAATCATAGTTTAGGTTAAAAATGTATCAAAGTCTGATATATGGGAGTGAAGAAACAATTTGATTCCTGGGAATAAAATGAACTTTTGAATTTAGATACCAATAAATAGGAGTAGGCATTTTCTGTACTTTGAAAAAAATTTGGAGTAATGCTATGGGTATGGAGGAATGAACAAAGAATAGCAACAAGGCTACGTTTGACCAGAAGCAAATCCATAACAAAATATTTGCTTAACATTTTAAAAGTAAATTGCTTGTGTCTGGGTCAATATTTGAGTTTTAGGATTTTGCTGGAATTTCATAAAATCTTGACTACATCAGAACTTATTATGATACCTAGCCAACAGTGGCCAAATAAACAGGGATTAAGGAAGTTGCTATGTGTAAGATGCACTGTGCTAGGGCATGGGAGAGGTAAAAGCTAATGAACAGTTCCTGTGGTAAGGAAGAGAAACATGGGAACAGGAAATGACTATGTAACTGGTTATGTGTGGTACTAACGGCAGAACTGAGGGCTCTGAGGGCCCAGGGAAAAAAAGAGCACACGCCATAGGGCAGAGAAGCACAGCTTCAACTTTAAGCTAAATCTTGAAGTTCAGGGAGGATACTACCAGGCTCTGCAATAGATGAAGGGCATTTCAAGCCAAGCCTACAGGATTATGCTGGGTTTAAGGGAAAACTCTGCTGAGGTTTCAGGGCTTTGAGAAACAGTGTGGTAGGAAGTGGCCAGGAAAGGTTGTGCACCTATGAAAGCCCTTGTGTGCTGAGCTAAGGTGTTTGGACAAAGGCAGTGACAATAGGAATGGAAGGAGCCTTGTTCATGAGATGTGCAACTGGAAGAATTGATGGCATGACCCGTCAAATGTGGGAAATAAGCAACAGCAAAGCATCAAGGACGATTCCAAGAGAGCTGGCTTGGGCAACTGCATTGGATGGTAATGCTAGCAAGTATGACAGGGATGGCAAGAGAATACTAGGTTCTCAGGGGAAAGACGATGCATGTCCAGTTCGGAGTATCTGTAAATGATCTAAATGAAGGCATCCATCAGGTATGTGAAAATGGGAGAGCAGAGTTCAAGGGAACAATCAAAGCATAGATCTGAGAGATAACAAGAAGACACTGGGGAAGATGGTGGTGAAAGCTTGGGATTGAATGGCATCGCCGATACACAGCGTCTAAGTGGGAAGCACAGCTGACAGGACTGAGCCTTGGGAAAAGTGACACTGAAATGGAAGCATAAAAGAACCTGACAAAAGAAACCGAAATGCTTGGCCAGGGAAATAGAAGGCACAGCAGGAGATAAAGGTGTGTGGGCCACAGAAGGCCATATCCGAAACAGGGCAGAGTGATCAGCGAAGTCAATGCCACAGAGAAGTGGAATAAGATCTGTCCTCTGGCACCCAGAGATGCCCATCCTGTTGGAGGTGCTCTTTCTACAGAACTCACATTGTTGGTGAAGAGCTCCAGCACAAAAGTGGCCACGCTGCCATTGATGCCAATGAAGAGGTTCACGCTGGTGAGCACCACATAGGCTGTGCTGGGGATCTTGAACACGAAGGAGGCTGGGTACATAAGAGGTGTGATGGACCACCTGGTGAGGCAAGAAGATAAATGTCCACTGGAGTCCTCTGCCCTCCCTATGACATTGTGTGCCGTATGCCTTACCCACTTTGAGAATCCCCCACCCAGAGGTGCCTTACCCATATAGCAAAAGAAGAAGGGCTAGCACAGGCAGGTTGGTGGAGGACACATAGGACTTCTGCTGGAAGCAGATGAAGATGATAATGACCAATGTAGCAGGGACCACATAATTGCACTAAAAGAGAAAATAAGGGAATAAAGTTGACCCGCAAGTCAAAACTACAACACATCCCAAGTCTTTACCATCACCAGACAAGAAAGGGCAGACAAACATATTGGAGAATAACTTTGAATTAATGAAGCCACATAAACTATTAATCAAAATACGGACAATACATTGTGACAAGCATTTTACCCTTGGCTGGTTTTATAAACTGCATGCCCTTTCTGTCTTTCCCACAGCTGAGCCAAGGTGTCACGCTCAGTAAACTCACTGAACGATGGATCCTCAGTCAAAGGAATTTCAATTTCACAGGAGGCAAATAAGCTTCCATTATTCTTCCCAGAGATGATTGCGTCTGTTTCATCATTAATGCTATATTATGGTCTGCCCAAGTTCAATCTCACATGTAATCTATTTGTGAGGTAAGTACTCATAACATGAATGTCAGAATTGTTTCATCACACTGAGAATAATTTTAAAGTCTGTCCTGACAGTGCTTCAGGCATTGAAATGCAGAAATAAAGACCTGACTATAGAACAATTATGAGATTTCATAGCTGGCAGGGCAAAACGCAGACAGGGAGGTGACAGCGATTTTGTCAGCTGTTAGAAGAATTGCAGCTTAAGACTCAGGACTCTGCCTTAGTCCTACCCAGCTCAATGTGTTTATCAACAACTTAGATGAAGACATGCTGATAGCAAATTGCTGATTCTAAACCAGGAAGGACAGATAATACACAAGAATATAAGTGATGTCCCTGAAGTTAGGGACTCTATCTCATCTCTCTGAATCTCCTATGCCAGCAGAGTCAGACACTGAGTGAGCACTCAGTATATTTTAAATGAATGAAGTAATTACTGGACCAAGATAAAACAAAAATGAAAACAAATGGACACTTAACTAGATGCAGTTTAAAAGGAATGTGTAAAGTTTAAGTTCCAAAAAGTCAATTGCATTAGCGTAACACAAAAGCTATCCAATTTAACAATCATTTGTGTGAAATCAGTTCACTATCAAGTTGCCAATAAGACAGTGCTATTTCTAAAATGCAGTACCCCTGTGCCACAGTGATAGAAGTATGCAATAAAGATCAACTCCCTCTAGACTTGTAACCATTCCAATCATAGCCTGAATACAAGGTTCATTCTGGATTTGCTTTCAAAAGGAACATTAACAATATGGTGTATGGCCATGGAAGGACAATCTGATCACACAGGGGCCAGTCTCAGAGTCTTGGTATAATTAGTAAAGACATCATCATCATCTCCATCAGCATCACTCACATTTTTACAGTGCTTTACAGATGACTAAGAATATTCTCATACAGCATCTCATCTGTGGGAGACTTTGGTTAGATGAGAGTTGTCTTTAAATATCTGAGGAGCCATCCAAAGGGAAAAGAACTGAATTTGATCCTTGTGGCTTAGAATTCATGGAATTCATAAGGAGATATAGTTCAACTTCACTTCATAGTAGTTAGAACTTCAGAATTCTTTGAAGGCCTCCATATTGGTCCAAATAGAAGCAAATGTTTATCATAGCTGGCACAAAAACATGTTTTCAAATTGATGGATAAATTTCTGATAAAATGTATGGAGTTTTCAAAGAACATATGGCTTTCCTAATTAGGTAAAGAATACCCTGACTCTATAGGTTAAAACTTATCAGAGAAGTTAGAGGCACTGGCTTGAGAGAGACTAAGGTCCTTCCATTTCTATGTTTCTTGGGAAAGTTTTCAAATAGAAAATTAGGTAATAACTGTAATCAGTGTAGTCAGATGTTCTTTTTGGTGTGAAGTCAGCTCTGAACCCAGCACCATATTCGGTGTTATGGAAGTGTACAAGTGCTTCTCCCTTTTCCTTTTTCATGCCTCTTTAGACTAACTGGAGCAATTCTCAGTGACAGGTGCTCTATCTTATATATGCCAATCCATAGCCGTGATGGAGATTCATACAAAGATAGCAGGCCTGTGCCCTTACCATATCCCAAACAAAATTAGAAAGCCAGTAGATGACAGGCTTCACACCACTGATAAACTGTAGGTGCTTGGCTTTGCTGACCCGCTCCTGGATCAGGAACACAACAAAGCTGGCTGGGACAAAGGACATCGCAAAGATGACACATATGGACACAAGCACATCTACTGATGTGGTCATCCTAGAAAGAAAAAAGGCAGTGAAGATCAGAGACATCATTGATGCATTTATTAAGGAAACACAGTAAATGAGGACACACATACACACACACACACACACACACACACACATGCATACACACACAAATCTGAAGAAAGCCTAGGGAAAGTATCTGTTCTTCAAATATGTTTTATTCAGGGTTAAATATGATCATTTGCAAGTTAAAAATAAATGACAATTCGGGGCTGGGGAGATAGCTCAGGCGGTAGAGTGCTTGCCTTGCAAGCACAAGGCCCTGGGTTCGATCCCCAGCACTGCAAAAAATAAAAAATAAATGAATAAAATAAAATAAATGACAATTCAAATGCAAAGCTGAGCCGGATGCAGTGGTGCACACCTATGATCCCAGCAACTAGAGAGGTTGAAGCAGGAGGATCGCAAGGTCGAGGTCAGCCTCAGCAATTTAGTGAGGCCCTAAACAACTTAGCAAGACCCTGTCTCAAAATAAAAAGGGCAAGTGATGTAGCTCAGTGGTAAACTTCCCCTGGGTTCCATTCCTGGTATCATTAAAAAAAAAAATCCCATGCAAAGCTGATTTCACTAAGGTTAAAGAGTCCACTGCCATAGGAAACTGTTGAAGGAAGTCTGGGTGTGGTCTAATGATATTCAATTTTGTTCACTGTTCTTTCTTAAAAATGCTTTTAGTTGTAAATGGACACAATACCTTTATTTTATTTATTTTTTATGTGGTGTTGAGGATCAAACGCAGTGCCTTATATGTGTGAGGCAAGTGCTCCACCACTGAGCTACAACCCTTGCCCCTTGTCCATGGTTCTTAACCTTGTAAGAGCAGTAAGTAATAAATATTCACACAAAAAGAAATAATCGTATGAAACTACTCAAATAAGTTAATATTTATTACTCTAAATAAATTTTAAAACAATACTAATCTAACACATATAACAATTCTATCAAGATTCTTTTTATAAGAAGATACTTCACAAGCCCATTAAACAAGGTTTTGGTATAAAGATTCTAGTGTCCATTATTGATATTCTATAGGAATTAAGTAAAAACGAACTGTGCCAGGCTCCATTTATAGAAAGGGGATCTAACGTGTTGAATGTCAACTCTGTACTGGGAGCTGGCCTTGGCAATTTACATAAATGGCCTCATTTAATATCAGACATCTAGAAAGTTTACAGTCCAGATTTAAACCCCTATCTCTATGGTTCCAAAGACCATACTGGCTTTAAACTTCACACACACACACACACACACACACACACACACACACACACAATTCAGGAAATAAAGTCAAGCTATTTTAAGTCTGTTTCACTGGGTTAAAACAGTTTTAAAACGAATGAAACTGACTTTTTAGTAAATGTGTTAATGGTGAGTTTAGTTATTTTAAAACGTATTAACAAGTTTTAACTTGCTTTATATGAATTTGCCAAATATAATGATTTTTACATATTTGTGTCATTTTCTTCTGCAATTCAAGAAGGCCCACTGGTCAATTTGTAAAGTGATCATTTACTTCCCAGCGTCTGGGTGGACCCAGATTTACACACTACACCTGACTCTGCAGCAGCTATCCTGCAACCAGCCTTATCTTTCCTTATCCTGCTCCAGATTTCCCCCAGCACCCTCTCCTCTCCTCACCCCAGACATGCAGACACAGCCACACTTACAGAGCCACTTCTGAGAGCTGCTGCTTGGTGAGATTCAGGGGGTGATTGAAAGCAGTAATTCCATACTGGCTAGGGTTCTCCCCCTTCTGCAGGTTGGCCCGGAGAATGGCGTTGTTGATGACATTCAGGAAAGAGCTGATAGCATGCCAGCCTTTGTTATTGAACCACACCTGAGAAAAAACACATCAGGTAAAAGGTAAAGTTCCCAAACACTGCTCCAAGAAGTGGGTGCACACACACAACCATGCCCGTAAATTTTAGAAATTCAAGTCATATACCAAGACAAAACACTGTAGTAAGATGACATGGCATAGTGATGATAGTGCAAGGATTCAAGGACCACTGACCGTAGGGCCGGGGGTCGTACTGAGGACCTTGTATCTTTAATTCATATATTCCTCACAACTATTTGGAGAGAGGCATGATTATTGTCCCCATTGTACAGATGAGGAGAATGAAGATTAGATAGTTAAGTAATTCAAGTCAAAGTCATAGTGGTTCACCTTGAAAGTCTGATAGCAAAGCAAATTCTCTTAATCACTCCACTGCACTGCCTCCCCGGTGAAGTTAATCGTTGGCTCTTTTCTGGCATGAATACCCACCCCTATCAATTTTACCACGGCTGAAAATACTTCAGGGAACATAGAAGAGTTTACCAAGAAGTTTAGTACAACACAAACAGTGATTTACCTTGACATTATTTTTGGTGTCCAGTCCTGTCATGAACCTTCCCAAGCTGTTGAGAAATCGTTCTGCAGAACTGTCCTGTAAACAACAGAAACCCACCTCAACTGTGATGGTTCAAACAGGGAAGGGCGACAGTCGTCCAGAAGCTGTGGACAACAGGACACCCCTATCCAGAGCAACACCACCACTATCTCACTCACTAAAATTAAATTTAAAGCCATTTAATGGTTCCTGAGAACCAGGTGACCAGAAGCCTGCAGCATGATGTCACAAGTCTTGAAGGTATCAGAGAAATCCCATGGCTGGAAGTCCCAAGACATACAATGAGGATTCTTCAGTGTTCCCCTGGCATTATCCCAAGAACCACAACCACACTGTGAGCAGATGTGTCAGACATGAGGGCCTGTGTTCCAAAGGCAGAGGAACAGATACTAGGACTATCATTGCTGTCCAGGATCCCAAAATCCATGTCATCTGACTCTTTCAATTCTCATTTCAAAATGGGAAACCTGAGATACAGAGAAATGAAGTGTGTGCTCATTAGGTCCTGAAGACCAGCCGCCAACTTAAAAATGAAACTGGTCCATTTCCTGTTTATAGTCAGTGATTGTTTTGGAAGTCTGCTTGAAAGCCAGTTTATTTACTACTGGCCAAATTGACAAACAGTTATTCTAAGAACTTTTAAATCTCTAAATCTATTTGTGGTCTACACTTTTAGGATTTTAAGTATACACTGGATAATTCAACCTTGTCTGGCTGAAGTCACCAAATACCATTGATGGCTTTGTATTCAAGGACGATCAGAACAATGGGCTGCTAGCTGGTCAGACCTATCTGCCCACTACGCCCATATTCCAGCACCTCTGGGCTCTTTTTTCCGACACATCCCAGGATGGATACTCTACCTTGGCCAGCTTCAAGTGTTTTTTCACTTGCTTGATGGCATCATTAACTTCTTGACTCGGGGGAAGTGCTTGAGAGTTACTGACACCGAGGGAAAACCCACCATACCTAGAAGAACAGCCTGACATTAAAACCCAGTGTGTCACGCGTGATCATTCAGCAGCAGACACCACATGAGTGTGGACAAGCTTCTTAGAGACCCATTTCTTTTACTCAAACTAAGACCAAAGTTTGACTCAGAGAAATCATACCTTGGATTCTAGCAAGCAATTAACTTTTAGGTTGCTACCCAGCAGGAAGGTCCTGGGTCTGATTATAGATATCTAAGACACTGAGGAAAGAATGGCCATTTATCTCACATGCTGTCCTGCCCCTGTAGGCAAGCAGATGGGGTAGAAGGGTAAGTGGTGAGGGACTCTGTCCTAAGTGGGTCAGGTGGGGATAATAGACCTTGTCCCTTCCCTAGCATGAGGGCTACTCTGCTCTGCCCAGGATACTGGCCCTTGGGGATAAGACAGAGAAGAAAAGTGGGATTCAGTAACAGGGAGCCTTTGAGGTCCCCCTGAGGAAGTCATACCAGCCATCTTATTTCCCATGATGTACAAACTAGATCCAAGGATGCTTCCTTACCCACTCCCATCTTCAAGACCCAAGAGGACAAATAGGTTGAAATACAGTGAAAAATCAATGGTTTCTGTTCCTTTTATTTTCTCTAAGACCTTTTTGGTCTTACACCAAAGCCTGAAAAATTGTTCTTAAGTCCCTAGGAACCCCTGGGAATCAGATTTGAGTAAAATTATAACTAGGATAGATATTTCCCTCACAAAGCTATATACTTACTAGTCCCTAGAGACCCACAAGAGATTTCTAAATGCCCTCAAGGGAATCAGTGAACCAAATATTTCAACTCTAAAGTTGGACACTGAGCAGAAATGCTCTGGGCAGAAACTCCAAGTATAACCTAAGCCTGTCTGTACCCCACATGCTTTATAGAGTCTGCAGGGCCATTCTCTCCTCACTGTGATGTGGCACACACGAGTGTGTGAGGGGCAAACAATCCCCAAACCAACAACTTCCCTCCACCCAAGATGCCTGCATCAAAATCAATCTCCCAAGACTAGACATGCCAGGGAAAAACCTTCAGAAGAGATCAACTTACCTAAACTCATTCACCCAGATCTTATTCTTTAAGCTGCAGAAGTAAAGACAGAAACCAAAAATCAGTGCTAGAATCAGTGCTGATGCTCTACCTGATGATGCAAAAAGAGTAAACATCTACCTGAGGACAAAAGGAAGGACCAGAAGTAATCCTATAATCATTGGCACACTACAGGAGTGTGCCAATGGAAAGAAGCCCATTCCCCGCATGCCTTGTATTTTATCTAAAAAATCCTTACATGAGAACCATACTCGGGTTGAGTCAATTTTACAAACCAAGGATGACTGAACTAGAAGCTTTTTCAATTCAAAGCAATACCTATGGAGAGCTTATGTCTTTTTCTTGGAAATTTAAGGTCATTAACATTTTAGTACACCTTTGTCATTTAAAGATACTGAGCTTCTAACACCGATACCCCTCTTGACCAAGCCGCTGGGAAAGGAACCAGAACACACATTTTCTGAGCATCAACTAAACATCTGACACTGTGCTGCCAGGTCCCAGAAGTTACAAGGTTCCATAGCCAGCAGGCCACTGTGTCTTCTCGGGGCTCTCCTTATGATACCACATGGGTGTCTAAGACACTTCACATGCACCGTTTCATTCAGTTCTCACAACAAACTTGTAGGAGCAACAGTAATATCACATTTTATACAAATCGAGAGGATTTTTTTTTTTTTTTTTTTTTTTTTTTTTTTTTGCAGTACTAGGGATCAAACCCAGGGTGTCACGTACAGTAGGCAGGTACTCTACCATGGAGCTACATCCCCAGCCCCAAATTACAGTTTTAAAAGGATAATGAGAGAAAATTTTGATAACTCTTGCTCAGAGCTGTCCCCTTCACCTGGAGGTGAAGCACTACCACCCCCTTTTCCAGAATAAAGTTTTCCCTCTAAAAAAAAAAAGATAATGGATTGCCCCTGGTCAAGTAACTAGTAAGTGGCAGAATTCAAATTTGAATCCATATCTAGTTTCATTCTAGACCAGGGTGCCTCGACCTTTAAGCTGAAAACTGAATGCTCACAATAGCTCATTTCTAGTTTGGAATAACATCCTAACCTTCCAGTGCAAACATCAAGCCATAAACTGGCAACCCGCCCCCCCAGCCACCACATGGGTCCCCTATTTTTAGGCCCTTAACTCCTCTAATCAGCAGTGATAAAGCACGGGCCACACTTCGTAAACAGTCACCTTTTGGCTATGATCTGCACATACGTCTTCACCAGGTAATCCGAGATGTTCCTTCCGGTCAGGTTCTGAAGGATGTCTGCAGTGTTCTGTTTTCTCTGCCACCACATAAAAACCAAGCATATGTGACTTCTTAGACAAGAAGCGGCACAGAAAACAGATCAAGGGCTACAATGACACATGTTCCTCAAACACATACCACCATGTGAATGGAGCCTAACCACAGGGCCCAGGCATCACCCTCCACCAACCACCACCAAGATCTGGTCCAGGCTGCCCTCAGTACTGGTCATTCAGGATCCTCCCTGGGGGTTATTCTGAACAGTTAAACAATAAGCACTGAGATGTGATTTTTCTTCACCACAAGAGATACTGGGGAACAGGGTCACAAACTATGCCTAGTGAATTCTTGTGTTCACCAGAGTTATACTGATGACTAGATTAGAGTGGTAACCATGACTTCTTCTTGCATCTGCTTAAAATTGCTTGTCCTCACCCTGCAACTTGGATGCTGATAAAGCAGCAGGGAGCTACCACAAGCAAGATTTCTGAAATTTTCAGGGGCAAAAAAAAAAAGGTTCAGATGTCCTTCCCAAACTCAAACTCAGAATCTCAGAGAATGACAGAATTGGTAAGGCCTATGAAAATTTTCTGGTTCAGCCTCCCTCATCCAGAAGTTAAGAAAGAGGTCCAGAAAATTAAAGTGGCCTATTGAAGACTACCAGTCAGTTTGTGGCAGAACCAGGGTCAGAAGCCAGGCCTGCCACCCTCTGTCCTGTGACACCAACACTGTGGGACAGGCATAGAGACACTGTGGTCCAAACCCCCTTCCCTCAAAACTCACTTGCTTTTCCCTGTGACAAGCAGTAACATCAAGGCTGAAATAAATCATCCTAACCTCACATCTCGCTCACTCATGCTCCCCAGCAGATGCTGGCTGCTGACCCTGCACCAACTATGCAGCCTTACCCTGACAGGGACTCACCTGTGGAGGTGGCATGCCCCCTGCCCCTGGGGGACACACGGGCAGCATCTTCTTGATTTTGTCACTGCTACACTGGCAGGCAGGTGAGGGGTTCTCCATCGTCCAGTTCCCCTTTTGGAAGAGGTCCACGATGGTCTGGGGAACTGGGGCAGTAGTCCACTCCTCCTCCCCTGCCAAGCAGGGAGTGTCTCTGCAAGGAAAAGCACCAAGGGTGGGACCAAGGGAGAGGGCCTGGCCTTTCCTACTGCCTTAAGAGCATAGCATCATCTGTAACCACCACAAACATGAGCCCAATCTTCACCATTTACCAAGAATGGGCACGGCCTCACTTGATTATCTGATCTCCCATCAGCCTCAGAAGTTGCAATATTATTTTATAGATAAGGGAAACAGAACATGAACAGGTCCTAAATGTTCATAAACTGAACTCTGTTTAATCCATCCCACCAACATTTGTTGACACAACACACACTGAGCATCTGCTATGTGCCAGATGCTGTTGCACATGTTTGTGAGTCTGGAGTGAGCAAGACAAACTCCCTGCCTTCATGGAGTCTGCGTGCCAAAAAAGAGCTTGACAGCGAATAAACAATTTGATTTTACATGGCTAAAAATAAAGCAAACTAAGGGGAGAGCCTGTGGGGAGAACCTTCCTCCTGAAGAGACAATATTCAGCCACAACGTCAACGGTGAGAGAGAACAAGCCAGGCAAAGAGCTGGGGGTAAAGAATACTCCAAGCAGAGGCAATGAAAAGTCAGGTGGAAGACCCCAGAAGCAGTGTTTCTGTATTTGAGGAACAACAGGAAGGCAGCGTGACTGGAATGTGATGAGCTAAGAAGAGCGATGATAAATAAGGAGAGTGAGGCAGGACCAGAGGAGCCCAGGAAGGAGTCTGGATTTTATGCTCAAATTGCTAAAAATCCTGTGGAGAGTGCAAGGTCCAATCTATGTTCTAAAATGAGTAGTGAGAGTGCTTGGTCTATGAAGAGCTAGGTTGTTTGCAAGCATCTCAGGAGACAAAACACAAGGCGCCTTTACCTCTGACTCTGAATGATTATGAAACCATAAGCAAGTCCCTTGCCCTCTCAGGACTTATTTTTGCCACTGGTAGAAGTATAATAAAATGACTTATCACTTCTAGTCTCTCTTCCAGTTTCAAAATTCTACAATTTAGAGTCACAGTCTTCACACTCTTTTCTTATATATTAAATGAAATCAAATGAACAGCTTTTCAGATTGCTCTCTCACTCTTTAAAGCCTGTTAGCTAAATGGAAACGTCAAACTAAGACATGTTGTCCCCTCCTGAAACTGGCTCCTAAAACCTTCAAAAGACAATGGACTGAGATGAAGTTAGAGAGCACTGAGAAGTACCCAGTCAGATTTTCTCCAGTCCCACCACGTTCTACAAACCTAAAATTGGAATTTCAGTTGAAGTTGCTAGGGTGGAGCCACTTCTATTAAATAGCCTCCAACAAGATCAGTGGTGCTCAGATTCAATACTGCAAACCCTCTGATTTCAGTGGGTCATGCTTCTGTTGTGTCTTTAGGACAACTCTAGACCCCATTCTGTCTCCTACAAATCCTTCCTCTACGGATAGGGATGTGGCTCAGTGAAAGAGTTTCTCTAGCAAGCACAAAGTCCTGGGTTACATCCCCAGCATCACAAAAAGAAAACAAAATAGTAATCAAGCACAGTGGCACATGCTTATAATTCCAGCTACTCCTAAGACTGAGGCAGGAGGATTGCAAGTTCAAGCCCAGCCTGGGTAACTTAATGAGATCTTGTCTCAAAATAAAAATGGATGCCCAGGGATGTAGTTCAGAGAGAGTATCTGCCTAGCATGTGCAAGGCCCTGGGTTCAATCCCCAGACACACAGAACTATCCTAAGCTGGCATCAGTTCATGAATCTGTACAGCTCGAGTGGTTGGCAGTGAATCCAGAAAACTATCTTATCATCTCACCTCATCTTTCAAACGTGCTTGCCTGCAAAACCATGTACAGGTGTTTGGATGGGCTGTGTCTGTGTTCTTCTCCACCCTAATCATCTTTTGTTGGGGGAACCAATATTGGCTGATTGCTATTTGCTATGTACTAAGAAATATTTAGTAATATCTATTATGATCTGGAGCCCACTTTTCCCCCAAAGGTCATGATAAAAGCTGGTCTCCAGCTCGTGGCACTGCTGGGATGTGGTACAACCTTTAGGAGGTGGGACCTAGCAGAAGAAAGTTAGGTCACCAGGGGACATTCTTCAAGGAGATCTTGGGGCCCTGGCCCCTTCCTTTCTCTTTGTGCTTCCTGGCCTCCCTTAGGTGAGCTCCACTACATGCTCCCCACATAACACTGTGTTTCATCACAGGCTCAAACACAACAGTCAGCAGACCATGGACTAGGATCTCTGAAGCCTTGAGTCACAATGAATCTTTCCTCCTTGTATATTGATTTTCCCTGGTAGTTTCTCACAGAGGCAGGAAGCTAACACACCATCCAATGCTAATTAAGAGCTAACAAGTACATAAAGTACATTTAGAAATGTGCTCTGGACCTTGTATGTTCATCTGTCATGCTCTCTGCTCTGACATTTGCAGGATCAGTCACCTTCCCCTTTAAAACTTGGGATTCAAAATTTCCCTTTTGCAGTTCTCCAGCACCTTCCCAATGTGGCATAATTCCTCAGAGATTCTTGGTTTCTGTTTAACAATCTCATGGGCCTGGAAACCTTCAGCTCTCTCGTGTTTCTCACCTCTCCATTGTGTTTACCACATGATCTCCTGACTTGCCTTCTCCTGTACTCGAAGAGTCATTTGCATATGATCACTGAATTTACTTGCTTACTCTTTAAAAAATGTTCTGAAGGAAAGTAGGGTAAAAATATGCAATGGAACAAGAAGCAAGTGTCCACTCTCAGAAAAATCTATCTTTTCAGGTTGTTAAGGTGACGAAGTTAATGAGCAAAATTGTAAATTATATACAATGGCAGCCTATTGTTGTACTAAAATACAGGAGTTGGGGGGAGAAGTGAGAAAAGCATTGAGTAAGGACAAAGTGCTATTTAAATTAAATATTAATGTTCTAAAGAAGTAAACAAATGTCTGTAATGATTTCCTTTGCAGGATGTTAGAAGTCTAAGTGTTCCCAGATGGGTCTGATTAGGTTATTATATTGGTTTTTTAAAAATAAAAAGTGACTCAAAAGACAAATGATGGTGGTTACAATGTAGCATGCAATTGATAAATGCAGCCTATCAGAAATCAAACCAGATGGCAGGCACAAGAAGCCAGCTTATGGCTAAAGTGACACTCACGGGATTGGGTTTCCTTCCATACATCGGGTCCCAAAGCCAGGGTTTTTGGTGAGGGCATTCAAGAGTTGCTGGGTGCCAGTGTCCTCAGGAGCATCATTACTGTGGGGACATGGGATGTAACCATCAGTAATTCATTTAAACCAAGAACTGGGAGACAGAAAAATTAAATACTCTATTAAGTACTTCCTGGATGCCAGGATCTTAAAACCAAAATGAATTAAACACAGAAACTAGGTATGAGAAGCTCAGACTCTGGCCATATAAATCTGGGTAGCATGCAGCACTTTAAAGTGGAATATATGTGAAGATGTGGGGTGTGTACCTGTGTGGTACACATATACACACATTTACATATATATTTTAATTTGAAGTAAAGAAACGTGTTAAGGATCCGTATTTCAAAAGTACTTTCACAATTATCCGTTTGGCCAAGATAACCAGAATTTTCCAGGAAGAACAGGCAGATATTATTGCCTGAATTTGTGTACAGACAACTGGAAAGTGCAAAAAAATAATAGGCATAGGTCACAAACACATGCCATGTTTTATAGCTATAGGCAATATGAGGTCACCAGCTGGGAAGGGAAAAGGGCAAATAAACCTGATTTACTTCAGAAGAAATCATGGGTTGGAGAAAAAGAGACAAATTCATGTTTGTATATGCTATCTTTTATCATTTTTAAAGCTCTCCTATATATCACATATATTTCTCCCATCTACACGCCTATAAATCCTAGAAAACTAAAGAAAACCATTGCCAAACAATATCCAGAAATTCTTTTATCCTTTTGTTTCATGCAGAGGATTATTATGGAGTAGGAAGTATTCTTGTCAAGTTAACACTAGCTAATACCCTAAATTTAAAGAGCAGGTAATAATTACATGAATTATACAATGTAAAAAATAAAAATGTGGAACTTCTGTTTGACATTGTAGGGAAGCCCTATGACTAGATAACAAAATTAAAACATAACTCTAAAAATCCAAATATTTTATAACAATTTTAGATTTTTATCAAGGGCATATCACATAAAACATGCAGGGCTGTTCTGACAATAGCAGCATAAGGAGAGGGGGGTGAAAAGCCCAAGAGAGGACTAGCTGCTAAGTCAAGGGCAGTTCCCTGTTCTTTGCATGCAGTAGTAACTTGCATGGGGGCCTGAACCACAGCTGGTAAAACCCCTTGCACTGCAGAATTCTTGAGTCTATTCTTTTGGCTCTCAGCATAGTGATCACTCTTGGTCTGCTTGAACCCTCCTCTCCCATGGGACACAGAAGACAAACACATACCTGACAAAAGTATACTGCTCATTGTACATCCAGGGCTGAAGTTCCAGGCTGGGGTACTTGCCAAAGGGTGGCACAATCAGACTGAACACCAGGGCAATGCAGACAAACACAGCTGGCAGCACAATCTGTAACCAGGCAGAGGAGGCAGTAGGGGGATGGCAGGAAAAGATATGGGTTAGGAAAAAGTTCAGGGGGCAAGCCCCTGCAAGTCCAACCAAGTTCCCAGACCAGGCAGCACAGGAAGGAGGGGAGAGGACCCAGGGCTGAGCTCCACCAAGGCCTTCTGGGAAGAGTAGAAGCAATGGATCCTGAACACTAAACCTTTTCCCTCCAGGACTTTCTGGAAGCTGGCAGCATGAAGCCAGAGTCTCTGGTCACCTGGCAGAAGCACTAAGCTAGGAACTTCACAGAGTAAAGAGCAACCCCATGGTAGGGGGACTCAGAATGCCAGATCCTGCATCTTCCCCTGAAGACTGAGAAAGACCACCCTGGGCCATGGGCCTAATTCAGCTCAGAAGAAAGCTCAGAGAACAAGCCCTGGACTAGGAGCCTTAAGTCCTGAATCCTGGGTCTGACTCTACTACAGGTGTACCCACATGACATCACTTCTCCATAAGACCTCAGTCTTCTCCTTTGTAATCTGAGGACTGAGAAGAGATTCAGATCCCACAGTCCTGAAACCCACTCTATAGCAGTGATTCCAATCACAGGGTATAGCAGCCATTGCCTGCCATGTTCACCTCTAAAAGTATAAACATGTAACTCCTTGAAATTCCTTAAACTTTCTACATACCTCCTCTGAAAACAATGACTTGTACATATTTCACAAGTAAACTCAAAGGTCTTTCCATTTATTGCTGAGAAACTTATCCTTTAAAAACTTAACAATTCAAATGATGACTCTGGGCTCTAGTATTCTTGGGTTTCAATGCAGAAAACTATCACTAAGTGATCAATTCTACTGGAAAGTACTCTAATGAGAATTCTCAGTTATGATTACTATTCTACGTCGTTGTTATTTATGGTGTTACTATCATTACCATCATCCAAAAACTTGGTTACTAAAGATCAAAGAGTTATTTGCTCATGGTCACAAAGCCAGTTAGTAACAGAACCAGACTTCAAAACCAGGTCTGTATGTTCCAAACTCATGCTCTTAGCATTACCCATACCATCTATAAGAAAAACTCTGTATAAACTTTTTTCTACATTTCTTAATTTTTACAGGGTGAAATAATTTTAACCCTTCTAACCAAGCAAGTTAGCATGCAAACTCCGACATGAAGGCAGTAGTTTGAGTCTTCCCTCCATGCTAGTTATATTCTGATCTCTCTGGGTATCTTTTCTATCATTTGAGTTAAACATCAACTTAGAGAAAAACTATGTTTCTAATAAGTGCATATTTCAAGTAGATCTAAGCATAACATCTCTGTGTGATGAGAGCTAAATTTGCCTAACCAGTTTTTCTAAACTTTGACCCTTTTATGTTCTTCCCTAAAATAAAAGGCACACATATACACATATAAACACACACATACACACCCCTAAACACTAATATCCAACCCCATTCTTAGAGTTTATTCATTTTTATCCTCAGGACAACATGGTATCATAGGCACATTATTATCCCTATTTTTCAGATGAGGAGACTGAGGCTGGCAGCTACACAACTGGCAAGAAATAGAACTGGGATGGAAATACAGATAATCTAGCTCCAATGTTTATATCTTGGCTGCAAAAGCATCCTGCTTTCACTGGTCAGAGAATCTTCAGCCCACCTGTGAAGCCAGAGACCAGCACATTTTACCTGTGCAAAGAATCCTTTTCTACTCCGTCTGGCGATCAGCAGCCTCTTCCACAAAAGAGCCACAAACTGCTGCTGTGTGAGTTTCCAGCCCTTCACCTGATAGGAGCCTTTACCATCCATCCCACTGAGCAGGTCTGTCTCCCTGGATTCTGCAAGAAGCCAACACTGAAGGTCACCTTACATCTTAGGTGTTTTTGACATGATTGTATTCCTTCTTCTAGGATCTTCAGAAACCATTTGGAGGCTTGTGTTTGAAGCTAAAAGCATCCCACAAAGGTGAAGGGTTTTCATTACACCTCTATATCCAAGAAAAACTAATTGACTCAACATGTCCAATAGGAGCAGTCTCTGCCTTTCAGTTTGGTAAGCACAGAGAATGAAGGTGTCCTGTGACTCCTGCAGAGATGTGTTCACACGTACCTGGGTGTTACCGCAAGTCGTTCAGATGAGTGGAGACACTGCTGAGGGCTTACAGATTATTCTATGAAACAGGCTGTGTACACTTGAGAACACACAATGGCAGTCTCTCATCTTTTATATTTTTGGTAAAAAGTGGGCACATTTGAAATGATCCAGGTACTGACAATGTGTGAAGTCAGGGAGAACGTAAGAGCCACATGCTCATGTGACCAAGGAGAACCAGAAAGTTCTCTGTTCATAAAAATTATGTAGAAATTCTTGTCTGAAATGCATGATTCCTAACAGAGATACCCTGACATCAAATTTGTTTGATTTCTTACCTCTCCTTTTCATTTTAAACCCACAAGGACACAGTCATCTAACATACCTATATCTAAGGGCACATTAACTATGAAAGCAAATTACCTCCCTGACTTTCTCAAAATCATTCATCCATTCAATAAATACTTATTCAACCATCAAACACTTAATGTATGCAAGAAACTTGAACCCTACAGAAAAGACAATAAAAAGGGAGCCCTTGTTTTATGTGTATCTTAAGAGAAAGAGCTCAGCTAACTGAGGGAAAGATGAAGAATGGCTCTTTCATGTTTGACCTAAACACATGCACAAAGTTGGAAAAAAAGTGGTTTTTCTCATTTTTTCACTTCCCCTTGTAACCTGTAGGGACTCTATCATCTTGTCCATCAAAAGAAAACAGCTGAGAAGAACATGAAAGAGAAACTCACGTTTAAACAATAGAACACAGATCTTGCCCCAACGCACCTGGGTCTATGTCAGAGTCATTGGGATCAATAGCATCATCTTCGGTGAATGGGCGAAGGCAGCTCTGCTTGTCTCCAAAGGCCCGTCGGTTTCGTCTTGCTGGCAAGGTACCGTCTGAAGGCAAAAGGAAGGAATTCCTCATTTTATTTTATCTGAAACAAAACAAATCTTCTCTACTTGTAACAAGCCTATATACTAAAAATGAGACTGCATTAGAACAATGTAAAGAGAAAAAAATAAAAATTAAAAATAAATAAAAACAACAACATGAAGAGAAAGGTACAACACTGATGAGTGAAGTTAGCCTGCACGAGGCGATAGCAGGGTGTACAGTCCCTCTCAAAAGGGTTACCTGAGGTTTCAGCATCCACCCCACTCTCTTCAGCCACTTTGAGGAATATCTGAAAAATAAGAGCAGGTGATAATATAAGTACCAACATTATGAGAATATGCATCACTACCCTGACTACATTACTGACTTGCATATTAGCACCTCTAACAAAGAAAGTGGAAGCTACATTTATTAATAACACTTGATCAGAGTCACTTGTGAGCTATTTTTGCCAGAAAATCTTCCCTCAGTGGTGAGAACTATCAGTCCAGATAATCATTTCCAAAACACAGCTATGACATTAGGGCACTGCAACAGAGGAAATCTGTTAGGAACCTATAGGGAGTAAGATAAGTGGTTTCTTTCAGGGCTGTGACTCCACATTTTTGCATAGGACAGCACTGTACTAAGATATCCAAGACAGAATGGTCAGGAGGAAATGGGCTCCTCACCACTAGAAATATCATGGCAGAGGTCCAAACATCAGAGGAGAATCTGAATGAGATCAATGAGTTCTAAACGCTAAACACAGTGGTCTATAGACCACTGTGTACGATAAATGCAATATGCAATACAAGTACAGACTTAAGGTCTTACTTCCAAGAATTCTGATTCAAAGACATCAGAGTTGAGAACTAGAATTTTTATTATCAGTAATATCCCCAGATGGCTACTACACAATCTAGCATGGGGATCACCAGGCCAGACAACTTTTATAGCCCCATCAGGGCTTCAAAGTCTGTGATGCATCTCTAAACAGAGGTATTACTACATCATAAAAACAACCTGGGTTTTAATGCCCAACTCCCCCCCCCCATTCAGAATCCCAACTCAACAGCCCTGAATGTTAATTTTCTTGTCTTGTTATGAGGATTAAACAAGATAACAAATATTAAAAAGCAAACCAAACAAACAAAAAAACACCAAAAACATACAACTTATTAGCACCTGGCCCCGGTAAACTATAAATGTTGGTCATTTCTTATGATTCATGAGTCCAGTTAACACAACCACACCAGGGACAGTCCTAATACTTCTTTCCTGCTATCTCCCACAATGATCTTAACTGATTCACTGGGGCTGGCATTACTAATATCAATAATCTAAAATCTCAGTGACTGACACCATGATGATCCTATTCCCAGTGTAGTCTGCCTGTCTGACCTTGAGGTGGTTGAGCCTGCTATGATTGAGTCAGCCACTTAACTTACTTCTTCCAAGGTAGTCTCTGAGATGCCATAACTGGAGATGCCCAGGTCTGAGAGCCGGTCATCGATCTCATGGAAGAGTTCCACAAATGCCCCCTCCTTAGCAGCTTCATATGGCAGGACGTAGGTCAACTCATGCCCAATGTCCTCCACCAGCCGGGCTTCAGACACATGCTTCCTGATGAGGTTGGAGATGGCCGAGACATCTGCAGGGACCACAGTACAAGGAGGTCAGTCAGCTCAGAGGCTCCACAGCAAGGGCCAGTCATGCCCTTTGTCTACTCCTCAGAAGCCTGCTGCTTATACACTGCACTGTCCGAGACACTTTGGCCATTCCACATGCTCAACTCTAAGAATTCCAGGGGACAAGGACTGGATCTCATTCATTTTATAGAGTGAAAACCAGGCACACTGTAGGTACTTGATGTATAATGGATGGATAGATGACTTGCCGAGGTTGAAAATCTGGTGTCTAGAGCTTACACCCTGGGATTCTTCAGTAAAAAACTTAAGTAAAGAAACATCAGAGACTCTTTAGCCTTCCCTAAACTTTCAAAGAGGACTTTCCTCTATTTACCTCAATAGAAGCTAATCAAACAGTTCATAGAAGCAGAAGTCCTTTGGAAAAAGCCAGCTGTTAGAACTAAGCAGAGATGGCCAGGTCATGATTTCTGTTCCATATGCTCCTGAAGACACTGGTCTCCCATATACACTGCCTGAGGAAAGCCTGAAAGGCTGTTTCTTATCTCCTGGGCTCTTACCTTCCTTAAATACTAAGCTCAATTCCTTCCCTGCTGGCTTGACACCTCCTAATCCAGTGTCCAGCCAGATCCACTCCCCTAAGGGATCCCCCAAGCCCCAGTCATCTCAGTTCTCTGGGACACTGTCCTGCCAGCTCCCAGACCAAGCCCCAGGCTCCCCAGCAAGCACCAGGCCACCACCACCAAGCTGCATCCACTCCCACAGCCACCCAGCCCAGCCCAGCAGCAAACCTTGAGTCAGCGCCACCAGCCTCTGCACCTCTCCTCCTCTGCCTCCACTCTGCCCAGCTGGGGGAAGCTCAGGCACCACCTGAATGAGAAACCCCAGAGTCCTTACCGATGGTCAGCGTGTCACTTTCATGGTCGCTGCCCAGGCCAGCATCAGAACTGCTCTGAGAAACACTGTCCTCCTGATGGCAAAGAAGGAGGTGAGAATGGGTCAGGGACCGAGCAAGGTACAACCACCACCACCTTTGCCAGAGAGGGCTTCCAAGAAGCTCTATTGTGTAAGAACTAGAGCAAAAGCTTTTCCTGAGATGCATGAAGCTGGCAGCCAGGGCTTCAGAGGCCACTGTGCGATGCATGAGCCATGTGAACAGCCTTGCTTCCTGGGTAAGGGGTCGAGAAGCAGAGCTGTCAACAAAACCGTGGTTTGGCAGGGATGATGCAATCAGGATGTGCCAATCATTGCAGGCATGGGATTGATTTGGCTATGTGTCTAGTTCAGTGCATCCTAAACTTTAACGTGTTTTCAATCATTCGAGGACCTAATTAAAATGCAGATTCTGAGTCAGTAAGTCTGAATCGGACCCAAGTTGCTTCATTTCTAACAAGTTCCCAGGTAATCCTGATGCTGCTGGTCCTCAGACCACACTTCAGTAAAGAGTTTCTAGTTAAAAGGTGGTAAATAAGTGGACAGGAGTTCAAGGTTAGAATTAAGATGTATTAGATGCCATTATTCAATACACAAATAAGTCTCAGGCATGTACTGTGACAGAGGAGAGAATACACCTGGTTTGGGGTTCTAGTCCCACCTGCTATTTATTTTTTAGATGACCTTAAATTAGCTAACAAATTCCTATAGGTCTCACTTCCCTCATCTGGGAAAGTAATCATGCACTGTCTTCCTAGGATTGCTCTGTAGTCTGAGATGATAGATGGAAAAAAATTGTAAATGTAACAAAACATAACTATTAGTATTATTTTCTTTTACACCCAGCATCTGTGTGGGATGAAATAAGTGCTTAATAAATATTTGTGTTTTATAGTTTAAAAGTGAAGGTCAGTGAGATTTAAAGATAATAAGCAGGAATGGAAGGACATTTTGTAGCCAACTCTTACCTCTTAGCTAGTCTCTTTTCTGTGACATAATAAAGTCCTCAAAGGACCTTCTCCATCATTCATTGAATAGGAAAAAGGAAATGAGATTCAACAGAACTAGCACAAGAACAGAGGGCTCCAAAACTTTCCACATAGGCTGTATGATGTGAGTGCAAAGTATACAGAGCAGGGAGACAGTGGCTGCATCTTGGGGGACTTGGACAGAGGTGGACAAGCCATCCACAGCCAATAAGTCCTGACTGCCCAGCCCAGCACTGAGACTGCAGCTCACCTTTTTCAGGTATGACACAGTGCTGCTGCTATTTCGGCAGGAACTGAGGGAGGATTCCACATCTTTCTTGACCAGGGTCAGGTAGTAGCCTGTTCCCAGCTGGTTCTTCAGGAACAAGGAGGAGCCCACACAGCACAACTTTCCATGGGAAATGATAGCAATCCTGTCCCCCAGGATGTCTGCTTCATCCATGTGGTGTGTAGAGAGAATAATGGTGCGGCCTGCCAGGCACAAACACAAGGATGTGAGTCCTGTCTTTTCTTATTGATGGTAGTAGAAAGGAGTACAGAGATATCCGCAGGGGTGAGCAGAGAAGAAAGACTGAAAGCTGACTTCAACCCTGTGGCCATGACCCCTAGACTGGCAAAGCATTTATTTAGAACTTGCAAGGTATCAGGAAGCATACTAGGTGGTTTATGTGTATTCTCATTTAATTTAACCCTTCATGAGGAAAGCACCTCTCTTATTATAGGTAAGGAAATGGAGCCAAGCTAAGTGACTTTTCCAAAGCATCAGGGTTGGACAGGTGTACCACAACATAGCTCTAAGCACACTGCCACACATGCTCTTATACTTTCTCATTCCATTCATTTTACATCCACTCTTTCAACAAACAAATTTAGCACAACAAGTTAAGGACAAAGCAGTGAGCAGAGCCTCTGCTCTCAGGAATCTGTCTTCGGGGTAACATAATTGTAATACACACATGTAAGTCCATGCCGTTTCTGTTCCTGCAGGTCCCCAGGTAATGAAGCATAAGCTTCAAGTGTCTTACAAACCAGGCCTCCCATATCCATACTACAGGTGGACACTGAACTTTAGCAAAAGTTCCATTTTTCTTCCTTGAGAAGCAATTCTGTTACCCCCGCAAGAGCATCCATGAGATACAGCCATACATCTCAAGAACCCCTGTCTCCCCGAGTCCGCACCTCAGAGTGCACCTCGGTTACCTTGTCGGTATTTCAGCAGCAGCTCCCATATTCCCCTGCGGGAGTAGGGGTCCACACCAGCTGTGGGCTCATCCAGAATGACAACCTTGGATCCCCCAACAAAAGCCAAGGCCACAGACAGTTTTCTCTGCATCCCACCTACAAGACAGAGCAAGAGACAGGCTCTGTGACCAGCCCCAGATGGTGAGTGAAGGCAGAGATGGTGAGAGATGAATAGAGGCACCCATCCGGAGACATAAGTCCAGGAAAAGGGTCTGTTACCCTTCCACCCTGCCTGGAACCCTGGGCAGCCATTCCTCTGTGTACGTATAAGTGAGGAGGAGGGGGAAAGACAGGGAAGTTGCTCAGGAACTCACCTGACAACTGACTTGTTTTGCTTTTCAGCTTGCTGGGCGGCAGACCAACATCCAGGGCCATCTGTTCCATCTCTGCTTTGACATGCTTCTCAGAAAGCCCCTTCAGGCGGGCATAGAACCAAATGTGCTCTTCCACAGTGAGCCTGGGGACAGAGGGGGCAGGTCAGCTCTGGGCCCTGCAGGATGCACCAGAATTTACTGTCTCCTGACCCAGAATAGAAAAGAATGTGCATGTTTTTCTTCTCCCCTAACCTCAAACCTACCTTTCTTTTTAAATTTTATCAATTTCTTTTATTTTTATTTTTAGTGCACTGTAGTCATACATAACAGTAGATTTTGTTTTGACATATTCATAAATGCATATATTAGTTTTCTCCATTTCAATCCCCAATTTATCAATTTCTAAAACAATAATCAAAAGGAAAGATTCAAGGTAGAACAACAGACAATGACGACATGAGCTGCTCAGGAAGTCAACACTTAAAGGTAACAGCTCATTTCTAAGCTACTCCTCACAGGCTTAGCCACCAGGCAGCAGCAATTGCAATCTGCGTTTCAGGTTCTCAAAGGTCTCACCCATAGTTCCATCAATCATTCTGGCTCAGCACTAACCTGGAGAAGCATCCCCTGAATCTCGAAGAACCACAGACTCTGAGCAAAAGGAGGTTCCTGGGGAGCCCAGAAGCCCAAGTTGCTCATTTTTTAGAAAAAATGGGACCTACAAGGGCAAAAGGCTTTGCCCAAGGTCACAGAGTTCAGGTTTTCTCTGCTCAACTACAAGGGCTCTCTGGGGGCCCACTCGCTGATGGGACCAGCTGAGTGGGAGCAAATGTCATGAGCAATGAACACAGGGCCATTGTACCAAGTGCCCTGAGGCCTCATGGGGCGGGAAGAGGTCAATGTACCAGAACTTCAGGGACAGGGGAGAGGACGGGATGAAAGATCCTGCAGAAGCACACAATGAAGTACACTGCTTCCCGAGCCCCCAATATCCATCTGGACTGAAGTGACATCTCCTGCCCAAACGTACACCCCTGACTTTCCTAAAATCGAAGGACAACAGGTCTCAGTGTGTCTGGGGAGATAAGAACTGCTGTCTCCAAAGAAGGCAAAATGCCTAACTCTCATTTCACCCAAAACTCCTACATCCAAAAAGGGGCCTCTCTTCTCAACATGGTGCAGTACTCACATGTCAAACAGAACATTGTGCTGGGGACAGACCCCCAGGTTCTGCCGGATGGTGCTCATCTCAGAGCGAATATCCTTTCCCAAGATGTAGGCAGTGCCCGAGGTAGGAGGGAACAACCCAGTCAGGATGGACCTGAGGACAAAATTAACAAATGCAGGCATCAGGGCTGACCCTCCCCCACCACTGCAGAACCCATCCAGGGTGAGCAGAGGGTACCAACCCCCTGCTTCTATTCCTTTCTGATGGACCCTAAAAGATCCCCAGCAAAGTAAAGTATAAGCATTTGAAAAATGAAGCTTCCAATATAAAATGAAAGTAACCTTCAAATATGTATTTTGTATACCAAACATTATGTCCATGAAAAACAGACAGATCAGAACAAATTATTCAAAGTTAAGCGAGGTGTGGTGGGGCACACCTGTAATCCCAGTGGCTCAGGAATTTAAAGCCAGCCTCAGCATCTTAGCAAGAACCATCTCAAAATAAAAAATAAAAAAGGACTGATGATGTGGTTCTGTGGTAAAGTTCCCCTGGGTTCAAACACTGGTGGTAGTAGTAATAGTAGAAGTAGTAGTAGTAGTAGTAATAATAATAATAATAATAATAATAATAATAATAATAAAGTTTGTGTTGGTAAGATTTTCAAGTGTCTTAAAAAATGTTCAGCAGCTATAGCACAATATATTGATTCTATATTTTAAAAAAAAAAGAAAGAAAAACAAGAAAAAAACATCACCCTTGAAGATCTTCCCTTTGGAATGGCTGAGGGGCCATATTGAAAGCCACTGAATTTAACCTTTATTTGTTTTTTTATGGTACTAAGGATCAAACCCAGGGCCTCACCCATGCCAGGCAAGAGCTCTACCACCGAGCTATTAAATTCTTAAAAAAAAAAAAAAGAAAGAAAGAAAAAAAACACTGAAGCTAATTAGTGTTTTGTGGCCCTTACCTACTTCTGAAGCTGCCAGGCAGAAGGTCCTCATGGACAATCGGGGCCAAAAGCCCATTCCCACATTTGCTTTGAGACAGGGTTTCTGGAAATTGCCACCTCCCTTCGATGTCTAATCTTTCTTTCCAGATTTTTGCTTCACAGTTCTGACCAAACCAGCTCAGAAGGAGACCCTTTCTCGGAGCAGTCAAAGCCTCAGATTCCAAGAACACTGCGGAATTCTGAGTACTACATGAGAAAGGTCATCAAAACACCCGCCCTGTTTTAGGTTGAAGAAAAAATATCCAGCAAAGACTAGCAGCTGGAAATCATACTCATGACTATGTGATGTTTTTACACCTGTCACCTCCTCATGTGCTCTATCCTGCCCTAGCAACCAACTCAATTTCCTCAGAACTTTCTAGCAGCAGATTCTACGACCACATCCCCTTCTTACATGGTGGTTGTCTTCCCTGCTCCATTGTGACCCAGAAAGGAGGTGATCTGGCCCTCATAAAAATTCAGTGCCAGGCCATCAACAGCCACCTTCATGCCATCTCTGTAAATCTTCACCAGGTTCTGAATGGACACACCCAGTTTCAGGTGGGTGGGTTCCTCTTCCATGCAGACTGTGAAAAAAGAGAGGAGACAGGAATGAACCCACAGAATATACTGAAAGTGGAATGTAAAGACACGGGGAGCTGCACTTGGACTCTCAGCACTGGCCTTTAGCCACGGCCACTCTGGTTTCAAAAGCAAGCAGGAGCCTATACCTATTTATTTAGGGCCCATCTTGGCATTGGTGTCTGAATTAAATGATAAAGCGAATTGCACAGTCTATTGAGGGAGAAAGACTTGACTAGCAATTAAAATATAGAATGCTAATGGCTGTTTTAAAAACACGTCTGAAAATGCCATGGAAATATGACATGCATATCACGGGATACCACTCAGCAAGGAAAACGAATGAATTATTGATACACACCACAACTTAAGTGAATCTTTATGAAACTGTGCTGGATAATAAAAATATATATACCAAAAAGTTACATTGTATGGTTCCATTTCCAAAACATTCTGGAAATAAGAAAATTAGAGAAAATGCAAACAGATGAGTGGTTAGGTTAACAGGCATCAGGGCTCAAGAAAGAAGGGAGGGAGCTGTGACTGTTAAGTGGTAACAGGAGAGAGCTTTGTGGTAATGGAACAGTTCTGCTTTTTTTTTTTTTTGGTACTGGGGATTGAACTCAGGGATGCTTAACCACTGAGCCACATCCACAGCCCTATTTTGTATTTCATTTAGAGACAGGGTCTCACAAGTTGCTTAGTGCCTTGTTTTGGCTGAGGCTGGCTTTGAACTCACAATCTTCCTGCCTCAGCCTCCCAAGCCACTGGGATTACAGGCATGTGCCACTGTACCCCGTCCAGTTTTGCATCTTGATTGAGCCAGTGATGACATGAATGTGTATGTGATAAAACTGTACAGATCTAAATGCACGTGCACACACACACACACACACACACACACAGGACTGAGTGCATGTAAAAACTGAAAGAACATGAAGGTGTGTGAATTGTACTAGTGTCAATGGCATGGTTTTGATACTATGCTACAGTTACACATGGTGCCACCCCTGGAGGGAAACTAGGTGGAGGGGCCAAGAGAACCCTGTCTCACAACTGTTTTGAAATTTCTTGTGAGTCTATCATTATTTTAATATGAAATTTTGGGGGATTTTTGTATTTTTGTGTTTTGTTTTACATGCCACAGAAGCTCAGAGGAAGGAGAATCTAGAAGGGCTGCTCAGGGAGGGAATACTGAAACAGATCTTGGAGAGTGAGGCGTTTAAACAGCAGGAAAGCAGGAGAAAAGGACCACCCCTTACCCAGGAAGGAAACAGTACAGACAAAGGTACAGAGATAGGGAACAATGTGTCAGATTCCAGCACCTGTAAACAATTCTGAGAGGCTGAAACACAAGCTGTGTGCAAGAGAGGAGGCAGAGAAGGAGAAGCAGGAGGACAGTGGCATGTGTACCACACAAAGGAGCTTCATACATTTACCACTGGCCTTTGGGGAAAGGACACACAAGAGATCAGCAGAAGAGGGACCTACTAACGACTTTGGAAGGATCCACACTGAGCACAAACCTAGCCAGAGAACCCAGAAGGCAGAGCCTCTGCTGAACCGGGGGCACCTCTACCTGCAGTCAGGAGCAGGAGAGGATCAAGCCTCTGAGTAGTGAATGGTGAGAACATTAAGAAACGCCACCAGTGAAACTCCACATCATGTACAGCCACAAGAATGGGATCCTGACTAGAATAAATCATACTCCACGTACGTACATTATGTCGAAATACAATCGACTGCCATGTACATCTATAAAGAACAAATTAAAAAAGTAGAAAGAAATAAAAAGAGATAGGACGAGCTCTAGGAGAGCCACTTGGTGCCCACCTCCATGGACTTTCACATGGGTTGCCAGGGCAAGGCAGGCAGCAAGGCTTCCTTGACCTCTTCCCACTAGCTCGTTAGGACAGTATGGTAGTAAGAGAGCAGGAGGTGGAGGCACAGTGATCCAAAGACACTTTCCTAGGAGCCAAGAAAAGAGGAAATGTTCCCCAGAGACCCATACAGGACTCCCCATCAGGTCCACAGCTTTGGACACGAATGGCATGGGACAATTTGGAACAGGTACTTTGTGCAAGATTTCTTTGTCCTTAAAGTGACTTTATTTTTTTATAATTTGCATTCATGTATTTATTCATTTTTTTGATATTTTATTTTATTTTTATTGGTTCTTTTTAGTTATATATGACAGCAGAATTCATTCTGATATAATTATAGAAGCATGGAATGCATCTTATTCTAGTTCGAGTCCCATCTTGTGAATGTGCATGGTGGTGGGATTCACTGTGTTGTTTTCATACACAGGTACAGGGGGAAACTAAGTCAGATTCATTCCATTGTCTTTCCTTTGCTTACCCCCCTACCTTCCCTCTGTTCCCCACTGTCTAATCCATCGCACTTCTATTCATCTCTTCATGTGGTCAGCTTCCACCTATCAGAGAAAACATGAGACCTTTGGATTCTTAGGTCTGGGTTATTTAAAGTGACTTCAGAATAAAGTGCAGGATCTGTCCATCACTTGACCTGTCAGCACACAGTTAGAGGAGGGCAGGACAGCAGTACTTACTTTCTGACACTCCCTTCTGGCTGGAACCAGGGTGGCTCTTCTCATCACTTTCCTCACCAAACCAGTAGGACTTGGTGAAAGGAAAATACCAGGGCCTGGGAATTCCATACTGGCCTGAAAGCAAAGCACAGGTGTGATCCAAGCTGAGCACCATTCCTGTATTCCTGAGGTGTCCCAGCCAGACCCACCCCTCCTTGACACAGCCTTTGGAAAAGGAATAGCCTGGAATGGCAGTGGGTGGCAAGGGAGCTAACCTTTGCTAAAATCTTCTAGGAACAGCATACACTCTGCTCCTCTCTGAGGCCTCCCAACATGCCCCTGAGGCAGGCACCATCCCCCCTTGGGAGATGAGCAGACTGAGCTACACAAGCTCACTTAGCCAGTAAGTGAAGGAGTCAAAATTCAAATCCAGATCTGCATGATGCAGAACTGCATATTCCATGAAGGAAGTTCAGGAAGGTGTGATAAACATCTCATGTCTACCTCCTCAGAGGGGAATCAGAAGGTGAACCAATGGAGCAAACCTTCACTCTCCCCGAATTTGATCTGATATGAGAATATTTCCCAAGGCACATTCCTCTTGGACTTGGTCAAGAAGATTTGTTAATGAAAGTATCAAAATGAATTTTTTTTGACTACTAATTTGATTTAAATCACAGGTAAAATCTTAGAGGCAACAGATTGTATTATTCACAATCTGTAATCAGAAAACAGAACTCCCCTAAAGTTACTTTCCCTAGGGACATAGAATTACAGAATTGAATCAGCACTGGGAGGAATCTCCTGGCTTGCTGATCCAGAGTAGCCCATCTGGATTCACCTTTGAGCACGAGCACTTAGGAGCTGAGTGACCTCAGGCAAGTTCCTTAACTTCTCTGAGTCACAGTTCTCTCATTTGAGAAATCATTGGTTATAACAGTGTAGACTTCTGTGGATTAAATGAACCACAGTATATAAAACACTTTGCACAGTGCCTAACACACAGTGCTCAAGAAATGATTGCCATAGTAGTAGTAATGTTTGATCTTTCAGCATTGGTTGCCTCTCCTTGAACTATTTGTTTGCATTAGGTCTAAAGTCCAAACCACTTTTCAGGGAGCCCCATGCCCTGAAGAAATTCCAACACAAAGCAAGGAAAGCTCTGCAGCCAGAATTTTTTCCCTAACAGATGGCCAAAGCAGTGAGGAAGCTCAGTGTACCTGGAAAGACGGCCTCAATGTACCAGGTCATCACCCCATAGAGGAAGGTGTCAAACAGCATCATGGAGACGGAAGTGGTGAGGTTGAAGCCATCTTCCTCCACAGGGCTCTCAAAGAGGTTGTCCCACTGCACGCCAATGCCCTGCTCCTCAAAAAGGGCAAAGTACTCACAGCCAAACCCAAAGGCCACAGGAGATAGCAGGCTCTGAGAGAAAGAGGCAAAAGTCACTTATCTAGGCAATGTCATTCCTTGCCACTCTCATTTTCCCATAACTTCTTAGGAGAAATTTGAATTTGCAAAATAGATCAATTATAGGATACAGAAGCATTCACCTACAGAGTCCCTTTAGGGGAGGGGGCTCCCTTACAGCACATAAAAATGATTCCATTTATAACTACTCATTAAGCATGTACATTTTATAAATTCATGCAAGAGAGCGTGTACAAATTGTAAAATGTTATGCTTCCAAGGATGCTCCAAGACTCACCTATCCAGTCCCCTGCCCCACCCCCTGCACAGAGTGACATTCATCAAGGTCTTTCTTTACAGGCTCCCTGCTCAGCCAGGGAACATTCAGGATCTGTATAAGAGCCTATTTGGGGCTGCAAATGTCTGTGGGGCCTAGACTGAGGCACCTGAAGTACCCTGTCAGTGACAGTTTCCCTTATAAGTAAATGATCCAGGGACAGCTGGCAAGTTGTCTTATAGGGGCTCTCATACCCTCAAAGGCCACTCCTACTCTGTTCAAGGAAAGGAAATATCTAACTCAGGGATCTGCAGTATACCTGCTCCTAAGTCTTGCTCAGTTCATGAAATATTACTCAAGCCACACACCATACTGTACACAAGGAAGGCAAGAGTCAAGAATGAGCCATCTTTAACCTCAAGAACTTTCAGTCCTATTTGTGGCTGTGACTTTGCAGGAAGCTTCAACAGAACTGGGAGGCTGAGAGCAGAGTTGGCATCTATGGCCTAAAGCTCTTCCCAATTTACCCCCAACCAGGTTCAAGGGACGGTTTGATCAAGGAAACATTCCATTCAATTCAATCCAACCAGCATTCGCAGAGATAAACAATTTAATAACCCAGAAGCCCTGCCTTCAAAGAACTTAGGATCTAGAACTGAGGTTCAACAGCTTGTATTCTCAGCTTGTTGCTTCTACTCATGGGCAACATCAGGGGAGGTCAAGCACCTGATGTGGCCGTGACTACAACTGCTGCAGTGGGTCCAAAATTACTCACGGCAAAGATCTTGACTGTGAAGCCCACGTAGTCCTGCCACGCCACGCACAGGACATAGGGCAGGTACAGTGTGAAGTAGATGATGCCCCCACAGGCTGCTGCCAGGTTGGCCCGGGAGAAGAGAGTGCTAATCAGGAAGCACTGCAGGATGGTCACCACGGCAAACACGGACAGGAAGACAAACACCACGCTGGGGTCGCTGTAGGGCAGCAGGTTTCCTAACTGGGAAGGAAAAGGCCGGTTAAGTGCTGCCTTCACAAGCCCAAGCACTCACTTGCGTGATCTGTGGGATCTTCATTCCCGACTTAGAGAGGATGCATTCAAATCTTGGTTCTGCAGTCCTGCTCTGTGCCTTGGTGAAACTTTGGCCTTCCTTAGCCTCCTTTCCTTGAATGCTCAATGGGTCACTTAGTGAGGAGATAACAAGGCAGGACATGGGATATGCTTTAAACAGTGACTTGGCATCAGCAGCTGCTTATTCGTAACAAAGAGTGGCCAGTATTAAAGTGAACGTCATTTCCTGTCCCTTTGCACTCCTCCCTCTTTGCAAACATTCAATTTTAGATGATAGATCTTTATATAAATAAGTGTGGAGAAAGAAAATTGTGACATATATTAGTGTATAAGACTCGCATAGAATGGCACTGCCCAGAGTCTGCTTTAAGGGAGGGCTTACTAGCTGGCTGTCTCAAGGTGGCCTCCGGTGTCAGCTAAAGAGAGCCACCTGGCCCTGGGGTACAGCCTGCCCACATCCAATGAATGATGCCTTGGGGAGGCTAAGGAACTGGACACTTCAGCTCAGTGCAGGATGCCTGCAGCTGGCTGCCCTCCAGAGCACTCCATGGCACTGGCCCTGTATCATGGTGCCACTCCTCCCTCTGCCAATCCCACATGCTTCATCTCTGCCACAACTGTTGATCCCTAATGAATACCCACGTGCCACACTCAGCCTCTGCTTCTGACAACCTAACCTGCACCAACAGATAGCCTTCTGATTATTGTTTTTAGGAACTCAGGAAGAATCACCACTCAATCTGTCTAAGGAAACCAGTGGCTACACTGTAAAGCAGACAGTGTGGTGCGGTTAGATATTTGCTGGATCCTGGAAAGCCTCAGCCTTGGTTTCCAGCACATCTTAGCTACTAACGAGCTGGGTGGACCCTGGTCAAGTCACTGCTCCTCTCTGGACCTCACTCTCCAGCCCTAAAATGAGGGATTACAGGATATAGCAGGTAAGGTTCCTCTTTCCCTCCTAACGTTTTGGCTTTTATTCTTCCCCTACTCATAGTGGGCTGTTTAGGAGTTCCCCGGCAGGGAGGAGCAAGTGAAGCAGCCTCACCTTCAAGATGACCACCAGCAGGCCAGCACTCACGAGCAGAGGGATGAGGCTGCTGATGAACCAGCTAAACCAGAGGATGCCGTTGTCCAGGCCCATGATCCGCATGGTCTCCTTCAGCCGCGCCTCCTTCTCATACACAATGCCCTTGATGATCACAGCCACAGAGTAGATCCAGGCCAGCGTCATGAAGAGGGGCATTGACCGGCTCATCACCCGCAGGAAGCTGAAGCCAGCAAGGAAGGGCAGGGAAGACCAAAAGACAGGTGTGAGCTAGGATCAGGGGTCAAGGCCTCCGAGCCTGTATGCTAGAGAAGCACCACATCTGAACCACTTAGGGCAGGGCCCCAGACTCCAAAATGTACAGGTTGCCCAATGCTTCATGAGCAGTTTGACACAGAGATAAAAGCTGGGCTAGTGAAGTACTGCAACCCAAATTTCTTGGGAGGCTTGCTTTAGGAACTAGGTAGCTGTGAGATGGTGTGAAGCTGAAAACCAAAGCTAAAAAGTAAAATCCCAACTCAATCTCTCACAGAGTTCAGCATCTCCAAAGTCATCTCACTACTGACATGCTTAGTTTAATTCTCATCACACTGCAGAGAAACATTTCAGATTCCAAACTAGCACAGGAAATACTGGGCTACAAAGTAAGGGGACGTGGAGTTTGGATCCCAAAAGCTAAGGTTCAAGTCCCCAAATCCCCTCTGTGCTGCTTATGCACTTTCTACATGACCACAGGCAAAGGTCCCTAATGCCTCTGAACTCCAGTGCCCTCATCCTAAGACATCTTCCTAAAGTAAGCCTGGGCTTGGGGGCTCTTTGGAAAAGTCTTCCTTTGAAAATATTCTGGTCAATCATTTCAGGTAGAAAAAAGATTTTCTGGTGACCTGGAAAAGCTAGAGTTCACCATACAAGGAAACAGGTAGTTCAATGCAAAAGAGACCAAATGCAGAGGAATACTGCTCTTTCACACACACACAGACACACACACAAACACACACACACACGCACACACACGCACACACACACACACACACAGAGACACACACACACAGAATAAGAAAATATCCAGAATTTGGAGGGACTTGACATATTTGAGATGCCTGTAATAACTACACCTACCTCTGCCCATTCTTTTTGAAAAATCATTAGTTCCCAAGGCACAGTTCCCATAATGAGAACTTAGCTCTTTAGTGACTAAGTGCTAAAAGATTATCTAAAAAGTCTAAGACAAATATGTTTTTCTTTTAAATTATTTATTTATTTGTATTTTTTTTTAATTTTTACAGTCTGCATTTTGATCACTGTACACAAATGGGGTACAACTTTTCGTTCCTATGGTTGTGCATGATGTAGAGTCATACCTTTGCTCAGTCTCACATGCATTCCTTCAAAATGTGGTGCAACAATCATTTAGAGGAAGTGGACAAATTTACAGGAAATCTGCTTTCATACATGTACTATTTCTGAGTTTGGGAGGATGTGGATATGTGTACTGGCATGTGTTTGTCATGACAAATTTTACAAATTGGTCAAATTTTGACCAAAAGGGTAGAGTGTAAAAAATAAAGTCTAGGTAACCAGAGATGAGAAAGGAGGAAGAATTACTAAGCATGTGCACATGTGCGTCTCTGCCACATGGATGGAACTAATGACCATCTACAGTTGGCTAGTTATTTTCACTTACACACACACACACACACACACACACACACACACACACACACGTTCTACGTGGAACAGTGCTAACTGGTTATTTAAATAAAGCTGGTAGCTGGCTGGTAACTTACATGTCATCGACATAACAGGGGTAGGGCATCTGCTGCACATAGACACCAGTTTTCTTCTCGGTGCCCGTCAGCACCCTGATGATCGCCTGCTCCACCACATCCTGCAAGTAGGCGAAGCCCCCCCAGACGTACCGCATATCCTCAAAGGGGTCAGCCCGAGGACCAGGGTCCCAGTACCTAAACCAAACCACAGGTGAGTGAACATTTCTCAGAGACCTCCAGTAAGAAAATCCCATCACCCACAATCCCACCACCTATATCAAGTCACTCTTTTTATTTCTGTAACTTAATTTCTGGTTTTAGCCAATGTGTACACATATTTTTAAAAAGAAACAAGCAGAATAAACAGACTATATTTTGTTTTTGCTTTTTATTTCCACCTTCCTGACTACTTAACACTGCATGGAGTGGATATGACAAAATTTACTTAACCATTTCCTTCTTATTGGTTGTTTGCTTCTCTTCAGAAAAACAAATAGTGTTAGCATGAAGAACCTAAAGGTTGTTTTTCCCTTCTCTTCTGCTGACTTAATTCCTTGAGATTAGCTCTCTTGATTGGAAAAGCTGAATCAGAAGATACTAATATTTTATGACCTTGGAAATCATAGCCCCCCAGCAATGAATGTACCAGTTTTATCAAAATCATACTGTAACCAGTGATTTTTTTCATTGAAATTTCTACTAAATGAGTAATTCAAATAAAGTAGCTCTAGACATAGCAGCTGTCTTGACTTCCCAAGACAGGGCCAGTGTGATGGGATTCAACTTACCCATCCTTGATTTTGTTTGTCCTCTCCACGTTGTCAATGTCCATTCGGATCTTGTACTTGACGTGATGGGGCAGCTCAGCACTGCCTGGAGTGATTCCCGTGAACACAATGCCAGCCCAGAACTTCCTCTCGTCCAGCAGCTCCATGGACTTGTTGATGAGCCGGACCTCTGTGGGTATGGGTTCCAGCTTGTTCAGGTTGACACACTGATGGAGAACAGCCTTCGTGAGAACACCAGCGGCCAGGTAGCAGGCAGTGGCCAGAGAGATCCCACCCGAGAGGTAAACTGATTGCATGACTTAAATCCTCACTATCTAATGTCTCTAAAGTAGTTTTCCAATCTTAACCAAGAATGGGCCTTTCGGTTTTTAACTGAAATTTAAGAGAAATGCTGGAAGTATCTAGAGAGAGAAATTACTTGTATTGATTTTTGTGGGGGAAAAGAAATTGAAGCAATCATTATATCTTATTTCCTCTCTTTCTTCTTAGCAATGATTAAACAGACCCAAACAGCCTTTTATTCATCCCTATAAAATGCCATAATTTTTAGGATTATATTTTTAATATTTAATCTGCCCCTAATTAAAGCTCAGATATCTTTCATAAATAATGTCTTTGTAAGGGAACATTTTATTGCCGTTACACATATCAAAACCAGGAACCTGGAAGAGAATAGATGGAAACACTTGAATCCACACAGAATAAAGCCAGAGTTAAGTTTACTTACTCATTCAAACCAACATTTATTGAGGGCCTTTTGTACCCAAACTGTTAGGCTTGAGGGCGACGGCTAGAAATGGGACTACACACCCACTCAAAGCTTTCCTCCTGCCTCTAACTTTATTGCAATGTATCAAAGAAAAGAATCACCCTAAGTCTTTTCTAAATAATGCACATAACAGATCCTCACCTCCATGAAGCGAGAAATGGTCTGGATTGCCCTGTTGGTCTCATTGAAAGCTTCTCTCCAGGTGTACACAGAGCCATTAACAGACTGGACATCTTCTGGGTGCTTGGCCAGAAATGCCACGATGTCTTGGGCTGTCCAATCTAAGCCATCCAACTGCTGTTCCCAAAAGCGGTCATTGCTTCTGCTGTCCAACAGCGTCTGCCATTTCAAAGAGAACGTAGGAGTGGTGATCCTCCACTACATCTGTGATGTACCAAACCCTTGCCCATACATTGTCTCTCTGTGTGACTTCAAAGAAGTGTTTGAGGTATGTTACAGTGTCTCCATTTTATAGGAGAGAAGACTGATGTTAAAAATAATGATTTCAATCACAGCTGGGTCAACATGCTCATAGTATGAATTCAGACCAGTCTGAATTCTCAGTCCATGTAATAGCTCAGGTTTCCATGATTAACTATAACAATGGACATGGCAATACAATGTTGAGGGATTTATATACTTTACATCTCACATAACACCATGAGGGAGGAACCTTTAATATTCTCCACTGCACACAGGGGAAAGCTCAGGTTCAGAGAGGTTGTCTCTCACATAAAGACACAGTTATAATAAGTAGCAAGGTCTGGATATGAAACCTAGGCCCTCTGATTCTGTGCACCCATCGTAGTGCACACCATCTTCATTAGACATCAAGTCTGATCATCCCAATACAAACCCTACCTCTACACTGATCCCACTTTTACTGCTTAATTTAGGGAACCAATGGTGCTGGTTAAAGCAAATAAAATGCAATCTTTTCCAATAGCAGCACATATGGTTCATGAGGCAAAGGAGGCCCGTTTTCCATTCCTGTTCCTCCCTCACCAGTTGGTTGCTTGTGTGGGTCAATGTGAAGAAGAGGGGCAAGTCAATCTGGTGCTCAGAGAACAGACCAGATCCAGGAGGCCGGGGGCAAAGGTCTGCAGAGGTATGTAGCCAGGAAAAGAGGTAGTTGTAAGCTCAGCAAAGAGATATATCTGCAGCTCTCATCACAGCTTCAAGAGGGAAGAGGAAGCTCTGGCTTTCTGAAGGGTCTGAAAAACCTTTAAAAGTCGGTCTTATTTTCACAAACATCATAAGTTTTTTTTCTCCATGGCCCTTCACTTCCAGACCCTGGTGTCTGTCACATCATAATGATTTTACAGAGTATATATACTGTAATTTCATTAACTATTCCTGAACTTCTGAACATTTAGTTTATTTCTGATTTCTCACAATAGCAATTATTATGGCAATAACACTTCTTTCCTATGGTGACTCCTTTAAAATTATTTCTGTAGGACACATCCCTGGGGGCATATGGAATGGAGATACATGAATGGCATGGTTCTTGAAACCTTCTTTCAAAATTGCTTTCAATAGGGAATAACAATTTGTACCGTCATCAATAAGACAAGTATTTATTTTATAACAGATACAAAACTGTACCTCAACAGAAGTTCACAGAGGCATAGGTTAGCAATTCTGAAACTACTTTACTTGGATGCTTGAACCAAACAAATATGAGTAGAGTGAAGGGATATGGCATTTGGAGTGAGGCCTGCCTTACCCAGTGCGGCGACTGAAAGCAACATGGCCAAGAAGGACAACAAAACCAGAGGGATGTGCCCAGTAAGACTACTGACAATGTAACAGTTCTGGGGGCTTGAGAGGACCAGGAGACTTAAGAGTGCCCTTGGAGGGGTAGGCAGAGACACACCAGGGCCTGGAGAGGGGAGGCCAAGGGCAGCTCAGTAAAGAGAGCAATTCAGCATCAGAGGTCGCTGGGACTCAATCAAGAGAAGTGCCTCCAGATCTACAGGGAGATGTAATGGGAGCAGACACAGCCAGAGACCTCAGAAAGAGAAGAGGTACCACAGAAAAGCGGAAGCCTCAGGCATAGCCTCATGTAACCAGAGGTTAGGCTGCAGGGGTTGCTGAAGACTGAGAAGCCCATGTTTGTGGAGTTAAAGAAGCACTCTTTAAGTCAGAGAAGAAAGCAACCAGACAAGGTTCCTCTGATGTCCACCCATGGGCTGACAAATTCCAAGTCTGTCCAATTGTTCTCCTGTACTGTGACCCCAGCAGCCATCAGCCTGCTGGACATCCCCACTAGCCAGCCAGAAACCAAGAATCATCCTGGTGCCTCCCTCAACCAAGCAGTCACCAGGACTCCCTTCCTATTTATGCCTTGGCCACTCACTTGCACAGACTCTGCCCTAGTGTCTACCCATCCACCCATCTTGCCTGTTCAATTCATGTCATATCAAATAATTCATCTACATCTCCACTACATAAACCCTTTTATGATCCTCCCAGAGCTTAAAGATCCTCAGCATGATACACAAGGCCCTCCAAGGTACACTGTGCCTTTCTCTCTGGTTTCCACTCCCCACTGCCTATCACACATCCAGGATTCTCCCAGCTAGATTCCCGAAGCTGCTCATGGCCCCTTAGGGCTCCTGGTCCTCTCAAGTCCCCAGATCTACTACATGATAATCTCACTAGGCACATCCCTCTGATCTTGCTGCTCTCCCTGGCCATACTGCCTTTGGAAGCCACACAGAAAAGGGCAGAACTTATCCCAAATGTCACATTCTTAGTGCCAACATGGCCACCCCCATGAATACAAAGACATTATGCCTTAAGATCTAGGAGCTTATAAGCAGTTGGAGACTCCAAGGCAAACTATCAATTTAAGAGCAGGGAAACATCTACTTACCCCCAAATGAAAGCTCACGGAATTCATTCAAGTGGACTCTTTATCATTCTCTGAGACTACAGACAATAAGTCCAACTAATAGAAATATGGATTCCAAGAAAAAGGCCAGGAAGAAGTCCGAGACCACACTTAGGTCTATGGCACTGTTGGTGCATAGATCATGTGACTCCTCTATAGGAGATGAACTGAAGCCCAACAGAGAGTCATGCTTAAGAGACATGAGCTATTCCTATTGAATAATAGTAGTATCAGTCCATACCAATCACCATTCACATTTTTTCTCACTCAGGTTCCCTGTTTTAAAAGGCTCTGATATAAGAACTGTGCACATGCGTGACGGAAATAGTACAGCACAGGAGGTTTGGGCTTCTTCATCATGGAATGCTTCTTCCTCAGTAATCTGACCCCCAGAGGACAGTTCTAAACTTCAGAAGAGTTCCCTCTAGTTAGGTGCAGTCTCAAAAACCCCATGCCCCTTGGATCAATGAGACGCAAGTCAAGCAAACTGGCAAAATTCTCTTTGCCTCTTAATGGCAGCATGAACAAAAAGAAGCAGACTCCCTCACCATGGAACAGGAAATAATCCAGAGAATGAGTCAGCCCAAAGCAGGGATGATATGATTAAACAACTCTCAGGCTCAAGCAAAGCAGACATTCTGTTCTTCTCTGACTGCTCTGCTTTTGAATCTAATTGTCTCCAGAGCACTTATCTCCTTCAAGGGGCTGGGAAGCATTAAGTGCAATTCCCTGCCATGCAGTAGTGGCAGCTTTGCACTCATGCAACACCTCAGGGATCAGTACCTCCAGCAAGTCCGCATGTCAGATGACACTTTTGCTCCCACACCTTCTTCCAAGACCTATCTCCAGTGGCTGAAGCCAGAAACGAAAATCAGGTCCTGCAATCACCAAACTACTTCCCAACATCGGCCCTCACTACATTTTATAGGAAACAGGTATTTGACCACGTGAGGCACTGACGCTGAAGTGTACAGGATTATCACTGCACGGCACCATGGTCTCTGCTTCTGGATTGGGAACAGCCCTGTGGATTGAGCTACGCTCACTACATCTCAACCAATGAGACAATTCTCATCTTAGTAGCTTCTGGCAAAGTGACCAGAAACTCACCACTCCAGGATCAAGCCAGGCACATAGCAATCAGAGGGACACTCACCCGAACTAGATCCATTTCTTGGCTATTCTCCATGAAGGTCCAGATCTTGGGGCTGAGTTCTTCCCACATGCCTTCCAGATCATGGAACACAGCCAGCTCCTGGAAGGTCTTGTTCACCTGGAGCCAGGTAGAGAGCCAGGGGCCACAGAATAGGATCAGAGATGGTAAGTCAGTGCTCCCTAAAAAGACCCCATCACAGCGGCCCCTGGCCAGCCCTCTCCCATTCCCAAGAAGTGCCTGCCTGAAGCTATCATTCAAATACCTAGGCTTGGGGAGCTGGCCCACACACAGTGAGTTCTGGGCTCAATCAGATTGTGGTGTCCACTATTTCAAAGTCCCAGAGGCTATGAGCATAGGCACACTCCATCTGAACCCACCTTTACTATTTTTTCCCCTAATTCTAAGAGAATTCTGGGGAGGGAGTCTTGGGCCTGGGCACCTTACCTCGGCCATAACCTGCCTTGTGGCTGGAGTGTCAGGTGTATACAGAATCTTCCCAACAAGCAGAGGCTTGAGAGCTTTCCAAATGATGCGGGAAAGAGGACTAGACTCCAAATTCTTCATCAAATCATTGCAATAAGGAGCTACAAAGATGATAGAAGACACTCATTCATATGCCTGGTCATATACTGATAGGAATTTACAAAGCTTTGGGAGTGAGAAAGACAGTCATAGGTTCAAATCTCACCACTACCAGGTAACTGTCATTTAAACATAATATTACTTGTCTGAGCCTCAGTTTGATCCTCTGTAAAAAGTAGTTTGTAACAGCTACGTGGTAGAGATGTGGGGAAGATAAGCTGAGATGTTTTCTGTAAAGCCTCTAAAGCAATGCTTTGCAAATAATCAGAGCTTCTTATAACTCACAAGTAAGCTGATCTAGAAAAATGTTTTTACTATGCACAAGCCCTCATACCTCTAGACTCATACTATCATGCCAGCCCTAGAACTTGAGAACAAAATTCTCAAGGAGCAACCAGAATCCTAAATTCAGACTTTAGTTTTCAGTGAAAAGCCAAAAATTTCCTTTAATTAATAGACCTCATCACCATTATGCTAACATTTAATAAAAACCTGAAACTGAAAAATCCAAAGTTTTAACAGACAAATGGGTTTTATCCCTGATATATTTTTTAAAGAGTTCATTCTGGGTTTTTTGATTTGTTTTAGCTTTCATTTTGGTTTTGAGATACCAAGTAATGTCTATATGCTGTAAAGATAATAGAAAAATTGGTACGCTGGGAATTGATCTCATGGTCACGCACATGCTAAGCAAGTGCTCTACCACTGAGCTATGTACCCAGCCCCAGAATTTTTTCTGAAGAGGATATTCTCCCAATTACATCTGCTGCACAAATGAAGCCTCCCTTGGGTTGACCTGCAGGCTGGGGGAGAGGAGGCAACAGTGTTTCATGAAGCTGCTTTAATGCCATTCTTTGGGGCTTGTAAAGCAACTTGCAAATGTCTGGAGTGTTTTACTCTAGAGAAGAATAGGAGGTTCTCATGTTACATTAATGCACAAAAAGTCGCCTCACTCAACTGTCTGAAAGACACACCAGTGGCTGGAAATGGAGAAAGGCTCAGTTGCATCATGTTTTCAAAGAAAAGGATGCCATTGTCGAAACTGTAACACTGGATCCCTGCTGCCACTGCTTCAGGACTCACATCCCCACAAAACTGCCCAAGTGTGGCAAGCAGATATGGAGTTACAAGGTTCTTTAACACTGCTTTGTGGCTAAGGACGCAAAACAAACAGCAGATCAAACGCCCAAGTGTGATGGTACACACAAGCCAACGGGTATTTTAGAAGCAGTGTGGTTTACCGGAAAAGGCCCAGAGCCAGGAGAATTTGGGCTTGGATCCCAGGGCTTTTGAATTAGCTATGATGTGGCTTTGACCAAGTCACAACCTCTCTGAGCTTGTGAAATGTAGGGTTATAGAACCTTCCCTGCCGGGTTAATTGTGAGGGTGAAATAAGATCATTTACAAAGAAGGCATGGCACATAAGAAATTTTGCCTAAATATTAG
The DNA here is from genome assembly GCF_902686455.1 of Sciurus vulgaris. Taxonomy (NCBI): domain Eukaryota; kingdom Metazoa; phylum Chordata; class Mammalia; order Rodentia; family Sciuridae; genus Sciurus; species Sciurus vulgaris. Next base: position 62,723,186 of record NC_136476.1, read on the forward strand.
GTTTTGTTGTCATTATTGTTACTGTTATTACTGTGTAAAGCATAACTCAACAAATATTTGTAATAATAATAAAAAGACCATCATCTCATCCTTTTTAAAAATTTCTTTCCAAGCTGAAACAAGGTAGAAGTGACTAATGAAAATGGTATACATGTAAGACACACAACCTGATATATGAATATATGTATACACCATGGAACGATTACCACAATTCAGATAATTATCCAACAGCTCACGTAGTTAGCTAGAGAGAGAGAGAGAGAGAGAGAGAGAGAGAGAGAGAGTGTGTGTGTGTGTGTGTGTGGTGAGAATATTAACATCAACCCTCATAGTACATTTTACATGCACACCACAGTGTTATTAACTATAGTCAACCCACTAGACATTAACTCCCCAGAATTCATTCATCTTGCATAACTGAAACTTCGTACCCTTTGGCCAACATTTCCCATTCCTCCACCCCCAGGTTCTGGCAGCCTCCACTCACTCTTTCATGAGCTTGATTTTTTAAGATTCCACATGTAAGTAAGATGGTACTGGATTTTCTTTTTGCCAGTATCCCATCCTCGATTACTCAGGGAGCCACCTTCCAACATCCCCCAGAAAGCTTTTGGAGGTTGTGATTAACACCACTGTGCACCTAAGATGTGCCAGGCCCCATTCAAAGGACTGGGGGAAACGAGCTGGTTAAGAAGAGATTCCTCCAGGAGCTCAGTCTTATGAGACACGTCAGTGTCCACGGCTGCTACAGAGGAAGTGCGAGGAGTGGGACGGGCTGCGGTCGGCACAGACACTCACTTGTAGAGTTGTCATAGAAGATGTCAGCATCTTCCTCCGTGCCGTTACCTCCAAAGAGGGCTTTGTAGTTGTTGTCCTCATACCAGTTGAGAGACTTGATCTTCAGCCCCCCGCCCTCCGGGTGGCCACAGACGATGCGGGACACAGCCTGGTATATTTGGGTGGAGGAGCTGGAGCTGTTCACGTTGGTCAGAAACATCACCTCCTGTCGCATGTCACTCCAGCTCCTCATGCTAAACAGCTGATGTCAGGGACGGGGAGGAGGAGGAGAAGGGAGGGGAAGGCAAGCCAAGGGCAGAGCAAGGGTTGGGGACAGAGATGAGAAAGAAACGCTTTATTCTCTTGACCTCTTAACACCCATGTCCCTGAACATATTTTGTCTGACATCCTCTCAAAGCCTTGTGATGGGCTTGCCAGAACTTTCCTTCCCTGTCTGTGGTCCTAGAACCAGCACCATCCACATTATCTGAGGGACTATTTGAAATGCAGAGTCTGAGACCCTTCTGCACCCCTGCAGAATTCAAACTTGCATTTTTACCAGACACCCAAGTAATTACCTATTAAAATGCCCATTAAAGTTTGAGAAGCAAAGAAGTTAATGGAGCCCCAGGGATGGCTTATAGGAGAGAATGCTTTCTTTAAACAGCTATTTTTGACTGTGGATGAGTCCCATCTTTGGCTGCTGACTCAGTGAGGAAATTAAGGAGCCCTCTTCTGAGAGGGAGGATATGAAGTTCCCTATCCTGGTCTCAGTAAAGTGTAAAGCAATGGAAAAAGTTTATGGTGGGAGATCTGAGTCTGAACCCTAGCTATAACCCTCACTGGTTACAGCCTTGGAAAGTCATTGCATGTCTCTGAGGACCCAACTTCTCATCAAGACACCAAAGATAAAACAGCATGGTGAGGAATGGTACAGCCCCGAACAAGAGGAGTCAGAAGCCCGAGGCAGGCAGGGGCTGTGACTCTGCCTTCGTCAGCAAGCATCCAGCACCTTGTGGGATTCTTGGCCCAACTCCTCTTATTTATAAATGTTTATAGAGTATTTTGCATTTCCACATATTTCACAATAAATCATTAATAAATTCCTAACTCATTGAAAGGTCACTTTGTGTTCTCCTCACGTGGGAAGACTGAGCTGTGGAGAGCAGTGGGAGAGGCTCCAGGATCCTGTGCCCACTCTGAAGAACTCCATTTGCCCGGTTTTTCTACCTTCCTGTGGCTGCTGGTTCCTATGAGTGAGACAGTCTTGGACACTGTAGCTCCTAACCTTTGTCTTCTGCCTCCAGATGGGAACCAGGTTCTCCAAGGGAGGTCAGGTGTCACAAAGATTTCTCTCCACAGAGGGAGCATCTAGCACATCCCTCAAGAACACAGTTAGGGGACCAGCTATTCCTTGCTTTATCTTTTCATAACCTGTATGGGACACAGAGTTGGGGAGGGGAGGCACAGACAGACCACCTTTCCTTTTGTCAATCGATGGACCAGCCCCAGAGACTTTCTAAATGAGGAGTCAAAGCCATTGACTACTCTTCCTACAGGCTGCCTCACTGCCGCCTCCCAATCTAAAGAACAAAATTCTTCCCACAAAATGTCAGTACGTCTTTGGACAGAAGTGTCATAAACTATTGAGTTATTTCAAACCCCTGGCTCTTCCCAGCACCTGCCTTAGGGGCAAACTCCTCATTCTTCTCCATCTGCAGACTCACAGGGAGGGGTGGCCACCAGCCCAGGGATGGCAGTGGTGTCTGATGGTGTTTGATAACCACCCCGAGTAAATGAACAGCCACCGACACCGCTTTCTCAATCCGTGGCGAGGTTTTCCTTCTTCCTGCCCCAGCCCCAGTCTCTTCTTAGTCCAGCAGCCAGAGAGTGAACAGGCTATAAACCCAGGTCACGTCACAGCCCCCTCTGCTCCAAACCCTCCAGCAGCTTCCCATCTTACGTGGTGAAAATCCCAACTGCTTTTCTCATCTCATCTCTGGTCACCCTCCTACTAGTTTACTTTTTTCTGGCCCCATGGACTTCCTTCCTGGTCTTCAAACGTGTCATTAAGCATGTCGTTAAGCGTGTCGTTAAGCATGTCGTTAAGCGTGTCATTAAGCGTGCCCTGGCGTCGATGTCTTTGCATCTGCCCTTCTTCCTGCCTGCCCGCCCCCCATGGCTATGCTGCTGTTTCCTTCAGCTGTCTCCTTATCAGACAGGACCTTCCTCATCACCTCCTTTCAGATGGCACTGCATGGCTCCCCACCCCTTGCCCCGCTTTACTCCTTGCATGTATCCCTGCTGTCACACTGCACACTGAACTGTTTATTTCTGTCTCCCACCCCATGCAAGTCCCTGGGAACAGAGAAGTTCCTGTGTTCACCACTGAGTCCCCAACATCTAGCAATGCCAGGCACCCGACTGGTACTGAGCAGGTGTCTGAGACACCGTCTCCCTGTCCTGCTTTCCCAGTCTTGTCCAGCACACCTTCTCCATCATCCAGATGTGAAATTCAAGTCAGTCCTGACAGATTTTACTCCTAAAATCCCCCAACTGTTCATGAATATCCTCTTTCTTTGAAGGGTCTCCTTTCTATGCTAGTTACCATCAGGGTTTGTGATAAACTCTTGGAATAGAAAGGTACAAATAAGAACAAGAGCTCTGGAGCCCAACAATCCTGGGCTCAACTTCCACTTCTGAAATTAACTCACTGGGCAACTTTGGGAATGTAGCCTAATTTTTCTGAGCTTCAGTTCCATATCTGTAAAATTCATGCAATAAGATCCACCTAATGCCAGGCACAGTGGTGCACACCTGTAATCCCAGCAGACCAGGAGACTGAGGCAGGAGGATCGCAAATTCAACGCCAGCCTCAGTCATTTAGCAAGGCCCTAAGCAACCCAGTGTGACACCGTCTCTAAATAAAATATAAAAATGGGCTGGGCATGTGGCTCAATGGTTGAGCACTCCTGGATTCAATCCCTGGTACCAAAAAAAAAAAAAAAAAAAAAAAAAAAAAAAAGATCCAGCTAGCATTTGTCATGTGGATTACCCAGGGAAATAAGGTAAAAATGCCTGAACCGAAGCAGATCTTCAAAATACATAGGCTCCCTTTTTCTTTTTTTCCTTTCAAGGTTTGTGTTTTGGTGAAAATAACTAACCTTCTTTCCAAACATTTACCAAACAAAGAAGAGCATTTATTTATCTTCTCCATCTGTCTCACAGAAATAGCAAGTTAGACAATGAGTAACTTGTGATCAAAGTGACTCGAGGGTGTTCTATTAAGAGTCCTGGACCAGGGCAAGCAGAGCCCAAGAAGCAGCTGCCAAGGGAAATGTACATCGTTCAGCTGTAGAGTTTATACCACAGCAGCAATGGGAACATCACGTGTTTTCAACTTATTTTTTTACCCCAGACAAAAATCAGGGCCAGAGATGTAAATAAAAACAACTGTAACAAACCCTGAGTTTCGAGGCAGCCTCCCTGCCACGACCCCTGCTCTGCTTTCTCTAAGGGCAGAAATGAACAAGGTGGAGGAGGAAGGAACCTGCCAGAGCAATGCAGGGCATGTCCATGTCAGTCAAGAGGGCCCTGGAGAAATAGCCAGGGCTTGCGGAGCAGTTTCTCTTTCTCTTTCTGTCTCCTGGAGGAGCCCCAGTTGGCCCAGCCTTTCCACCTAGCCAAAGGTCACCAGCTTTCATAACCAAAGTAGCAAATAATGAGTGGGAAGAGGGCTGCTCCTAAAGGAGACCTGAAAGTCAAGCCTCTGCGTCAGAGACATACGAGCAGCATTAAAAGAAAGACATACACTAAAGGGTTGACGGGGGAAATTTGGGGTTTTCTGTAATTTCTACAATGAACATGCACTGCTTTTATTGTTAGAAAACATAAATTATATTTGAAAAAGTGGTCCAAGTATTTTTAAAGAATGAGTCAAGATAAAAACAAGACTAAACAGAGTCTGAGAAAATTTCTCCACATATTATTCTTTTCCAAGGTCCTATACATTAAAGCCGGTGTTGTTTATGACCACTGCCCGGCTCAGCTACTGGGCATGACAGCTCCTCCTTTCCCAGTCTAATTTGAACTGAGGCTGGGAGTCAGAAAGGCTGAACACAGGCTGGATGAGAGTCAGAGGAAAGGTTAACTGTTTTGCAAACATCTATAGGCCCTCTGGTCCTAGGACGAAGATTGCTCTGACACATCTGTCAACGTGTGGACCTCAAAGGCCAACTCAACTAAATGTTCATTAAGAGACCATATTCCCCAGTTGAAGCTCAAAGGCTGTATTTTACAAGGGAAAGAGCTGGATTAGAAATAGCACAGGATTCTCATTAGTTAGCAAACACATTCTGATAAAATGACTGAAGGACATTGCTATTGAATACACAGAACAGAGAAGTTTCTGGTCAGACAAAAGCAGTGCATGTGGGTGGGAGAGTGTGATTATCTAGGGACTGAGAGAACTGGGGGGAGAGGCTGGGCTCGAGACTCGTCATGGGCACTTTAGTCACTAATTAGCTCCGGAGACATCAGTGAGCCTTGGTTTCTTCATCTCTAAAGTAAAAAGATCAAAACACATGATGTTTTTTGATCACTTATATTTCTAAAATTGACACTAAGACATCTAACATCATATTCGAATCTAAAGGACCCTCTTAGACAAACTCGGAACTGACCATGGTGCATGGTCCACTTGCTGGTGCTAGGAAGACAGGACTTACCTCTTGGGCCAGACTCCCAAGACTATCCAGCAAAGTCCTGGTGGCTTCGGCCAGCTGCTTGCTTGGGAAGGGAGATGTAGAGTTCAGTCTTGTCTGGAATGAGAAACAACGCTTTGTTCCTAAGTTCACACAGAAGCCTGAAATCTCTATCTAAAATAAACAGGTTAATTAAAATCATGCCCGATCTTGAATTTAAAAACAAGAAACCAACTCCTAACCAAAATAAAGGACACAACAATTATTCTAGTTGTATGTCTGTGTGATTTTTTTCTTCAGATAAGAATTTCTAACTCTTTGATGAATGGTTGTAGGTGCTACAGGAATATATAGATTAAAAGAGCTAGGGAATGTGCAATAGATAAAAACATCTCCTGAGTGTGTGTGACCATGCTCTGACCACAATGTCTCAAGTCTACAATTCTGCAAGACACACATTGTGGGAATGGCCCTGAGAACCAAGTATGTGAAGTCTCACAGAAAAGGAAGAAAATGTTAAGTTTAAAGCTATCAAAAGCAGGGGAAGAGGAATTGTCTCTTTCCACTCTCCAAGTCAGCACTGTAACACTGGAAATTGAATGTAGAACATTTGTTTTTTTATGTCTAGTTTTAGTCAAAGTTTTATGTTTACTAACTTTTACAAAGTTTTATGTTTTCATATATTTAGTTGCTATTATCTACTACTATAGTAAATATAAGAAAATAACTAGGTTCAAGAGAAAGATAAATCAGGGAAGAAAGCTTATGCGAAAGAAAGAACATGCAGCCAGGCATGGGGGCATATGCCTGTAATCCCAGAGGCTTGGGAGGCTGGGAGCACAGCTCGAGGCTAACCTCAGCAAGTTAGTGAACTTAGTGAGGCCCTAAACAACTCAGCAAGAACCTGTCTCAAAATAAAAAGAGCTCGGGATGTGGCTCAGTGGTTAAGCACATTTGGGTTCAATCCCTGGTACCAAAAAAAAAAACAAAAAAAAAAAAGAAGAAAGGAAGAGGAAGAGGAGGAGGAGGAGGAGGAGTTAAACAGTGCACAGACTCTGAGGCCAGAATTGCTATAGTTGAGAAGCTTCAGATTTGGTTGTGAGTTTTTAGGCATCCAAAGAAAAAAAAGATATTAGGTCAATTTTATCATTCTCATTTGTCAAGGAGGAAAGAAAAATCTCCAGGACAAACACATCTTTCCCTGGTGTTTCCATGGGCATTCTTTTATTCAATATCATATCAAACACCATCTAGAGAAGGTTGGCTCATGAGGACATGTGTCCTATCAGAGACTGCTGTGAAATTATAATGTTGACCACAGAAAATATGGCTGGAAATGGATGGGACTATGACAAACAGCAGCTTAAGGTGTGTTCTTTTAAAAAAGATCTCCAAATGCAGAAGGATGGGTTACTATCATCTTAAACACCACAATATCCAAGCACAATTTTGAATGTGCATTTCTGGAAAAGAGTCTGCCCAAAGGTTCTCTGAAAGAAATCACCCAGCTCGATGCAGGGGCTCCTGTGGAATGGCTTATTCATGAGAGTCCCAGTGTTCCCAGACTCAGTCCCAAGAGGGACCTATGGTTTCCTACAAATGCTCGGCTCAGGGAGGTCTCTATGCAGCAACTCACAGATGGCATCCTTGATTGTTCCTTCCGGAGGGAGTACATCAGGAGCAGGGTTGTTTTATTTTCACTTTCCCCCTTCAGGTTCACTTTATAACTGGAGGTTACCACACTGCAAGCTGAACCTCCAAAAAACTTGCAGTGAGTTTTCTCTTACAAACAGAAAGGGCTTAATTGGAAGCAACAGGAGGTAAAATGTTTACCAGGAGGTCCGTGGGATGATAAATGTTCAGGATTATATAGCAAAAATAAAACAAACCAGGACAAAACAAAACATGCCAAATTCACTTAATGTAAAAATCTGAAACTTTTAAGTGTGATTTGTAATGTGGTAGGTGATCCATTTCTTATATCAAGTGTGAGTGAAAATAAAATTCTCATCATTCTTTCTTGTTACTCACTCCTATCTCCTATTTTCAGCTCATGGGGTCCTGGGATGGCCACAGAACCCTGGGAAAATGACTCAAATTCCCTGTCCCTCCATATTCTCAACTGTACGGCAGAGCTAAAAATCTTGTGCATGTATCACAGAGTTTTCAGGAACACTGAATTACGAGACACCTACACAGCACCTTGCACGAGGTCTGGCACATGTTAAGTACTTACAATTATAAACGATTTCATGTCCTGCCTTTCTCTTTCCTTCCTCAAGTTTATTGCCCAGGTGGCATAGGCCTGTAATCCAGTGACTCAGGAGGCTGAGGCAGGAGGATCACAGGTTCAAGGCCAATCTGGGCAATTTAGTGAGGTCCTATCTCAAAATAAAATTAAAAGGGCTGGGGGTATGGCTCAGCAGTATAGGGTCTCTAGATTCAATTCCCAGTAATCCCCCTCCCACACACAGAAACATTACCGTCAAGACTGAAATGTTCGTATCCTCAGACAGACTTTTCCAGTTCGTCAAAAGACAAATTCTTCCCCTATTTCTTGACTGGCCCTTTTTTCCTGTTAGGACACCCTCCCTGCACCAGACAGAGCTAGAGTTATCATCCCATGGCACATCAGACACATGCCGACATGCTATTCCTAAAATTACAAACACTTCACAATGCAAAGTTAAGACATCCTCATCCTAATTCCCACAGGCTGGGGTTAAAATGCCTTTCTCTCCTCTGTAGCCCTTTTCTTTTATTCAGTGTGTGCCTAACTATGAGAAAAAGATAATGTTGATTGGATAAAATATTTCACATTTCATGCACTTAGCATTATCTTCCATGAGTCTACATAGAGACACAAATATATACATTACATAAATATATCACACATAATCACACACTATTTATTTATATATATAATATATATACATAAAAATATATATACACCACATTGCCCTGAAGTTGACATTTCAATTGAAACCCTGAGGGACAACTTATTACCTAACCATATATACATGCAATACATACATCTTCATCTCTACGTATATTCATTCATATGTACCACTAACACACTGCACTGGACGATGTTCATTGAGCCTCTCCTTCACAGTGCTCTTTGCATGAGTGTGGTATTTGTGCATTCCATGTCTGGGCCACACACCACCATTTGCTTTGGACTGTGAAACAGTAAAGAAAAGGTTGTCAGCCCACCTGGCTCTGGTCATCCAACCATGTGTGGGGCCAAAAGTGTTGTGCCAATTAGGTGTATAGGTCACCAAACACAAAAGATGTTTTTGAAAAGCTCAGACCCAACACTGGCCCACTGTCACCACTGCCAAGGCACCTGTTCCCTGAAGGGTACTATCAGTGAGCAGTTCCTATCACTCTCGACTGGGTTTACTTCACCTGAATTTACATTTTCATAGGTAATAATTTCTCCTTCAAGGGTTTGATTTGAATGTCTTAACTCATTCTCGTTTTAAAAAGTACCACAATTCAGCAAACTGCATGCATACAGCAGACTACCTACATAACTGTTCAACCTAGGAGTGTAACTGACCATGGATATAAACACAAGAATCTCCCTAAATCTGTTGTCGGCATCAGACCTTTATGGAAACCAAGTCCCATGATACGGTATTGTTGTCAACAGTCCATACTTAGCTCTGTTGGCTGGTTTGACTGACTGATTTTGATTTTGATCTCTAAACAGAAGCACTGGCTGAGCCTATCCATAAATAATGAGTAGAGCAGTCAACACCATTATGAGAATCCTTTTTACACTAGTCACTTGTTTAAGAATAATTGCTCAGTTTTCTTTAACAGCAGTGTCAATACACACAAATTTCCATGTTTAAAGGCGTGCTAGTTGAAGCCATATATAGAGGTTGGCAAAATTCAAATTTAGCATCAAATTTCAAGCTGGGATTACCCAGATATCTTGCTCAAGACTTCATTTTACTTTTCTGTGCCTGGACACTATAAAATACAGAGAAGAGGCTGATGCAAATCATCAAAATGAATGGTACAAATCAATGGGGCAAGGATCAGCTATCCAATAACTACTGCTCTGTCAACTGGCTATTTGTACAAGAAAAATTAATATATTTTTCATCTGACACCACTATTCAAAAAATAAATTCTTGGTAGATTAAAGAGCTAAAAGTAAAATGAAAGTTTAAACTATATAGGAAAAAAATCAGAAAATATACTTAGGAACTTGGGGTAAGGAAGAATTCTTAAACAAAATATTAAAAACCCAAATCAAAAGAATCCACGTTTTACAAGTAAAAACTGTACATCAAATGGTACCATAAACACCTAAGAAAACAAAACGGATTTTTTTTTTAACTTGAGAATAAAAATAGGATACGATGCAATGGATAAAATGAACCAGATGCTATATGTACCAACATTGATAAACCTCAAGAAGATAATATTTAATAAAAAAGACAAGTGGCAGATCAATATCACATTCACACAATGTAAACACATGCAAGCTGAGGCTCTATCTGCTATTGACAGAATATAAATACATAGGGAAGGAAACAGCAAAACATGCAGCTTCAGGACAGGGACTCTAAGGAAAGAGACAGGGATATATAGGTGGAATCAGCTGAATCCATCTTTTGTTTTGTTTTGTTTTGTTTTGTTTTGTTTTGTTTTGTTTTTTTGAACAGAACCTGAAGCAAGTGCAACTTGCTGAAGCGATGGCTGGTAGTCCAGGGATAGTCTTTATATTATTCTATATACTGTCTCAAATGTTTAAAATATTTCCTAATTTTCTTTTTAATTCAATGAATGGTTAACAGAAGGAAGATGCCTGGGTAAGAATGCAGGAAGGGTAAAGAAAACATGTTGGCCTGAGTGCACATCAGACCTGAAAGACAGCTGGGCACCTTGAAGAAAATGAACCCCAGGAAAAAACTCAGGCCGTGGAACTAGATCACGAAACAAAATCTGAGAATCACGTCTGCACCCACTATTAACAGTGGCTCCTGCTCACCCCTCCTTGACAAAGAGGACAAGGTTTGCCAAATCAGATTCCCAAAGTGCTCCAGTCAATAATACACAGCTTGTCATTCCTACTGTTATTTTTCCTAACCCAAAACATTCTCTTGGCTATGAACTCATGCATGGAGCCTCATGGTACACAGGAGGCAAATGATTTTTTTGTATGGAGCAAAGAAAGGGCATTAGGGGGACAGGACCTTTAGTTATGGACTGTACTTTCAGTGCCAACAGGAATTCATATATTATCCAATATATTTAGACTTTCATTAAACATCATAATATCTTCAGGAGAACAAAACACAAATGCTTATTGTATCTGCTTCTACAAAACGTGTTAATCACAACGAAACAACATTTACTAAAAGAATGACCATGCCCCAGAATGACAAAAGCCATTGTGCCCCATCCTTCCTGGGTCTCACAGTTGACTTATTATATTCTTTCTCTCCTCACTAGCTGAACTGTTAAGTCATTAAAGATTGAAAACGCAAAAAGGCAATAACCCAGCAAGTCACTTTAGCTTTATATTTTGAGCGGATGTTTTATTTTAACTCGGAGTCTAGGGTGGTTGACACATCACCTGACACATCAGAGCTAGGCACCCAGCAAATGTTTGCAGAAGAAAAGTTAAAATGAGGGAAGGGCACCTCCATGAGATGAGAGATGGGCTGGAGTCAGTCCTGCTTCAAACTTCCACGCGACACCTTCCCTAAGCTACAAACTTCCCGTAGCTTCATCTGCTCCACCCTCAACTATCTCAATCATGTGTAGCTCCCCAAGAAAGCCACCTTCTCTTCCCTCTCCCCGCGCCCGGCCCCATGTACACACCAGGTCCTTGCCTGGACTATTCTATTCCCTGTTCCTTACCTGGTTAAGATCTACTCATCAGGGACCTAAGGAGAGGATGCTTCTTTCCTGACCCTTTGAAACTGGGTTAAGAGGCCCTGTCGGGTCCTCACAGACCTCCATGGCTCTACACAGCATCTGCTCCTTTCCTAGTCTGTCCCACAAAACAGAAATTCAGGGAGAGCTGTATTTACACATCACTGCCTCCCTGGCCCCATGCACAGCATTGGTTGGGACTCAATAAATGTGGCTGAATGAAGGAACTTGTTTACAGATTACCACTACATAAAGTGAAAACTGGAAAAGAATATTATCAACTGCATTAGAAGTCACACAAATATAGAGGCTAGAACATCCATGAAATTAAAATGCAATCCAAAACTATTTTCAATTTACAAAAATTATATCCACATCTCAATTTTTCAGGAGCTCGGCTACTCAATAAAGTGAGATGTAAGTATGTATCTATCTGAATCATATTTTCAACACAATTTCCTCCTACGAATGTACACGACAATATGATCATTGAGACATTTCCAATTTACCTTAAATACCTTCATAAAATAGATGCAAATCTCTTCTTACTTTGCCCATATGCAGACAATCTGACTTAGGGCTAGGATTAATATGTTTTAGTTCAAAATGAAAACAAGTCAGCCACATACCAGCTACAAAGACTATCACTGTCTCTTTCCAGTGATTTACATGACAGCAGAATTTCCCTTGAGGGATATCTTAATTTTTTAATTAAAGTAGGAAATTATAAAACTCATGTCTGAGGAAGGTATTAATATTATAAACACAGTTCAACAATTTAAACATTAACTTTAACATTTGATGTGTTTCACGCATTAAAATACTTCATTTCTGTGCTGCTTCTAAACACAATTAGATGTAGTTACCAGCATAATTCAAGACCGAATCAAACCTTTATTTTAGAAACAGCAATGCTTTTTCAAGGACAAAAATAGTGTAATTGAGGCAAAAAAATGTGCAGATGGAGTTCAGTAGTCATCCGACACAATGCTAAATTCACCACTTTATCCCTCACTCCTTTTGTTCTCCCATGGGAATCAGGTGAACACAGAGGCTAAGGAATAAATCCACACGGCATGTCGCTGCACCAGACACCAGATGATGGGGACTGCAATTGCTTTCATGGTAAAAAGCCTATTTTGTAAACAGGTGGGCAGTAATATCAAACAAAGCTGAACACAATCTGATACTTTGCACAAGTGTCTGGATTTCAGGCCGGCAGAGAGGAAAAGCAAGAGTTCTCCTCTGCAGGAAGCCACACAAGTGCTTTAAGGGCTACGTGTAATAATGTGAGGGATCTGGCCCTGGGGTGGCCGCCAAGACAGAAGATAACACCAAGACCCATCTGGATTCTGAGTCCTTGCCTAAGAGTAAAGGAGAGGCTAAACAAAGACCCCTCAGGAAAAGGATGACTGTCTGTCCCTTACCCATATGCCCCTCCAACCTATCTCACAGCTGTGAGATCACTGGTCTTCCAGGGGCCTCAGGAGACCCTCACTGTGGGCCAAGTTCTGCCCTGGGGGGATGTGCTGCTGGCGTCAAAGAACACTCCAAGAGAACTCAGTTCCATAGAAGTAGAGCGCTCCCTTTCAGACAGAAGGGACCCATAGAGGTCAAGGCAAAATGAGCACACAGTTGTGTGTGCAATATCCAAGTTGTTATGCAAAAGAAGGAAGGTAACTTGTAAATCCGTCCTTCCATCCCGGAGATCAGACACCATTTCCACATGGCCAAGACAATGCCCAGCCAGTGCCCACACTGGCATAGTCCAATCCACACTCTTCCCACCGCCTCCCAGGGTCCCACGCTGGCAAAGACTGATGTCAGGGTGCTGGCAGGAGGTCGTCTCAGAAAGTGGGGTGGAAGAATGGGCCTCACCACGCACTCGAGAACCCGAGAAGAATTCCTCAAATGCCCAGTGGCAGCCTTAGAGCTGGTCCTCGGTGTCCACTGGAGTGAGCGGTCCACGTGCGTGTCCTCTGCATCTTCGGTCCCTCAACAGTGCCTGGTGCAAAGCAGCATACCAGGAACCTTCCCTGGTTGTGCTGGATGAGACAAGCGTGCCTTGTCCTCATGTTCTGCCTCCCACCTCTCTTTGTGCATTTGAAACCTCACTGGGTAGAATTCCTTATGCGTCACTGTCACTCTCAGAATATGGGCAAGAAACTGTGGAGCGCTGAGGAGGAATCAATGCGCGTCGAGGACACCGAGGGAACACTTCAAAGAATGAAATACACCCTCCAATCAAAAGGCTGTGGTGACAGGTGAATGATCCTCCGAGGATGTCCACCCCTAATCTCTGGAATCAGTGAATGCATGACATTGTGGGGCAAAATGTACTTGAACTTATGGACCTTAAAATAAGGATCATCTGGATGGGCAGGCTAATCACATGAGCCCTCAGAAGCCATAGAACTTGCTCTGACTGGAGGTAGAGAGATGTGGCAGAAGGAAAAGTCACAAAAAAAAAAGTTTAGGCTTAAACTATGGGAGGATTTGACCCGTCAGCTGAAAAGGGGCCACAAGAATAAGATGAGAAGGGACGTTGGTGCCTCAACGACCAAAGCCCAGTCCCCAAGCAGACAGCCAGCAAGGAAAAAGGAACTGTGTCCTACAACTGCAAAAACTGAATCTGGCTGACACGCTCAATGAGCTCTGAAGCAGATTCATCTTCAGAGTCTCTGAGAAGGAACACGCAGGCCTGAGAACACCGTGATTTCAGCCTGTGACAGTCTAACGGATGGCAGCTGGACCTCCACTGAATCCCTGAATCCAGACTCCTGGCCTTCAGAAGTGTTAGAGGATAAATGCGTATGGCTTTAAGCTGTAATTTGTTACAACAGCAAGAGAAAAACCAATACAACCAGCAAGGACCTCAACAAGAGAAGCCAATGAATGGCTCTGCCCAAAATGTGCTGACCCACTATTACGGCCCCTTCCTGCCATCCAAGACCAGAGTGGAGGTTACCGTGGGGCAACGTAGGGAGGTCCCCACAAACACTTCTGTCTGCTCGCTGGGAAAGGTGTGTGCCACTTCAGGAAGGACCTGCCCAGCCCATCTGTATAGCCAGTGCACCCTAATGTGCAGTGAGATAAGAGAAGGGTCTGCCAGGTGGCCCCAAGCTCCTACTGCAGGACAAACCCTACAGACACTCAGTGATGTGAGCCTTCCTTCAGACCCAGAGGTGATATTTCATGAATCAACCCACCGTGTACTCATCAGAAAGACATCTTTTTCTTTTTATTGGTTCTTTTTAGTTATACATGACAACAGGATTCATTTTGACATAATTATTAAAGCATGTAATATAATTTGTTCTAATTCAGGGCCCAGTACTTTCCCTTTCCGTCTCTCCTCCTTCCCCCTGTTCTTCTCCCTCTACTCTACAGATCTTTCTGCTATTTAGTTCTAGTTTTTTTTTAATAGTGTCTTGTGGATGCACATAGTGGTGACAGTCACTGTGGTATGTTCACATATGTACCTAGGAAAATTAGGTTAGGTTCATTCCACTGTCTTTCCCTGTCCCATCCCTTCTCCCTTTCTTTCATTCTCTTTTGTCTACTCCATTGATCTTTCTTCTATTCTTTTTTTTATCCGCCCCCCCCCACGCTTATTTTGGATTAACATCAGAGAAAACATTCTACCTTTCACTTTTGGGGACTGGCTTATTTCACTTAGCATGATAGTCTCCAATTCCATCCATTTACTGGCAAATGTCATAAAGTCATTCTTTATGGCTGAGTAATACTCCATTTTGGATCCACATTTTCTTTATCCATTCATCTGTTGAAGGGCACCTAGGTTGGCTCCATAGATTAGCTATTGTAAATTGTGCTGCTATAAACATTAGAGAAAGACATATTTCTTGAGGATCTCAGCTAGTCCAACTCTATAACAATCCTGACACAATAAGCACTCAATAAATATCACTCTATGAATGAATAACTTTTTAAGTAAAATACAGAAAACACTTAATTAAAAACATCTCTTAATCCCAGAAAACTTGAAGTACCCTAGTATCCAGGGTTCATTTTCATGTGAGGTATGGATGGCACACAGATATAAATAAGACTCTATAGAGTGAAAGGTTTGGGCAATATCTAGACAAAAACTGCAATTTTCACTTAAATGTCCTCCAGGACCACCTTGATTGGTATAACTCTGATTCCTAGTGATCTACAGAAGGGAACATCTGTCTTACCAGCAATTAGTTTCAGCACATAATTTCTATTACTTGTGCCAATTAAATGATCAGTTCCTATTTATTGAACACCTATTGTGTGCCAAGTCCCACACCAGGCTCTTCATATACATGGCCAATAATCACAGCAAAGCTTAGCATATATTAATCAGCATGTAAAAGGAGAGGAAGCTAAGGCCTACAGAGGCTATGATAATCTTTCAAGTTCAGTGCCAGTAAACAGCTGAAGCGACACTGAGCCCGGTTTCCCTGACCCCAAGCCCACAGCCCTCCCAACTCTGCACTCTTCCCCCATTTTGTCCCAACACTATTATCCAGAAGTTATTCAGAGACTGGAGGAGGCCCAGGAAAAAGATGCAGAATACCCTTGGCTGAAAAATGAGAAAACACCCACATTTAAAAAAATATATTAAATGAAAAAAATATTTCAAAATATGTCCCTCCTGATGATTCCCTTTTGGTACAGAAACACATATTGACAGAAGTTTCCCCATGATGCTGTCCCTGGCATCTGTGCTGCTGCTCCTGCTGTAGTTCTTGGCACAATTAACTGCCCATGTGCGATGATGTCACATGTCACATCCATCTACCACCACAAATGTTGAAATTGCAACCGAGTGGCAGGAGAAAAAGCCTGCTACTGTAAATCAAGTATCAGTCCCGGGACTCCAATTAAGACTGGGCTTCATTCAATAAAGAACATTCCAAATGTTTGAAAAGTCTTTATCTCGAAGGCAACCTCCAAAATCATCTTTACATAGAACCGTCCTGACCACTCACGGTAACCCAGTCAAAAGCCCACTTTCTGACTCTATGAAGACAGGTTTCTCAGCAACAGCGGAGGGGCAGAGGCTCAACCCCAGATGCTCCGTACAGCCAGGAGATGTGCAAGAGGCGCACTCAGCCACCTTAGTCGACACCTGTACGGCCGCAACATAAGCAGATGGGATGCATCTCGGCTGAAGGTGCCTCTCCAGGTACCTGTCATGTTGCTGATCCTCCCAAATGGAGAAGTATTTCACTTTGAAACCTGAGCTGTCAATCATCAGGTGATGAGGGTTGTAATGCTGTTCTTCCTTGAGTGTAATTCAGATGTTATGTGATTGGACGGATTTTTGTAATGGGGTTGTGTACACAACAGGTGTTTAATGAGTAAACAGAAGTAAAACAGAATGAAGGAGCACCAGAATAAATTACTATGTCTTCTAAAAACATTCATCTTTCTAAAATTTGAGTGAACATTTTTCTGTCTTGTAGTGAAGTAAAGAAGCCAAAAGTAGTGCAAGGAAATGGTTTTGTACCATTTGTAATAACCCTGACTTTCTATGTCTCACAGTGAAAAGTGCTAATAAGCTGCAAATATCTGTGCAAGTGGTCATATCTAATAATTTAGGGATATTATCTGGGGCTACAATCATTGCCATAAAGAAATAGATCAAGTCAGGCACAGTGACACACTCCTATAAACCCAACGGCTTGGGAGGCTGAGGCAGGAGGATTGCAAGTTCAAAGCCAGACTCAGTCACACCCCAAGTAACACAGTGAGACCTATCTCAAAATAAAAAATAATCAAGAGCTGGGTATGTGGTTCAGTGGTTAAGCACCCCTGGGCTCAGTCCTGAGTACCAAAAAAGAAAAGACCAAAAGGAGATCATACTTGAAATTATAATATAGAAACATTAGCCAATAGAATCACAAACCATTGAACAAAGCACTAAGCTTATTTGTTTTTATAACTGAAATAAAATGTACTATGTCTGGAATAAAACAGAAGCCGATGAGGCCTAAGCTGGTCCTAAGGACTGATGTGGGTGCCCACCAAGAGGCAGCCAGAACCTCACTTCACAGTATTACTATGACCTTCAGCAGCAGCATCGGGTCAAGCAGCATACAAGAACTTCTTGATGGTCAGTCCAGAGTCCATACTCTGGGATGTATTTCTAAAGTCATATTCAAGGGACAGGGTCCAGAAATTGCATATTCTTAGGACCCCCAGGGAAGACCCAACTCTCTACAGAGAAGTCATGCTGTACAAAGTCCAAGAAGATTACAATTTCATTTTCTTATAATGAGGAATATCTCTTTTCAGGCACATTCTTCCTCCAGGGCTCTTTTCCTGGTTATAAGAGAACTTAGTGACAAATCAGAGCACTCTCTATTAAGTAGGAAACCTGAATCCTGGACATTTAGTGACACTGTTGAGGGGGGCATTTCACCAGAGCTCTCAGAAAACCCAGGAACATTTTTATTCTTGAATTCCTATCTACAGGCTCATGCTCACTCACATTATTTGGTTAAAAAGGAATGTGTATTCTCATGGAGTGCTTCTCCGAACAATGGATTCCTGAGCTGATCAAATTTTGTTAGGATATTTTTCTTTGAATGCAATTCTGTCATTGCTTAAGCTAATTACTGGGTGTGGTCCCCTCTAATTCCAGGGTTTTATTGTGACAGCTTACTGTATCTCCCTTATGAGGGTTTTTAAAGCACATAGAGATAGCCATCTTCCCATCGACTAGTTTTGAGACTTTTTTTTTTACTCCAGGGAACTCTTTCTTCAAATGAACTCTGACTCAGAATTATAGTATGAAAAACATGAAACAGCAGATCTTCTCTGATTGAAATGGGCACAAGGGACCGAGGGCTTGGACTCAGCCACACCCTGCACCTCCATCCCCCATTCACATTTGAAGTACCACTGGGCTAAATGGTATCACAAACTCCCAGGCAGCCCTATGTTTCTACAAAAACAGACATGTTGTCCAAGGAAAATTTTCACATTCCAACAGCATTATTAGCACTTGAAGCTTCTGCACAAAGCAAGCCCACTCACCACGATCGGCTTCAGGATGTCCATGTTGGAACGAAGCACTCGCTCTGCCGCATCCAGTTTCTCCCTTGATAGATCACAGAGCTCAGAAACTTCTGGGTCACCAAGTTGAATGACATCTTTCAATTTGGATCCATTGCACAGATTGGTCAAATGTAACTGGTAACCTTGCAAAAATACCTGGAAGCATTTCATGCAAAGAAAGACAAGTGAAATGGGATTACAAAGATGGGAAGCAGGGTCCCTAAAGCCCCTGGGGCGCTACACAGTGGTGCCACTTTCAATATGGGTCAAGGCATCAGGTCTCTTTTCTGAGTTTCAGAATAAATCAGGGCATGATCCGACAGCACATTTTAAAACTGCATGTTGTGTTTCACTCAGTATCTTCCACATTCTGGTCCCTCTTACAGTGAGAAATCCCAAGTCCAACCCTATTTTTTAGTACTGGGACATATGATTCAGTGAAGAGGAATCCAGAGTCTGAACTCCTGGAACCACTTTTATTAGAGTAAAACATCCTCACTATTTTGGAATTTATGATTTCTTAAACTGGACTTGGGATGGATTCTGAAAAAATTCTATGATTTGTCTACAGGTCTAGATACTTAACTGATGCACAGAATTCAACTAATGTCAGAATTTGGAATTTGGAATTTTACTTGCCCCAGAACAGAAAGCTGGAAAGCTAGACCTCTTATCATGTCATTGATGGGCCAGTTCCAAGTCACTCTCATTTGTTCAGTATAGGCTTCCCACTAGGAAGCCTCTCCTTGGTCCTATTTCATTTACTTTATTAGCTGTCCTGGGCCTAAACAAATTGTGCTTCTTGGTCCTTCTTGTCCAGTAGACAGCAGGCTTTGTAAGAAGCAGGGCCTTGACTTTCAGAGCTCACTTTATACTCATAGTGCTAGAACACCAGAGTCAGTAAGATTTGTTGAATGAATGAATGAATGATGCCGCATCTTTTTTTTTTTTTAATACAGTTACTAACTTCCATGTCAGTTTAAATTAGTGCAGCCTGTCTTTCTAGCAGAACAATCTACTGTGAGTGATGGACCAAACGCCTCTCAGAACCCATGCAGCTTTCTAAACACTGCGGAGTATTTGGCTGGCCATGGTTTCCAATAAATTTTCACCCACTGCCAGATACTCGAGTGCCCTTCTGTTTTACTCCTTTCTTTAACTAGCCCTTGCTGCCAGGCTGCCCATCTACCCTTAGTGTCTGTGTTTAAGAACACTGACAACTCAGAAACTCTAACTCCGTGCATGGACCCCCCTCCATGCTTAGAATGCCCCTTATTCTAAACTGATGGGATGTGACAGATCTAGAATTGGCAGGGGGCAGTGGAAATTGTGCTAAATGCAACTATTTTCAAAAGCTTGCTGCCTCTGGCCCACCTCCCAGCCACACAATTGGTAAACACAAGGCATATTTTCCTAGTTTCATAAGGGCAAGCAGTAAGTACATTTTTCTAATTTTAAAAAGTCTGGATCTGGTGAAGAAGAGACCTTATTTTCAAACATAAACATTTCCACTATTTCTGCTTATTGTAAAGACAAGCTAGTATACAGACACAAGACAGAGTAAGAAAGCAGTAGCAGTTCTCTTTCTGCCAGAAAATACACTTAAGAAGCATCTCTGAAATATCAATCATCAGGTAATCTGCCCAGGAGCTATAGAATTAATGAAGCCAGAGGAAGTTCTCTAAGAATCTAAAGTTAAAACTCCATATAAACTCTAATAGTACTTCCTGCTTTTATAAATTTAAAAAGAAAACTCTCCTTATGTATCTTTGCCATCTTTCACAGAAGCATTAAGTTTTTAAGATTGTATAGATGGAGTCGCACCAGATCAATAAATCTCAACTCTGGTTCTTATTTCAGAACTGTGAAATATTTTTTAAAGAAGTTTAATTCGTCCAAACTTAAAATGTAACCCTTTTAGGAGGAAGTCATCATAAATGCCAACCGACAGGCAGGAAATCAGTTTTATTTCAACCAGCTGGCCCTTGACGCCAGGCAGCACATTTTGCTCTCTGGAGGGTTTCATGATGCCAGCCTCAGCCGGAAGTCACAAGGTGAAGCTGAATTCCAGCTAACTTCTTCCTTCATCATCATTGCAAAGAGAGTGGTTTATTCATTTCTTCTAGGCAAACAAGGTAACTGCCATCCACCATCCGAGGAAGTGAAGCTGCGGCTTACCTTCTGCAGACTGACATCAGCCCTCAGCATTTTATCCACAGTTGGCCTTGGCAGAGAGAGATTCTGATTCAGGAATCCAGAGAAGGTTTCATTATCCACCAGGAAATCCTGAAGCTTCAAGCCTATTAGAAAATGGTGTTTTGTTTTCATTTAATAAGTAACTCAAAAAAAAAAAAAAAAAAAAAGGCACTACAGGGCAGGTGGAAAAAAATATCATGATATTGATTGCCTTGTTTTAAACTGATTGATGACCACAGGCTTCTTTCTGGCTTTAAGCTAGGGGAGCTCTGCCTTATCAGGAGAGACAGGAAGAGATTGCCTTCTGATAACATGTTGAGTCTCACTCAGCGTGCGCTCCCAGACTCACACAGTGCCACAGCGCTGTCACACACAGCCTCTCCTTGCTTTCCAAACAAAAAGCCAAATCTTTTAAATGATCTCATCCTTTCCGCCTGAGATTGGAGTCATCAACCCCACCACTCCTGTCTCCCCAGGGCCATCTCCCATAGCTAAAATCTAAGCGATTTAAAGGCTTATTTATTCCCATAAGCCATAGGGGCTGATCTCCTGGAGTTGGAATTGTTCTCAAACTTTAATGTGCCTCAGAATCACTAGTGAGACAGAATGGACAGCTAGACCCCAGCCCCAGAGTTTCTGATTCAGTGGACCTGGGATAGAGCTGGAGAATCTGCATTTCTAACAAGCTCCTAGGGGATATTTGATGCGGCTTGCCAGGGACCACTGGTATACACATTATGCATATCCAAGCTCCTGGTCTCATTTTAATTAGAAACAAAACATGTGATGTGGGGCTCTAAAGCCCAGGTTTGCCATGTCTTAGGGCAATATATAGGCATTTATTTTAAAATTCACCCTACTTCATGATTTGCTTGCCAATCATGGTTTCATATAGATTCCCATTAAACAATAAGCCCTCCAGGTACATTTAGAAAAGCTTCAATCCAGTGGTTCAAAACAGAAAAAAGCACTGGTCAGGAACCCAGAATTCTAGAGCCGAGTGTTGGAGGCTGTGTCCGATACCGTGTCACATGGGTATTTCAGGCCACTGTTCTGAACCTTAGTTTCCTCATCTCCAAAACAAGAGATTTCTAAGCAGATGATGGGGAGGGGCCCTCTGATTCTGAAATAATATCACTTTCCCTATCTTATTTCATTTGACTGTCCACCTCTTCTCTTTCTACCCCATCCTCCTAACAGTCTAAATTCTTGTTTGCAATAAAGATAAAACCAGCACATCATCACCTCACGGCAGGCTGGGCAGGCATCATCTGCCCAGGCCCAGGCCTTAGCTAACCTCTAGGGGGCAAACTTTACCAACACAAATGATGAACCTGAGGAGGCTGGATCTGACAACAGGGCTGCAGCGTGAGGCTGGGAGAGTTAATCCTGAGCTAAGAGGGTCATGCACAGAGCTAAAGTAGCAGGAAGAACCCTACAGACCAAGCAGATTTCCATAAGAGCTATGTGATCCGGGCATATTCTGCCTTAAGCAAATTTCAGTAAGACTGTAGGGAGTTGTAGAAAAATAAATAAGCAAAATTCACATCTCTAGAGAAATGATTCTTCATGACACCTATGTGGCCAGCTCCTAGGGATTCCTCATGACTCCCAGAAGCTGTTCCTAGACCTGTTAGTGCCCTCCTCAAAATCAGTTCTCCTGAAAACTGCCACCAGCCTGGTGTTCCCCATCACATATGACCATACTGCACCTAAGACTCACTTAGGGGAGCATGCTAAAATGCAGTTTCTTGGGTCCAGTCCCTACTAAATTCTAAAACTGGATCTGGAGGGGGTGGCCCACAAATCTACATCTTAATTAACTGCCTTGTACTTCTAAGGCAGGGGATCTGGGAGCCATATTTTAAGAAACACTGTTTTACTTACATGCTGCTCCATTAGACTGTGCCCATAAGGACACAGAATATGTGTTTTATTAGTGTCCCCAATTCCCATTTCAAAGCCCAGTACAGAATTACTGTTCAGTGAATGACAGCTGAATAATAAATACCCAAGGACAGGATTAGGGCTGAAAAGATTCAGAAGTATCTGAGCAACAGCCCAGATTTCCTTCTGGCTGAGCAGGCCTAGGAAGAGCCTAGGATGTCAGGACCATCCCCAAGACACACCCCAGGACCCCTAGCCACTAGAAGTGTCTTCCCAGGGGCAGAAAGTGACATCCAGGACTTCCCAGTACCCGTGATAGGGGCAAACAGGAATGAAGGTGTTTGTGGCGTATGCAGCAGCTTCAGTCGAGGCCTAGCGTGAGGAGGCCATCGCCCACTCTCATGCAGCAACAGAAAAAGCACCACCCGACAATTCAGAAACCTTGGTTCTGCATCTTTATCTACCAGGTCACTTCACCTCGTTGTTTGCACCTCTTTACACAAAAAATGAGGAGCCAAAAAGGGTCCCCATGAACCCTTGACAAAACAGAATAAACATGTGAACTAATTCTCATCAACCAGTTCAGCCACAGGCTCCTTCCAAGCAGAGCCGGGGCAGCGCACGGCTCTGTGGGCTCTGTGCCAAGGAGCTGCAGAACAACCCCCTCCTTCCCGCGCAGGGAGGCAGAAATGTGGGAGGCGGACCCAGACTGCACTTTCAATGTGTCTAGGTCATCCAGCAGCACTCTTGGGACCAGCAAATGTGCTCGGCATGTTTACAAGACTCTTCTGTTATGTCAACAGGCTCTGAGGATGAAAACAGCTGGATGTGATCAAACTCCAACCGCCTATCCCCTGGATGAGGCACAAGAACCAAGAGGCTGATTAAATAGTCAACAACCTTTGGCAGTGCACGTGCCTGGTGTGGTAGGATGGCTGGGTGGGGAAACAGTACAGAGGGCCAAAGAGCCCTGGCTATGAAGAACTCACTGTCTGGTCACGTGGATGTCTACAGATGCTGGCTTAGACTCTCACACCGCCCCTAACCGCTGCACTCATGTGGACACAGGAAGGCAACGTGGTACCATGATCTGATTCTCAGCCTTGGCTGCATGCTAGATTCACCTGGAAGCTTTACAGAAAATCCCAAAGCCCAGGCCACACCCCAGAATGCCTAATCAGAACTGGTAGGTAGAAGATGCAGGCATCAGAATTTTTAAAAAACTTTCTAGGTGACGGCAGTCAAGTTTGAAAAACAATATTATACAGGAGAAAAAAATCAGGGTTTAGGACCAGGGAATCCTAAATTTGGTACTACCTTCTCCTGTGAATTAGCTTTGTGACCATGAGAAGGTCATTCTGCCTTTCTGAGATCGATTTTTCCTGCCTATGAATGAACGTAACAGTGTCCACCTGTTGAAGACATGTGGACTAGAGAGATTCATATGTAAAGCATGAGCAGGGAGCAGCTGGCTCATGACCAGTGCTTAATCAGTGGTAATAATTTTGTTATTGAAAATTCAGGTTTACCAATGTACAACAATGCAGTACAAAGAAGACGAGGACACAGTCCTGCCTTCAAAGAACTTTCTGGGCTTATAAGGAAGATGGAAAGGCACATTGACTAGAGAAAGCAAGAAGAGAGATAAGAAAGGCCAAGGAAGACAGTTAATAGAAGCATTTGTCCAAGATGAGGTTTATCTGCAAGTGCTTCATGGGGATTGGGAGCGACAGGCTGGAGTCAAGTTCTGGAAAAAACCCAAGAGCCCCAAATTCCCAGAAGTTGTGGCTGGTGAGGGGAGGGCAAGACCTCCCCTGACCGTAGGGATGAGGACATCCTGTCCTCAGAGTGCTGTGTGCACAGTAGGCTTTCAATAACTGCTGTGAATGAATGAATAAACAAGCAAATAAAAAGAGAGAAGAGATTCCGCAAAACCTCAGATTTGAGGGAGGGAGAAGGGAGGATAGGGGTGTATGTGAGACAGAGCAGGGCGGCTCTGTACCTGCTGGTCTCTGTTTCTTCCATTATGCTGCTGGCAGGAAAACAGGCAAAGAAGCCAAGAACAGTGAAAATGGCAGATGTCCCAAGCAGCCCTCCTTCTCTCTCCACAACTGGGCCCATGAGTCGCCTCCTCCAGGAAGCCTTCTCTGAACTTTCCACCTTCAAACTGGGTCAGGGACCCTCTTCTGTCTCCTGACAACAACCTGCACTTTCTTGAAATACTGCACAGAATAAAGCTTCAGTTGTCTGTGTGTACATCTTCCTCCCAGAACAATAAAAACACCTTAAAGACTACAAAGCCAGCAGTGCCTGGCACAGAGGAGCACTCAGTGAATGAATGAATGAATGAAGGAATCAATGGATGAATGAATGAAAGAAAATGAGTGAATAAATTAATGACGTGATCTGGGAAACTGCCACTGTGGAGAGGTAGGGGGAAAGCTAGAATATGAAACAAACCAGGTCAAGATGGCACTCAAGTTCCTCCAAGCCCACTGGGTCACGTCAGTCCAGGACAAGAGAAAAATCGGTAAGCAGGAGCTGGGAGCAGAGCAGGGAACAGAACAGAGGGAAGCTGAGTCAATTAATGGAGATGACAGTGGCATCTGCTTCGCTGAGCTGAGCTTGCGGTTAATTGGCAGAACATACTTGCAGGCCCAGGATAATTCCTGGCACTGAGTAAGGCACTCCAAAAAGAATGGAATATTACTCAACAATAAAGAAGAATATCATTATGGCATTTGCAGATAAATGGATGGAATTGGAGAATACAATGCTAAGTGAAATTAGCCAATCCCCAAAAACCAAAGGCCAAATGTCTTCCCTGATAAGTGGATGATGATATATAATGTGGGTGGAGGAGTAGAGGGTGAGAGAAGAATGGAGGAACTTTAGATTACATAGAGGGAAGTGAGGTGGGGTATGAAAAATGGTGGAATGAGACAGACATCATTACCCTATGTACATGTATGATTACATGAATGGTATGAATCTATGTTGTGCACAACCATAGAAATGAAAAGTTGTACCCCATTTGTGTACAATGAGTCAAAAATGTAGTCTGTAAAAATAAAAAATTGAAAAAAAGAATGGCTAGTGATGATGATGGCATCATCATTTTTAGGAATGACCGTTCTCAAAACTTCACTGCTGATTTAACTCTCCGTTAATAACCCTACCTACAGGTTGTTGTAGAGGCATAGAAGAGGGTCCCTAACCTAGTTTGAGGGTGGGAAGGTCAGAGAAGCATGTGCAGAATAGGTAAGAATAGAGAAATGACTTTGCCAAATATGTTGAGAAGCCAGATTTACAGTCCAATTAAATTTACACGTATGTGTGTGTGCATATGTATGGGCCTATTGTGTATTTGCCTGGCTAAGTTCCTGAGTTGAGAGAATTGACAAATTCTTGCTGATAATACTGTCTACAAGGTAACTTTTGGAGCAGACAGATTTGTCTATTCAGAACTTTATAAAAGAATAAATAAATCTGGCAGTTTAGAGAGACTCGACTCCTGTTGATCACATCTGCTGGTCTCTACAAGGATGGAGACAGGAGATGATCACCAGGAAAGACCTGCCATTCCCAGCAAATCTGGGAATGCTTAGTGCAAAGGACAGTACTAGGTCACTTAAGTTTGACCAGATGCGAAGACGTGGACCTGGATTTTATCATCTATAAAATGTGTGGATGGCATCTCTGAGGTATTCTTCCCCATGGTACTGAGAGGAATATGGGGTCAAATAAAAACTGGAGAGGACATCGGAGGAGCCAAATTCAAATCCCAGCTCTGCTGATTCCTAACTGTAGCATGAAATTCTTCTCCCTTTTCTTGGTCTCTGGGCCTCAGTTTCCTTGGATCTAAAATGAGGCTGATAATAACCACAAATTACCGTAAAAACCGAAGATCAGAAATACAAAAGTGCTTGTTGCAAGGGAAGGGCTGACTGGCTTCACGGATTTACATGGGAAAGTGAGAGGGTATGTCCGCTGACACAGACGCAGGGACGAGGAGCCAGGATACTTGCTAAACTAAACCTGAGTCCCTGCTTCCCCCAGAGAAGACCTGAAGCCACTCTCCAGCAGAGGGCCAAGAGAGCTTTTGTACCACAGTGTCTTCAGTACAGACCAAGGTACTGCTGAGCTCAGGCTTCTTGGTTTGGTTTTGCCTGGAATTGCAAACTAGTGGCCTACCAATTTCCCAGGAACTTTGCTGTGGGTGCAGTGTGACAGAGTAAAGGAAAGGAGGAAGGAAAAGCAAAAACAAGAAGAGTGTAGTGTCTAAAAAGAACAAAACAGGTGAAATGTGTGTTTGCAGGCTGGGGAAGAGCAAGAAAGAATCCTCAGTTCCTGGCCATTCATGGAGGACGGGCCTCTCCGCTCACAGGCAGGCAGAGGGGTGTGGAGGGGCGAGGCCCTGCCCCAGGGATGCTTTCTTGGCCACTCAGTGTTCTTTCCCTTCTCTCTAGGCAGCCTGCCTAGCCAAGGCCAGCCGCCGCCTCTGGAGGAGAGGACCCATGAGGGAGAAGGGAGGAGAGGAGGATGCAGAGAGGGAGGGACGAGTGGGGAGGAGGGGGATGAGGGAGGGCTGCGGAAGGCGGAGGAGGGAAGTCCTCAGGCAGGCAGGCGAGCAGGCTGGGGTTACTAGCGGTCAGTGCCCTCCAGGCCCCAGCTCAGGTTTCAAGATCTCCCCAGTCTTAGACTCCACATGAAAAGGAACCACAGCAATCAGCAGCTTGAGAAGAGGGTGGAGAAGGCAAATTTTAAAAAGCAGAGGCAGAGAAAGATCACTCAGCACCGGAGGAACAGATACTCTTCTTAAATGGACACCCCCACTGGGGTCTGGGCACAAGTGGGCTGGGTCTCCCAGACCTGGCCCTGTCAAGTGAGCAGTGCATGGCCTGGGGTGGGGTGGAAGGGCATAGAGGAGAAACACTGGGCCGTTAATCAGCCTAATCAGCCTGATATAATAAGCAAGACCCTGGGACATTTCTCTGATACAAAGGGCTGGCAACAAACATGCTCTACTGCCTTCTACTGCCTTCTGTTGTTTGGTTTCTTTTCTCGATGCAGGGGCTGTACTTTCTTCAGAGAATGAAACAACTGAGCCCCCTCTGGGCAGACTTTGATGGTTCACACTAGAGAAGGGGGAAAGGAAGTGACTGGCTGCTTCCTGGAGTGAGTGACTCTCCAGGGCAGGTGACAGGAGGCGGGGAGCATAGGTGCACACAGCCCCCAGACCTCCTGCTGGTCATCTGGGCTCTGAAGAAGTTTCTTTCTCTGCAGTGAAGGCTTGCTGAAGAGTATCAAAGCCTGAAAGAACTCAGGCTTTGGAGTCTGGCTAATCTGGTTCAAATCTCAATTTCAGAATTTTCCAGTTTCCTGGGCTTGCTTCCTAACAATTTTCCACTTGTTAGGCTCTCTGAGCCTCCACCTCTGTCAATGAAAGTCTACCTTCCTCTGAATGTGGGTGATGCAAGCATTAATAGCACCAAGTTTGTCAACTACCCTAAATACTGACTCACACATAATTCAAGAGAAAAATAAGGCAGAAAATTTAATATGTTCAAAATAAAGTTTGATAAAAGTCATTATGACAATTATGTGAAGTGTTCCCAAGAGAAACCAGACTGTTTGTGGCTGAATCTTTGCAGAAGGTACTAGGGAAGCCAGAACCTTCTCTTTAGACGACTGGGAGTAATACAGCCTTGGGAACCACATGTTTCTTAAAGAATTTTACAGGTGTGAATGTGCATTAGTTGGGCCAACTCCTAAATAGCCACTGAACCCAAAACACAAGTACTTTGGTTCAAAGGAGTAGTACCTTTCTGAGTGTTGCCTAAAGGCAGGGTTCTGTAACAACAGAGGTGCCATATGAAGACGCAATCCCTTCCCTTCCAAGAAGAGATGGGCAGAGGGCCATCTCCAGCCCTGTCTGCCACTGTAGTCTGTCAGCACTGAGATCAGGGGCGGAAAGCATCATCATTTGTTCTTCCCCAGATTCCTCTCCTAAGGCAGCAACCTGCTAGGACTTGAACATCGGAAAGTTCATATGTGGAAACTTAAACCACATGTGATAGTATTAAGAGGTGGGGCCCCGTAGAAGGTGATAAGAGTCAGAGCCTTCAGGATCAGGGTGGGTTTGTGCCCCTCAGTCCCTTCTGCCATATGAGGACACAGTGTTCGTCCTTTCCATAGGATGCAGTAACAAGGTGCCATCTTTGAAACAGAAAGCCCTCACCAGACCCTGAATCTACAGCACCTTCATCTTGGATTTTCTACTTCCAGAGGAAAAAAAAATTTCTATTGTGTAAAATTTCCCAGTCTCAGGTATTTTGTAATGGCAGTCCAAACAGAAAAAGACAATACCCAGGCTGACTAGCAGGAAAGGTTGTTGGAGGCTACAGGAATGAGGACTGATGTCCCCTGGTAAGAATCTGAATGATAACAAAGAGCCAGTGGGATCTGAAAGGTCACACTGGCCAAATGGTTGCCAGCACTCTCAGGCTGGCTTGGGAAACCCAGAAGGAAATGAAAGTTAACACTAGGGAGGTAACACGGGCCCAAATGAGTCCTGAACGTAAACAGAAAGAGAGGAAGAAACAAGGTTCAAATCACAATAGCTGAGGGGAGAACTCCATGCCGAGAACCCTTGGTGAAGACCAGAGAGGGAAGAGGAAGCCTAGAAGATGAAAGGAGTGAAGAGAGGGTAAGAGTCTAAAGCATGAAGAAACACAGAGTCCAGAAATGAGAAAGACTGAATCCAACAGAAGGGACAGAGAGAAGAAGAGCTGGGCAGAAAGAAGCATTAGAGGCATCTGGTTCTCAGGGTGAGCTGCTCTGACTAAACATGGGGCCAGAAACTCTAGACACCACAAAACACAGGGCTAGAATTATCCTGCAGGGACCTGAAAGGTCCAGGGAACAAAAGAAAGAAAAGGAAGATGGAACCACAAGTTAGGGACTGCAATGGGATTTTTTTCCCAGGGCTGGTCTAGGAAGAATTGTTAATATACATAAGGTACAAACAGCTTAATTTTTCCTAACTTCTAAAATTAATAGAACGTGTTAAAGACATGGGAGTATTTTGTGGACAGGGAAAGGAAGGTGATTCATATTTGCTATGCCTCGGACACCTTATATTATTTTCCGGAATTTCTGAAGCTTATGAGAAAGGTATTATTACTCCCATTTCTCACACAAGGAAACAGATCCGGAAGTTAACTTCTTGCTCAAGGTCACAGAAAAAGCAAGTGGCCTATTTGTACACAAACAGCTTCGGCTACAAAGCTTTGGTTCCTTCCACTTTATTAGCAATTAAATGAATTTTTTTCACTCTCTAAAAATGCTTCATGGAAAGCTGGTGTTGCCACCCATACTTCCTGGTGTTGGGATAAGATGACAGGGCAGCGTGCAGAAAGAGGCTGAGCTTGCAGTCACACAGACCTGGATTCAATGTACGACTTTACTCTGTGGCTTTGGGTGCTAGACAGAACCCTTTTAAGCCTCAGTTTCCTAGTCATTAAAATGGGGTTTCTACCACCAACCAGCTGTTTTAAGCCTTTAATTAAATAATCCATTAAGGACGTAAAATGACATCATTACCTAGTCTGTTGGGCAAAGAGTCCCTCTAAGATTGCCTTTTCGTGCCTCAAAGCAACAGTGATGGAAGGGTGAGAAATGAGAGACTCTCAGCAAGTAATAAACTGGAGCCCCCAGGCGCTCTTTGCCACCTACAGGGTGAATAGACCTTATATTGGAAAAGCAGGAGACATGCAACACTATTTTTGATGTTAACAATTCAAAAAATTTTTAAAGCAATCTGATATTGGTGGGGTACATGCCGTTCTGTAATTGAATGCAATTGTGTTTTCTATTCTCGTCTGGGTAAAGCTGACCTTTGATTTGATTTAGTTCAAGCAATATTTCAACACTGCAGTGGAGCATTGCACGACCCCCCCAACCCCGGCCCCAGCTTACAGCCCAGCTGGGGCCAGGCCCCTGCCCTGGATGGAAACCAATGGTCTGCACACAGGGTCACAGCCTGGCTTTGACAGGTCTGGGAAAACTTTCTCACAGTAGGTGGAAAGTCTTCAAACTATGAAATGTTTAAGGCCTCAAACATAAACTTTTGATGAGTATACACAGAACAAGAATTGCAAGTGCTCAAAGATTTCAAGGGATTTCCATTTTGATGAAAAATGTTGACGCATATGTCATCAGATCTCTCAATAAGATGACACATGGGGTAGGTGGCTCAGGACAGAAAATGAAGTTTAGAGTTATAACCTCAACTTCAGCAGCTGTTTGAATGGAATGAGGGACTTCAGGCAAGAAAGGAGAAGTGGCTGTGAGTCACAGGAAGTTCGTGACAGATGGGCCTTGGGACACGTTACCCGTCCCTGTGCCTGTTACCCATAAAGCCAGGAAGGAGAGGAAGTCTGGCATTTCTGTTGGAAGCCCTCTTGTCTCCTTTCTCATCCCAGCCTGTTCAGACCCAGTGCCCTGTGACCTCAGGGAAGTTTCTGGCTTTCCAGTGCAGCTCTCTTCAGAATGCAATAAACAGCAGAGCACTTAAAACTAGAGCTCTGATCGGCCCCTTCCTCGCTGTGTTTTCTTAGGCAAGTTACTTAGCCTCCCTGAACTTCAGCGCCTTCATCTGAGTAGAAAAAAATAAAGCCGCCTGCATTTCGTGGTTGTGAAAATGCAGTGGACGAAGGCAGGAGACTAGACTTACCATGCGCTAAGTGCTTCCCCTTCTTAATTCATTTATTTGCTAAACCATCCCCAAGGGAGGTACTGTTATCCCATTTTGGGGAAACTGAGGTACAGAGATGTTATGGAATTATCCAAGAACAAGAAGCTGGTCAGCAGGGGAAGCAGGATTTGAACCCAGGCAGTCTGGCTGCAAGTTGGTTCACTAAACTATACATCCGAGGGGATATTTATTCCATGTTAATTTTATACCCCTTCCTTCAAATGCCAACCACAGCCAACTACCTTGCCCTGTCTCCACATTTGTCTGCCCCCTGGAATGCATGTCTTCTTGACTCTCAAAAATTAAAGCAGACTCAAAGGCCCATACCATGATTTCTAGGTATTACCAGCAAATCGACAGGCAGAAAACTATGATATTTTCGCTGAGTAAAGTCCAGCATAACATGCACAACCACCTGGGATTGAGCCCCATTAGAAAGGCCAAAACAAGCCAGATCTGCATCCTGAATATACAGAACATGGCAACTATGCCACCGACTCAACACAGAATCTAGCCAAAGTGATCGAAAAACGTAAGACCTGAATTACGTTGTTGGGACGCATATGGTGCTGCCCTGAAGTCAATGACGTGGGATGTTCTCCCTCTGAAGGGATAAATGCCAGCCCTAAGTTCTTTCTTGTTCTTTCCTGGCAAAGTTCTCACGAGGCTCAAAGGGCTCTACATCCTTCGAGAAGGCATTTGAGAAGCCCCTGAATGGGGAGGTCAGTTGTCACCATAATCCTCATCAGGGGAAGCTGACAAATGTTCCAGATCACAGCAAAATGCCATGTAGTTAGCACACTTTCCAACCTGAAAGAGCGCAGTTCTCATGGGAAGTGCCATTCACGTGCACCACAGGGTACATGCATAACCAGAAATGTGTAACTTGCCAGCCTGGGGCATGGCTGGAAGGCATCCCTCAACTGTCCCACCTACCCTTCATGGCCAGATTCCACAGATCCAGAAAATGATCTGTAATCCCAAAAAGCAACCTCTGGCCTTGTTGCTGTAACTTGGGACAGGGCCGGACACCTGGAAAACTAAGACCTAAGATTTTGGCTGAGTCCTACTCACAGGGGAGACTGGCAATCTGGCAATCTGCCACATCACAGAGGCCATGGCCCCATCCATATGGCATAGCTATAAAACATGGAGAAACTCCACAGGACCCACATAAACTCAGGAACTAGCCCCAGATCAGCATAAGCAATGGTGAGACTCATGTAGCCACCATGGGGGGACACAGCAGTTGACAAGAGCTCAGCAAATTATGAAAATGGAGGATGGGGGAGTTGAGGAACTTCCTAGAGAGGCTGAGAGGATGAACTACCCCAGAGAGACAAGAAGCTTCAGCCCCAGCATGTGCGTTTTCCCATCAGGGCTTCCAGAAAGCCCTGATTGCTATGCAGAAGTAACCACTCAAGTGGGGCCTGCATCCATGGGCCACCTGAGTTGAAGAGGAGCCCGCAGTCAAGATCCCAGGATCTGGGAGAAGAGCAAGCATGAGGACAAAGTGGATGCCTGAGCAGAAAATGCTCAGCAGGATTCAGGGTAACGAGACCATTAGGTATCACTAAGCAATGCACTCGAAGTCGCTGAAAAGGAAGAAGAGTAGAAAAGACACTACAGAGCAAAGAACACCTCATTCTCCAGCCCCATCCTGATTCTGGAAGCACCAGTCCCACTAGAAAGGCCTTAGCTTGGCCAGTTTCTGCTGGTCACCCCACCTGGAAAGGACGGATTCATCAAAGCAGGGACATAGCGAGGCAGGTGGCTGTGAGTGGAGAGGGAGGCTGAAGGGCAGGGCCAGGGCCTAGGCTGAGGAAGGAGGCAGTTCTTCCCCCTCCCCAGGGCCCTGGCAGGAGCAGATGCAAGTTTGTGAGGCCCAGAACCGACACGATGCAGGGGCAGACTTTATAAAAAATACATAAATGCATTCCTAAGACTCCTCAGAGCAGGTTGCAAGGGGGCCATGAAAGCGACACTCTTTTAGTTTCCCAGTAAATGCGCATTACACCTCTGGGTTCAGGGTAAAGTTCTGAAAAATAAAATTTGTGGAAGAAAGAAGTTTAAGACTGCTTTAAGAATTTCTGTCACTAGTATTAACTTTGAGCCCTGCTAACCCGGGTTCATACAAAGGAATCAATTCTACTATTACATGTGCTGGATTTTTTAACTTTTGAAAGCAATTTCTCCTGACCCTTACAATACTGGATGAAAGAGAAAGGGAAGCTATTTTATTTTCTCTCGGCTTCATCCCACAAAAATGAACTGACTGCCTACCCTGCCTACCACTGTGCTGTGCCTGGGAAGGAACCATGAACAAGGTCCACGAAGGGGAGAGAGTCTAGTGGTCAGGCACAGAACTTGGTCCTGCCTGTCTTCCCAAGTTTCCAATATAAAGTATCTTTGGGTTGTTTTGCCAAATCTCAATTTTGAAGCAAGGAAACCTGAGGCCTAGAGAGCATGGCCAAGACCAAGGCCAAACAGCCGGGAACAACAGGGAAGTAGAACAGCTCAGACTTACTATGAGTCAGGCTAGGAGCTCTCTACCAGATCGCCACAGAAATCATCTCATTTAACCTTTAACTATCCTCAGGGTGGCTCATCTCCATACTTCAGGTAAACAAGAGCACCAGGAAGATCAAAACTCAACCAAGGTTCATACTTACTGAGAAATAGAGCCTGAATTTGTTACCAAAACAATCTTTACACAGGGCTCAAAACTCTTTTGCTTTTACCAGTATTTTCCAGTCTTCAATCATTTACAAACTATTCTTACAAATTTTACCATATCCACATAAGATGATGTTTTCTTTAATTATTTTTTCCTATTTAACATCCTTTCAATATCTATGAAACTGCAATCTGATATAGGATGGGATTAACAGATACCATCCATGCACTGCCTGCAATCATCTCAGATATCAACCAGAACTCACTCAAAGAAACATTTGTCTTTGTTGATCTCCATCTCACAGGGTAAGAATCTAGACATTTCTAGGGTTTCTGAAAATGGGTCCATTTTTTGCATTTCCTTGGAGTTGCAATCATGAACAGGCATTTAAGAAGAATTGAATACTACTTACACTGACTCCCAGACATCAATGGGATGTCAACCTTGTAGTTGTTCTCTGGTTCAGAAATAAGATGACCAGAAAGTTCAGCAAAAAGTTCCAGTGTTGGGAAAACGTGATTAGCCACCTCTGGTAGCCTTCTTCCCTGGACTTCTCATGAATACAACTTCCAGAACAACTAGAAGATTTGTCTATGACTTAATTCTTAACAACTGGAGGCCTTCCCAAATGGAAGATCATCACAACAGCACATGACAGCACTGTAGAAAGGGAACTGCATGGGGCACCAAGGGTTGTGCAAACTTGAAGAAGTCACCTCCCCTTTCAGGATCAGATTATACTCCAGAACAGTAGCCCCACACTGTTTTATACATCTCTCTATCTCAGCACCCAGAACAGTGATGGACATGGTTGAATGACTGAATCAATCAAGCCATTTATCTATAAATGAATTAGTTTGCCTCAGTCTCTTTCAATAAATGGAAATAAAATGATGTTTGAGTCCAGCAAACCATAAGACTAGAAGAGAGTATTTGAGTAGGGGCTTCCATACCCATAATCATCCAATGGATTCAGCAGATGCAAGCTGAAGAGAAAAAAAGATAAATCTTCCTAGTGGATCACAAAAACAGGATCCAGTGGCACCAGGACAGGTGACTAGATAGGCCAGCAGTTCTCTAAGATTCAAGGGGTAGTGTCCAAAGGGTTTGATAGTCTTCAGGCAAGCCTCAAGTCTTGGTCCCATAGTTATCAATGACTTGAATGAGAACAAGGAAAATTATTCATCAAATTCCTAGACGTCAGGAAACAAGCAGCAACAGATGTAACACATGGCAAAGTCAGAATGTAAAATAGTCTGGGTAGGATTAAATGGCATAGGGAATCTAAATATGGAAATTAGAAAAGATACATATTTTCCCTTTAGTTAGAAAAATCAGCAGCACGATTTAGAAAGGGAGACCAAGCAACTTGCAATTGTCTTTTTAAAAGAATCTGCCATTTTGGTTGGTCGCTCATGGGTTATGAGTCAATGGGAGCCGTGAATGCCAGAAAGCCTAATGCAATCTTAGATTGCATGAACAAAAGTACAGCACTCAGAACAAGGGAGCCAAAAATTCCTTTCTCTTCCACACGAGAATACTTTTGTAATTTCTGGTAAATTACAGACATAAACACACAGAGACATCATCAGAGAACACAGGCAGAAATTTGGGAGGAAAAGTACTCCAAGAAAGGAATGGAGGACATTTAGCCTAGAAATATCAAAGGCTCTAGGAAGAAAGGGAAAAACAGTAGAGCTGTCTTCAACTTTTCAAGGAAAATAGAATTGAACTTGTTCCCTGGAAATGATAACATGAGAGTGAATATTTTCTGACAGAGCTGTTGACACCAAAATGAGCTACCTTCTGAAAGGTAGGTCACTACTTCAGGAAATGATGTGTGCTAGAGAAGGTGAACAAGGGCAGAGCTCTGAACCAGATCATCTCCAAGGATCCTTCCAGCTCTGAGAGAAATGGTACAGAGGGTGAAGCCCATCAAGCTAGGACCAGGGTGTCAGAGCAGATAAACACAGGCCTGAAGGGTTCCCCAATGCAGGTTCTCTCTGAAACATAGAGGGTTATTCAAAATCAGCAAGAGTTTACTGACTTCCTCTAGGAAGAAAGAAGTAGCAATTCTGTGCATTACCCTCTAGAACTGAGATCTGAAAGAAGATGGTAGGAACTGAAGAACTAGCTACAGGGGAGTAAAGGGGACAAGATGGAGGAGAGGGAGGGACATTCTCTCTATATAGCCATGCATTCTCTTCTCCAACCTAACTCATGTCTCCAATTGCTCAAAGGAGAAAAAGAGTTCTGTTTCTAAGGCAGCCTCCACTAGATCTGAAACTACTGGATGACTCAGGCCATCAGACAGTTTCAACAGTCCCAGGGGTTGAGGGGCAGAAGAGCCCAACCAGATGGTCAGAAAGGCATCACTGTCATCTAAGAGTAACATGGGCTGCTGCTTACTGAGCTTCTCCAATGTGCTAGACATTGTGTTGGGTTTTACATTGTACATTGCAAGGCAGATGTTATTTTATAGCTGTGGAATTAAGTCTCAGAGAGGTCACATGTCTTGGCTGAGATGTCAACAGTCCAAAACAATCATAGCTCATATTCACTGAATATTTCTTAGGTACCAAATGGTGTTTTCAAGCAATTAAATGTTTTATCTCATTTATCCCTCCTAACAACCCTAGATAGGGTCTCTGTTATCTCCATTTTACAGATAAGAAAAAGTGACCCAAAAGGGGCTAACCAACTTATTTGCAAAGTCACATAGCTACAAAGCCAAGTATGCTCACACTCTTTCCTCAGCAGCATACCATCTCTGGGTGGTGTAAGAAATAACCCAGTTCTACTCATGGTCAACCGGATAGGGACCCTTAAGTAGATCAGGAAGGACTGAGGTTTTGACCAGTAGCCCACAGGTCAAGGAAAAACACCCAGGGTGACCTAGCCATACAGCCAGCAATGGTACAGTGGGAAGCCACTCACAGGTGACCCGGGGGCCCAAGTACCGCCACATTTCCCCACTGTGAAGCGACACCTCCTCTGTACCACCGTCAAGACAGCTTTGCTTTCTTTTGTCAGCAGGTCCCACTTTGCCACTGCCTCTTCTGTCCAAGGAAAGCATAGCTCTGTCTGTCCAAGAAAAATCTGGTTTAAACTCTAGTGCTATACCACTATACACCATTTCTTCATTTACCAAATGAATCACAAACTGGGAGTCCTTTCAGCAAAGGTCAGTTTACTCCATTCCCTCCTCAGACAACAACAAAAAAAGGGTAAAGTACCTCCCTGGAGCAGAAGTAGCAGTTGGCCCATGCTAGGCAGCAATCAGAACCACCGCCCATGGTGATAACGAAAAGCAAATCCACTTTCACTAGACTTCATTATCACCTCTGAATCCTCCAGATCATCATGCCATTCTTGCCTGCACCCAGCGGACTGTTCTCACTGGCCTCTGTCCCATGGCAGGCCACAGCCTGGGAGGTTGCACTGTGACTTCTGCAGCCAATGCCTGGGTCAGCAGACCGCCTGCTCCTCTGACACTTCAGGGCATGCAGTAAACTGCCTGGGCCCTTACCAGATCAGAGGTAAAGATTTCACTTTTTAAAGATCAGAGTTCAAACGCCTAACAGACTAAATCAAATGACTACAGGGAAGATGAATTCCATTTTCCTTTTAGAAATAAACACTAACTTTCACTTACCTGTATCAAGTTCAACTCTCATTGCTTATATACACAGAAGTATCCCCTGTCTATAAATCTGTCCATGCATAGCAACCATATGGCCCAACAAAAAAATAATATCTATACAGTTGGCAGCAACCTGCACCCTGAACTGTCCCTCATACCAAGCCTGTGCCATTCCTGTCTAGGGATTTTTCTTGGCTTCCCAGAGAAGGCCAGTGCATTCACTGCAGCAAACAGATTCCCTAGTTTTGTTCCCAGTGCTTCCCTCAGCTCAGAGAAGCCCTAGCACACAGCTAGTGATGAGAAAAAGCTCTCAAGGAAGACCTAAAAGGAACAAGTCCCAGGTCAGCAGGGCAGGCCAATGTTCAATTCCAAAGGGATGCACAGGAAGGCTTTGCTTACTTGGACTGGAATTCTTGATCTGCTGTAATGTCCTCAGAACTTTGTGTATGTCTTTCATGCTGGTGTCTTTCTGGCTGTATAAAAGAAGTCTCCGAGCATCTGAGAACAGGCGAGACACACTGTAAAGAGTGCAAGAAAAGTAGAAAAACCCTGATTAGGCCAGTGCCTCTCCCACTTTAAGAACATGACTACTGTGTCCATCTGCCCAGTCTGGTTTCCAGGACCTCTACTGGACAATCCCACCCACTACCCTGGCCAAGCCTCAATGACAACCTGGACTCCCACCCACCACCCTGCCTCAGATGCCCTTCCCATGACCCAAATCAAGCTCAAAGGCTCAAAGGCCAGCTCATCTCTCTCTCTCTCTCTCTCTCTCTCTCTCTCTCTCTCTCCACCACACACACACACACACATACAAACACACAGACCAGCATGCCCATGGGTGCCTCCAGGACAGACTTATCTACAAGGCACAGTGAGCCCATGATAATCTTAAAGTCTCATGAAAATGATTTCACTTTTTATAAAGTCAAAATTAAAAATAAATATAGCAAGAATGCACACACAGTCATGAATCTACCCTGGATTATATTTGCTTTTATACTAACAGTCATAAAATATAATTTTTAATAATTTTGTATGGAAGAAAGGACCCATGAAGGCTCCAAAGCCTGTGGTCCATGAACCTTATAATGTGGTCCTGCCAGCCCCAGCTGCTGCTCCCCCAGAATTGTCTTCAAGGAGGTCCTTAGTACACTCTAATTCGTGTCATGGTTCCATATATTTGAAGAATCTTCAATGGCTTGTTTGGCAGATGCTTATTAATCTCATGCTTATGTCCACACTGAAGCCAGGAGCCAAGAATACAAACCCAAGGCAGCATCCTGTGCTCAGGATCTCCTACCCAAGAAAGAAAGACCTGCAGACGCAGTGGCATTACCTCCGAGCAAAAGAGGTAAGAGCACGGATCTGAGGACACCGGAAAGGGCTCTGCCAGTCTGAAGCTCCTTGGAGTTCACATCCCTTCCAGGGTGCATCTTTGTGCCTGCCCCTGCTCCCTAAATCCTAGAACCATCCCTTCCAGATGTGTAGTAAATCTGCTGAATGAACTGGAGCAGGTGCACGGTGTCTCCCTTCACTGCTCACCAGTCTGTGTGCAGAACAGCCTCCACCCAGACAGCTGAGGTATGTATCACTGCTACTCCAAGAAGGCATCAGAGTCGGGTTCACGGCCTTAAATCCTGGCAGGCAGCCTCCCTTCCCTCATTCTGCAGACTTTTCCACACAAACCTTTACAGAAGCAACTTTGCTCAATTCCAGCCATCCATAACCCTCCAGAGAACAAGAAGGGAAGGATAAGTAGTAACTGACAAGTCTGAGAAAGAAAGCCTGATCCGGTACTTACATGGACTTGTTAAAGTTTCCAACAACCCCTGGAGCCTCACCAGGGGTTGGGTAACGGAAACAGGGGTTGTTGGCATTACAGATAATCCCCTGCAACCAAGGAAGTGTTCCCGCGGAGGGCATGGCTTTATTTGGAAAGTGACCTGTTGAAATCGAGGAGAAGAAAAACACAGGGAGAAACATTAATTCCTTGAAGCCATTTTGAGACTCCCCCCACCCAAGGCTCTGTCCCAATTCTGTGGGTCCCATTCCCCTTATCCCAGAGACCTGCCTCCTCTGGATTAATCTGACCCTGAGCTGGAAACCTGGTATCAGTAATAGTTCTCAATCTTTGTGGTATCATCTGTAGAGTGGGATTCAGGACACCAGCCTTGGAGAAGTGATGAGCGGGATAGATCAGACCATGTGCAGAAAGTGCCTGACAAGCCGCAAGTGTTTTGCCAGCATTTCTCCACCTCAGACCACCAGCTTTATCTCTCAGAGACTCAGAGGGCCCCTGGGGATGACCTAATCCAATTTCTTCACACTCTGAGAGGAAACTATAGCAAGACAGAGAACCAATGAAGAACACTTGAAGAGTCAGCAAGCACAGCTGGGAGCAGAACCTTACACCTCCATGATTCCAGTTCCAGCCCTTCCTCACACTGTGGCCTCCTTGGTAAACTAGCCCTTCTTAGTTGTCTCTGGTACTCTCCTGGTTTGCCAAATGTCTGTCAGTTTCCTCCTCTGCCAGCTCCCAAACTTCTCAAGGGCACCTCGAAAACATGCTGACTTGGGGTCAGATGTCATCTGTGAAGCTACTTTTGTTTCGTTGCTGTTGTTCTGTCACTTTTCAAAACAAGGAGGCCCCATCCTCCAGGTGAACTCCTCACCCACCTCTCCCTTCATGGTGGGAGCTTCCTACAAACAGGATGATGGGTCATGGGGCATGTCTGGGCTGGCTCCGAGGCTTCAAAGGCACAAGGTGGCATGTGGCAGTCACCCATGGGTGCCCTGGATCAGGAGCTCTTATCTCAAGGACCTATTCATGTTTGAACAGAAAGACCATGGCACTATCTTTCATCATATTCCCAGGATTAACTGTGACCCCAAAGAGTTGGCAACCATTAAGAACCACAGCTTTTAGGTAGTGAAGAGCTTGCAGTTTCACAGACTTCTGGATTGACCAACTGGGATTCACACTGAGACCCTGCAACTTGCTAAGCA
The DNA here is from genome assembly GCF_902686455.1 of Sciurus vulgaris. NCBI lineage: Eukaryota > Metazoa > Chordata > Mammalia > Rodentia > Sciuridae > Sciurus > Sciurus vulgaris. The sequence continues at coordinate 62,763,793 of NC_136476.1, forward strand.
ACAACTTTGGTCAAGTCACTGACAGACTCTCTAAGCCTTAGTCTTCTCAACTATAAAATGGTGATAAAAATCCATGTGCCAAGTATTACATGAGCTCTTCTAGGTAAAGTACTTCTGCAGAGTGCCTAGCACAGAATAAAAGCTCAATGAATGTCTGTGCGGATTCTGGAGGTCCTGTGCCTGTGGTGTGAGCCTATAGTAGTAGTTCCTCTGCTATTGCCCAGCCAAAATACTCCTTCAGTCTCACGGCTACCATCTTCCTCCAAAGTAGGCCCCTCATTTGTTTTATTCACCCTTCTATTTTCATGCAAATGGGCTAACACAGCCTCCCCAGAAGTTAACCCAAAGCCAGAGCTTGCTGCACTTGGCATGTCAGTATTAGGGGCCGTCTATCTTTCTTCTGTCCATACTCCAACCAGAGAGAACAACATCCAAAGCAAGAATCCAATTGCTGCAGTCACTCTCTGCAGGGACTCTGGCCTGTTGAACATTTACTCAGTTAATCTCTTTATCTCCCTGTTAACAGTTCAAGGAAAACCAAACAAAGCCCCTTGCCTAAGTCAGCTGCTCCTCATTCAGAGATTTATGTAATCCAACCAAATACTCCAAGAACCAAGGGATTCTCCCCTTTCAACTCCAAAAGATACGGAGCTAAGAACAGAGGTTCAGCCAAAGGCAGCACAGGGCGGTGAAGGTATTTCCGGCTGCCCTTCCATGGGAAAAGCAAAGGCCCTTCCTTGCATGTTGTCTCCCATCTCATTTGCAAACAAAGCAAGACAGGACTAGGCACTAGGTGCACAGGATGACAGCATAAAAAACTGCCAGGACCCAGGGAAGTTATTGGGACCTTGAGGACTCCCACTGCACCGAAGTTTATGGGGAAGAACTGTACACCAGTCCTTTGTTCCCAAAGACAAGACATCTCCACACACTTCACCTTAACTTTCATCTCTGTCCTTCCAACTAGGTCCCTGAGAAGGTGGTGAAAGCAGGAAGTAGTCTGCAAGAAGTGCATGGATGGATGGGAGAGGTCTCATCTGTCCTCCCTATGTCCAAGAATTCTACAGATTTCTAAAAATCTATAGTCTGGGGTCAGAGGGATCTGGGTCAGAACTCAACAACTTACCCAAGATCACAACCCCAGTGCAGGGGAGAGGCAGCATCCCAACAAACCCCAATTTGTGGGTGCCAAAGTCTGTGCTATTTCCATTCCACTACCTTCCCTGTACGTGATTATTCCAGAAAGGGAACTGCCTAGGGGACGAAAATGCTGAACTTGCCCTAAAACATACTTCTGCGGGGCTAAGGGTAATGCTTACATAAAATCAAATATCCATGTGCTAATCAATCAACAAAAACCTCTGAGATTCTAAAAGAGACAGCAGAATTACCTCACAGGCTCATAAATGGAGGACGGATTTCATTACATGGGCCACTCCTTTTTTGGTGAAATAAGATAATCATGCCTGGGGGAAAGTTCTTGAGGCTTTGTTGTTGTTGTTGTTGTTGTTGTTGTTGTTGTTGTTGTTTTGGTGTGTGTGAGTGTATGTGTTTAACTTGAATATTATGATGTGTATTAGCAAATTAGCATGTAAATAACTGCTGCTCTGTGCTGTGAAAGCGATGGGGCCAGACCAAGAGACACAATTAAAAGTAGCCTTGGCCTCCACAGCTTTCCTAGAAAGAACAGAGCACTATAAATCTGTGGGTCTTGGTGGGAGGTGTAGGAACGGTTGGCTAGTGGCAAGAAAAGTCCCTGAACAGTGAAGCTGAGGTCTCAGCTGAATGCATACGTAGATTTGGACTTTCCTGCAGTGTCAATCCATTCTTTGAGCCCTGCCACAGAAAAAGACTACGGCTGTCGGGTGATAACACTGACAACAGTAATGTGAGAGAGGTATTGTTATTCCCTCTTTTACAAGAAAGTAAAGTTACTCGCTCACCATGTAAGTCTAGTCAATGCTGATGCCAGGATTCAAACCCAGATAACCTTGCGTTCTTCTTCATCACTATTCTATTTTTCCCCACTCACCATAAAGGGCCATCATTCAAATCATGAGACTGAGAGATGACCTGAATTGGATTGCATTTCCGTCCTTATTAGCAACTCCCTGCACCTGTGTGAGCCCCAATTTACTCAGCAAGAAATTAAAATGAATGATAATAAAGTCTAGGAGGTTGTTATGAGAATCAAATGAAATAATGTCAGTCAAATTGAGATGTTCTGCACAAAGGCCGCTTAAAAATATGTGTTCTATAATTTTAAATTGTGCGTTTCAGACGTTAATACACATGATAAAGACCAGCAGGACCAGATAACAGCAGTATCAAGGTTTGGCCTTAAGAGTGCTTTTTAATCACCACTTTCTGAACACTCTTTAAAGTTACTTTATTTTCATGATTTAAAATGTATGAAACAGATGGTAGCTATTGTTATTACTATTATCATTATTCACTAGGGATCAAAATCAAAATATTAGACACCTAGATTTTCTGCTCTAAGCTATTTTTGCTGTTTCCTAGAGTCTTTGGGAAAGATAAACTCAGCCCATGTTTACTGCCTGAATTTTACATGCCAGAAGTGAGTCTCAGGCATGACCCACAGTTACTCACATTCATGTTGTTCATAAGGTGGGTAGCTCAGCCGAACAGAGATTAGGATCAGGAAGATAAACAGAGGCCAGGCCACTTCCAGCAAGAGCTGACACTGAGTAAGAAGTAAAACAGAGAAGTGTGATTTAAAAAGTAATATGGTACCCAACACTACTGGCTCTGAGAAATCCACAGAGAAATTCATTAACAATTAATCCACTTCTCCAGCTTCTCCCTCCCTGAGCTTTAATAACACTGAACTGTTTGCAGTTCTCACCTTGTAACATACCATTCCACACCTGTATGTATGCCTTAAGTCAGGAAGGATGCTTCCTGCCAGCTTCATCAGGCTCACATCTACTATGTCTTCAAGACTCAACCAGGCATAATATCCTTTACCAAATGACAGTTGACAAGCCCAGTTTCTGGGTTCCCCCAGTAACCCAAGTACATTCCTCCCACTGCATCGCCACAAGTTCTTAAAATCATCTGTTTCTACCACTGGCTTTCCCCCCACCTTCCCCACCACCACCACCACTGCCATAGCCTTAACATCACACTGGGAACATTTTTCATTGCAAAAAATACTCTCATAAAATATGGCTCTTAATGGCCACTTGATATTTCCATTCTCTGACAAGATCATAATTTAACCTTCCTGCTACTCGTGGTACTTCAGAGTGTTTAACAGGGGTTTCGTTTTGTTATTTGTTGTTTGCTATTTCAAAATTGACTTTTAATTTCCTAAGACCTTTGATATGGTTTCCATTAAACTCATCATTGAATCTTCTTTGGGGAAAGAAATACAAGATAATAACCATGTATGTTCTAGGGTGATAAGAACACTTGTGACATTTTTTTAATGCTTTCTTATGTTTTCTAAATTTTCCATAACAAGCAGTATTAATTCTTTAATGAAAAAAAAAAAAAAAAAAAAACCCCACTGTTACCAGAAAACTAGAGGGCAAGTGAATCCATCTCCGGAAGAAAATATGCTAACTGTGGGGTTCCCAAGGCCAAGGTGGGGCTGATTTTGCTAAATATTTCTATAAATAATCCCCAAAAGGCAAAACACACTGAAATGTCCATGCTTGCAAATGACATTCAGCCTTTTCCCTTGTATTTTGTACTAATTTTTTATTAATGTCTTTTTATTTCATACTAATTTTAAGTCACTATGCATTTATATCAAAATATGTTGTCCCCCTTAAATACCTACAACTTTTATTTGTCAGTTATACCTCAACAATGCTGAAGGAAATAAAACTATTTCCTTTCTGCCAGAACAAAGCCTTGACTCTATAAAAATATATGTCTCTACCAGCTGAGCTGGAAGTCCCTCCTCTGGAAGGGACTCAGGTCCCCAGGTACTCTGTGCCTTTATCAGCACTTGACACAGCAGGGCCCTATTTATTTAGGAGTTTCTCCCACAGTGTCACTCTCTTCTCATTAAGCCTGCCACATGATAAAGGCTTAAAAGTGTTTCTTGGGTAAGAAAATGAACTGAAGTTTATAAAATGATGATGGAAACATAAATCAACTGAGCCCTTAGGGAAAGCGATGTGGCAATATGTATTTAAAAGTCATACTTAGCCCCTTTGGCCAAATAATATTCCTGGAAATTCATCCTAGGGACGTAAATTTAAATCAAAAAGCTACATACATCAAGTTATTCATTGAAACATTATAATTGCAAAATATTGGAAACAACTTAATTGCACAGCAATAGGGAAGTGATTAAATTATTGTACATCTACTTGGCAGTATATTATGCAGTCATTATAACAATGTTTATGAAACAGACACCATTAACCAAAAATAAAATTTAATAAAAAAGGACACAAGCATTCCAAGCTCACAGCTAAATACAACACTTACAAATATTAACAAAGATAGGAATAAAACTTTTAAAAAAGGACAAGACTGGAAATAAATTCAGAAAATGAACCTTGAAGAAAATAAAAGTAGAGAGAACATGAGTAAGATAAATAGTCATCAACCTTGAAGCTCCGAAGCTACCATTTGCACTTGTAGGATAAACAGAAGCTACTCTTCATTTAGAGCCCTATATGTACTGGGCATATTTTCTACAGATTATTTCATTTAGTCCTCAGAACAACCCTGTGAGGTAAGAACCATTACTGTCTCCACTTCATAGGGCTAAGGCTCAAGGAAGGATGAATCACAGAACCTGTGAGCAACAGAGCCAAGATTAGTGGCCAGTTCTGTCCATCTCTAGCTCACATAGAATCCTATTTGATACTGCAGGTGTCTCAAGCAGGAAACGGCCCCACTAGGTGGCAGGGACTAAAAACAGCAGCAGGTTCCACAGACAGAAGATGAATTCACAGCTTGCAGATTTATAAAAGGTACAGCCAATACTGAGCACCTACTGTGCATTCAGGGATTTTTGTGTATCTCGTCTTCAACATTTAATCCATGATAAGACCGTGGGGTAGATTGTATCATTACTATTTAGAAGTGAAGAACTAAGGTTCAGAAATCTATGAAATCAGAGCCTAAAAGGAGACTGCACCAACGTTTGAATTTACGTTTCAACGTTTGAACTGACCCCTACGTTTGTGCTCTGGTCATGCTGTCATGCTCCCGTTCACTGAACAACACTGGGAACAAATCCATTTTAAGATCTGCCCCTTAAGTGGAACCCTGCACTTGCCAGTCCTGCAGAGCACTGATCTGACCCAATGAATCAGGCCTTATGTTTCTGGACATCTCTGCAGATCCACATCTAGAACCCTGTAGAGCAGCAGATGCTCAAAATATGTTGGTTACTTGAAAAAATGAATGGACCTTCCCCATGACACTGTAGCAAAAGGCACAGGAAAATCTTACAAACCATGTCAGTAGCTAAAGCCAGTGCAGATCAGGCAAAGAGGTAAGATTAAGGATAACAATAATAATGGTCAATACTTAAAATACATCTCACTATGTACCAATCAGTATGCTACGTGCTTTGCAAATATTGACTCATTTAATCTTCAAACTCAATTAGTAGTGTTATTATAATACCCACTTTATAGTTGAGGAAACTGAGGGTCAAGGAGTGAATAAATTGCCCAAGAGTACAAGATTAGTAAGTAGCAGAGCTGATGTTCAAAGTCAATTGACTTAAAGAGACCCTGATCACAGCCACTATGCACACCAACCTCCTTAGGCCCTCTGCCTCCCTACGTCCAGAATGTGTAGACCCCTGATCTTTCAAAGCCCTGATGAGCAGAGACACTAACATGCACTGATAAGGTGACTAAAGACACTGCCACCAATATCCACATCACCCAAATGAGGGAACTCATGAGACAAAATTCAGTCCCTTTCTCCCTTACCTCTAAAAACACTTCTATCATTGAACACAGAACTCACCTTCCAAGATCAGGGGATGTTCTGGGTGTTTCTTTTCCTAATAGCCTCCCTCTAGAGGGCTGCTTCAGGAATGCAGTTCTTGCTCCACTCATCGAAATCAGGTTTCTCCTCCACCACTAACCTTAGCACTTTTAGTAAGCACAGGCCATCATGAATAACTTAGAAATAAAAGCTGACCCTTTACCATAATAAACTTACATAGAAAACTCTTAGGTCTTGCTTTGGTACACCACCAAACTCCACACCTCCCCTCCATGGAGTTGGGAAGATGAGGCACACTATTTCCAAAAGAGGTTTGTCACCAAAGTCCAAGATGCCCTGGGGAACGCCACAGCTCCACTGTGTACTTCCCATTGATAGTCCTCAGGATGATGTGGGGCTGCCTTATCAATAGTGGTGCCACTGACGTTTTGAGCCTGACAACTGTAGTGGGAGACTCCTACTAACTGTAGAGTGCTCAGCAGCATCCCTGCCTCTACCTCTACATACCAGCAGCACACAAACACCCGGATTGTAACAATCAGAAATAGTCTCCAGACGCTACCAAAAGCCCCAGGGTCGGGAGGGGGATTGCCCCTAGATAAGAACAACTGCTCTACAGTAACTGTAAAAACTAAATATTTCCTGTAAAGGATTGAGGACAGAGTCCAGCTGGTCATGACTATTATCATCATCATGTTGTTCAATATGCATCATGCCATTTTTGAATCCTCATTCAGAACTGTGTCAAGACCTCACACACTATGCATGTTCACTGTCCCGAGTGTTCACTGCTGCTGGTTGCAGAAGTTCATATACCATAATTCAGTCACTTTGCCAAAGCATTTAGCTACCTAGCCTGAGGACAGTCACGGCACTCTTAAATTCTCAAGATTTATGCATATTAATTCAAAGTTGGGCACAGCAAGGACCACGTTTAAAGAATACAGAAACCAGTGGAATAAAGTTTGGCCTTAGGCAAAGGTCTCCTGAATAATGGAAGCCCAAAAAATTCCGTTCATGCTGAAAAAAGAAATCACTGTTTCTTGGTACTGAGTTGAAAATGCTTGAGATTTCAATGGGGCATGAAACAAGAAACAAAAAGAATATACATCAGAAATGCAGAGATGAAAATGTCCTTCCCTTTACAGCATCTAGAAGAGACCACAAAATGGACTAAAAATCTGCAACTGAATTGAAAACGGGTAAATTAATCAGAACCAAGGTAAATCTAAATAATGGTATTGCTGTAGGCCTGTGATAATCAGCTAAATTAATACTATGTGACAGGAGGAAAAATATTACTATTCACAATAAGAACAGACACATAAACAGAAAAGCTACACATTCACTTAATGCTAAATATTCCAGAACTTTAGTGAGGTAAATAAAGGAAGATGGGACTTAATGAGAGCTGAGTCATGCTACTTGATGGGAACATTTAATATCCAAATTTTCCAAGCCAATTTATAGACTTAACACGATTTCACTTAAAATAGTGATAGACATTTTTAGAACTTCATATGGTAATAAGATCAATGAGAAAAAGAAATAGATGAAAACACCAACGGATATCCTAAGAGGCCAAATAAAAGGAAAGAATAAGACAAACTCCCCCAGGTATCAGAATGGTCACCAAAGTAAGGGCACTCCTTTGGTTATCTTAACACACAGGTAACAAACACCTGTCAACCAAAGAATAACTCCAAAATAGACCCCTGCACAGATAAGGGTCTATGAATGTCCCCAAATTAACTCCACTACGAAAGCAACAGGGACAACACTATATGAATGTAAGGAAAATTTAATATTAGACCCATTTCTAACACTGTATATGCTTCAATGAGATGTGGGAAAATTGAAGTGCAATCTGAAAGATCAGTGCTATCAGATCAGTGCTATCAGATCAATGCAATCAGATCAAGGAAAATACAATTTCTAAAACCAGGCCTGCCCTCCTGGAACTATAGAGCCTGATACATTGATGATGGATTTTTAAATTGGTTCTATCCTTCGGAAGGACATCTGATCATACACTTCAAGGGCCGTTTCCCTTTGTCCCAGTAATCTTAGTTTTGAGATTTTAGCCTAAGGAAATAATATAAAAGTAAGAAAAGTCTATGTGCTTAAAATCTTAACAGTAATTTATTACTGGAAGCAAATTAAATGTTGGTAATAGGGTTTGAACTTATAAATGAAAACTGCATTGACGGCTTACTATACAGTCATGTGGAACATAAATGGTATCATCTCATGATTGGAGCCAAAGATACAGCCGCTCCTTCTAGTAACTTACTAATAGTACTTTCTTCACCTGTGAAACAGACGTTGCAATGCATACCTCTCAGAATCACTGTGAAAATTGAGATATAATAGGTATAAAAGCACTTCCAAAACTACCAAACATGGCCTACACTCAGGAATCATTATCCTAACCATGAAGATTATTTAGGAACATGGGATCATACACACCAAATAACATTAAAGAAGAAAACAGAGCATAAAATGCTATGTAATCATTAATTACTTCCTGGGACTCTCCTCATTCAAGTTCCCTTAGTGCCAAGAACCACAAGACTGATCCTAGAGGTCACCGCCTGCCTACCTCAAAGATTCCTTGTGAACCTAAAATAAAATCAGCTATCCTTTCCCAGCTACAAGGCCTTGTATGATCTGGCCCCACCTATACCCATTCCATCCCTGGTCAGTTTTCCTTCATTCCACCAGTGCCACTGATTTCTTTTGGTTCCTTGATCCAAGAACATATACCCCCGCCCCAGTCTCTATGCCTGGAATGCAGGGGCCCTGATCTCAGAACCCCTGATCATTGGCCAGCACTGCTGCTCAAATTTCAGGACTCTATCTAGGCTTGACCTTTCATTCTAAATGAAGTCCCTACTCCCATTAGTACCATAGTTTGTCTGGTTATTTCCTTCATAACACTGATCACAGTTTTTAATTTTATATATATATATATATATGATATACATATGTATTTGGAAGGGTCACCAGGTATTGAACTCAGGAGCACTTGACCTCTGAACCACATCTCCAGCCCTATTTTATATTTTATTTGGAGACAGGGTCTCACTGAGTTGCTTAATGCCTCACTTTTGCTGATGCTGGTTTTGAACTCACGATCCTCCTGTCTCCCACCTAATTAATTGATTCCTTTTTATTAAAAGAGTGCCCAAAGAGTAGTACCTCTAAGTTACACAAACATTAGAACTGTCTATTTTCCCATCCACATGACTGATCAGATCTAATTTTTAAAATTAATAGTAAAGGAAAAAGGAAAGAGACCACAGGGGCCACCCTCACTCTGTCCCACCTGTTCCATGGAGACCTTGGCCTCTGGCTCAGCCTAATACCAGATAAAGAGCCTAAAAACTCTGAAGTCCTTCCCCATTCCTGTCCCAAACCCTGTTTGTACTGAATGACTGCCACCCACACAAGCTAACTGTTACTTTGAACCCAAACTGAGCTTTGCACCTAACTTTCGCAACTCAATTCAATGTATCCTTCACCCAACAGAAATAGTGGAAAACTAAGCTGGCTGATGGTCCTCATGAGTCTGCACAATGGAGGCCCAGGACAGGGGTCCCCTGGACACATCAGCAAACAAGGACACTGAGAAGAGCCAAGCCACCTTTTAACAAGGTTGCTCTGGGGTGTACTGCTCAGTTCTAGGCTTTAACATGTTCTTTCTAATTCTCCTGGAAGCAGCAAACAAGACCCCTGGCCCAGGAGAACCTCCTCAAGATCTGAAAATAATGGACCAGTAATACACTGACCACTCTTTCAGCCAATTCTCATTAATCATGACCCAAGTCCCAGGTTCTATGCTGGGCTCTAAGACCAAGTGTATGTGTACCTGGATCTCAGGTGCAGGGAAACATGGGATGATTTCCATGCATTGTGGGCAAGAGCTATCAGGCAGGTATCAGTCCGGGCTGGCTCTGACTATATGAGCTAACAAAGTGGCACCAAAACCCTTAGTAGGTTCCAATGTCTACACAATATAATGTAGAATCTTAAGCCAGGTAGATTGAGAAGTACCCACCAGTTAGAATCTCAGATTCAGGAACATAAAAACTTTTGTGCCAATAAAGCCAAGCCTACTAAGAAGGACCTGGCCTGTGGGGCAACCAGGAGATTCGTTCTGATGCTGTTTTCATGATGGACCCTCTCTGAACCCTAGGTCCATCAAGAATACAAGGGACAGGTCAGATCTTTTCAGCACCAGCTCTGACAATCTGAGCATCTGTGACTTGAAACCACCATTCTTTCTGATTCAGCAAAATGAATTTCCTTTAGAAATCATGAAGAGAAGCAACACAAACACTAGCAGGCAGTGGCATAGCGTCTCAAAAAGACCTTTGTGTCAGGGGATTGTGTTTCTACTTCCTTCTTCAACAAGAACTCTGCACAAATTGCCTTTAACTAAGCCTCCCTATCTCTCTAATCCTAACGCTTGTAAAGGCATAAGTAATACTGAGCAAAAGGCAACAAGCTCAAAACCAGTGTAGACTGGCCCAGGCTGGAGGACCCAACCCACATCCTGTTCTAGTATGCTCTTGATTCCTTTCCTGGTCAAGCACAGAGAAACTCTTCACCGCCATTTCCTCTTCCCACAAGCTGGGCACTGCAAGGGAAGGAAAGGACTGTGATAGATGGAATGAGAAGATCACAGCCTCTGGTCCCAGCTCAGGTGCTGCCCGGATGACCTGGGGGAAATCCTCCCTATGCTCTATGTCTCGGCTTTATCGCCTGTAAAAGCAGAAGTTTGAACTAGACTACCCTTGAAGCCCTGCCCCCTTTCACTTTTAATATGATTTTTTTTCATGACTCACTAATGGACACACCATGGCAAAGATAATTTCCCACCAAGAAGGTTGCTGCCACTAGGTTGAAAAGAAGCAGGGAACATGGACCCCATAGTAGCTAAGAAATGAGGATAAAGACAAACCTTCTAGAAAATGGAAATTCCACTGCCTGGGACCAACTGCAAGAGGCAAGAGTTAAGGCAAGGAAGAAGAAACTTCAAGAATTTGAATAGAGGATAGAAAAAAAAAATGATACTACTAAAAGGCAATCTGGCACAGTGGTGCAGAATACCAGCTCTGGAGTCAGATTATCTGGATATCAACCTTTCCTGCATTCCTTGTCAGCAGTGTGGGCCTCTGGCAAACTACTTAACCTCTCTTGTCTATCAAATCCCTCATAACATGAGAACTGACAGCTCTAACACGAGAAAAAAAACAGCACTTTCTGGGGCCTTAAAAGGAATAATCCAATTAATAATCCACTTCATGCCTGGCACATGGACACTCACTCTAAATGTTTGTTTTTATTATATTCATATGATGTTATGCATTATGTTTTACTACTATTTTGACTAAAATAGGAAACATCTGGAGAGCTAGTCCCTGCTCTCTTACTAGTGATCATGAGATTCAGGGTCCCCATTTGTAACATGAGAAGCTGAACAAAATCAGTGTTTCTCAAGTAGAAGTGGTATGCATACTTTTGGTGCATTATACTTGAGTTCTCTGTGAGAATTTTAAACATTCTGTGTTTTCATTTCAAGGGTCATCTAAACAAATCCTGATAAACATATCTGGATTTTCCGAATGCTTACTTTAAATCAAGTGTTGGCACAAAACTTCAAAGCCCAAGTTTATGTTCGTGCATACGATTGTGTTGGCACCAAGACTGAGAAAGGAACAGATGCAAACTCGATTTATGAATGATGGGATTGAACCAAATGAAAGTCAAATGATATCAAATGAAACTCATTCGAGTAGAAAAATGAATGGAGAATTGAATCATTAGCACACAGAAATAGAGACTGGCCAAACTCAAAAGGATCAGTGCACTGTACCACCCACTTAGGAACATATTCATGTTGCAGTTTATAATCTGTATTATAGCTAAGCAATGTCAGTTATCACATTTATGGTGCTAAATTTTAATTGTATTATTTTGCAATTTTGTTTGCATTTAATTTGTAAATATATATGGGTCATATAGTTGTATCACAGCCTATAAGGGTGTATATATTTAGTTTTACATACGAGCATAATTAAGTAACATTAAAATAGAAATTTAGTGAACACAAACTTAGTGACTTTTTTTGTTCTTTTAAAGAAGATCCAAGCATTATTCTACTTTGCAAAACACTGAAATAAATTCTCTCCAAGGTTCTTTACTGCTCTTTGAGTTTTTAAAAGGTGAACATTTGGGATATAGACAAGTTGAGCTTCATTAAGACAGTGAAATAGGGGTGCAGGCTTGGAATTTAGGAAATAGTTAGGACAGGAAAGAGAGATTTAGAAACCAACTACAGAGAGATGTAGCTAAGCCAGGAGGACTAGATGGGATCACTAAGGAAGGGCAGACAGAGATAAAGCAGCAAAGAGCTGATACCTGAGCTTCAGAGAGATGACCCTGCTTTTTAGCCCTCCTGTTTCTCTGGAAAAATATCAAGCACCTGTGCATTAAAGATGACCTCCTCAGGATTACTCAAGGCATTACTGACACATCTGAGAGGTGAGTGGCATAAGAATCCTCCACAGAAATAAGGCAGGCCTCAGTTATTAGATTCCTCCAGGCCTACAGTCAAAGTTGGAAGGACAGGACACAGTCTGATAGCAAGAGATCCAGGAAATGATCTCTAAGACCTGAGCCATTATCTCACTTCACTCCCAACTCCCAGAAATACAAGGGCCCATGATGTGCTCTTGGAGAGCCAGGAGACTCCCAGGGCTATAGCAAAAGGAAACAGTGGGGTGACCAGGGGCAATTGTCTGCCAGGTTTCAGAGGTCAGAACTCATGTGTCTAGGGGCTAGCACAAACCAGAGCCAACACTTCTGCCTGGCTGCAAATCTTCCCGCTGTGCTAAACCACAAGGCCACATCAGGATCACACAGTCCTGGGTCCACAAGTGCCAGATTCATTCAGTCTCTGTGAAAATCAAGAGCACTCCTTTCCCTCCCTCCTCCAACCCCCAACTCAGCACCATGGAGGAGAGCTGAGAGAGCCCCACAGAGAAACCCACACTTACTGTTTGTCTTCTTCTGAAAGTAAGGTTCTTCCATAGCAGCAACCTCAACTGAGGCCAATAAGCCATGTTACCTCAGCCAGCACCCAAAGCAACCTGCTTGTGGCTCAGGAGCCCTACAGGCAGTGGCCGAAGCTCACAGCAGACGCTGTGGCTGGTCATTAACTGAAAGATAAAGCAGAGGGGAGAGATCTGTCAGTTATTGATGCAAAGTCATACACCAATGAGGGCTGTAGCTCCAGCCCTCTCACCTGAGACCGCCAGAACCCAAGTCTACGTCAAAGCTGCTCCTCCATGGTCAGGAGTCCTGGACTCCAGCCTCGGGATTCTCCAGCAAACAGGGTTTCAGGATGTTTTCTGGCAGTAGACTGGGAGCTAGTCATTATGGTCTTAATCGTTTGAACTCCATTGGTGTGATCATTTGGGAATGAAAAATGCACTTAGGAAAATGGATTCAAGGGAGCAAACTTAGGTGATCAAAACACTGAGGACAGAAATGGCACACTGGAATCCCAGACTTGTTTCCCTGCTCTAAAAGTACCTCCCCTTACATAAAATGTCAGCAGCGTTGATAAATTTTGCCTCAAGCCTGGAAGTGACTATTATGCTATTTCCTAAAACTCGCTGCAGACAGAATTTTCATGTGGTCACAAAGTTGGGTCCTTCAAATGATAAATGGCACCATCAATAAAGCAGTTTCCCTGTCTGGAAAGCCTCAACGTGACTTTGATGACTGTGAATAAGCACCAAAGAAATGCCACCAATATCCGGCTCCTAGGTGATAAAGACAACCCGAGTGCTGCGTCTCTGTGGAAAGGAAACGACATCCCGTGGAGAAGCAGACACAGTCAGCGGCTGTGAAACTGACAAGCTCCTACAGCCGGGGCCCAGGTGTGCTTCTGGCCCTGCTCTACCTGCACCTGGGCACACAGCCTGACTACCCCTTGTCAGGTGTCACAGCTGCCTCCTTGGAGAAGGGTTTCACCATGCTGGGACAAGGAGTTCTCATAAACTGGAGATACAAGATTCTGTGTGTTCCAGCTGCCCACCGAACAGCTGTATTTATTTAATGCTGAAATAATCCCAAGTAGTTATGCTAACATTAAAGCTGAGAAAGGCAAAAAATGAAAAGTGAAGAAAAAAAAAAAAAGGGAGAGAGAGAGAGAAAGAGAGACACATGCACAGGTTAAAGTTGGACCCTGTCAGCACTTGGTAGTCATGAACCCTCAACAGAACCAGAAAACAGCTTGATTTATGAAAAAATAAATAATGTTTGTGGCTTCTAGTGGCACAGGGGCAGGGTGGGACACTAGGCAAAAGGAACCAACAGCAAAAGGAACTAAGAATGTACCAACCACTTAGGGATCTGAAACAAAAAACTGGACTGAAAATCCTTGAGTCCAGGGAAGATCTCAGTGCAAAGGTCACCCTGCAATAGGGTTTTGTCCTTTTGTCCCCCACCTTGCAAAGGCTCTGATTAAAAATGTCTAGGGAAGAAAAGAGAGTAGAGGGAATTTTCAGTGTCTGAGAAGAAGGGATGACCTATCATTACATATTCTACTTCATTGTTTAGCAATCCAATAAATCAGGAATTCTTTTGAGATAGTCCAGATCAATCTTTTTTTTTATTATTTGTTGCACAAACTGCTAACGGACACAGACCCCCAAAGTTTCTCATGCCAAAAAGAGAAAGGCTTAAACCAGAACCACCACATCAGTTTGCAGTTCCTTGATTAAAAATGTCAACTGGCACTGGGCGCAGTGGCACACACCTGTAATCCCAGTGACTCAGGAGGCTGAGGCAGGAGGACTGAGAGTTCAAAGCCAGCCTCAGCAATGGCAAGGTGCCAAACCATTCAGTGAGACCCTGTCTCTAAATAAAATACCAAATAGGGCTGGGGATGTATCCCAGTGGTCAAGTGCCCATGAGTTCAATCCCCAGTACTCAGGAAAAAAAAAAAAAAGGATGTCAACTGGCCTCATGGCATGAGGAGACACTGGGAGGCGGTGTTCAAATCCCAAATTGTTTTGTAAATGGACAAGAATAGGAGAGAGCTTGTACTCCAGAATTCCCCAAAAATAAATAATCAGCTAGATTTTTCTCCTGTAGGAAGCTGCTCTCTGGAATCACTTAGTTGATTTATATGCTACATGAATCTTTTCAGATCCCCAAGGTAATATGGGAAGGCTGGAACAATATGGGAAGGCTGGAACAATATGGGAAGGCTGGAACAAAGTTATTAAAATAGGAAAACTAACCTGAAAGAAAGAGCCCAGACATGAATTAGCCCCAGCTTCCCAAGCATGTGTCCATGATCAAGGCTTCAGGCTCACTGAGCACCAATTTCCTCATAAAGAGGACAATGCCTGCCTGCCATGGTAATCTGAGGACTAAATGAGATAATATAAGTTCCCAACGCAATCCATGGTGAAACCTAAGTGCCAAAGAAATATGAGTTCCTTTCTTCCTACTCATATTTCTCTGTTTTATTATAACCCACATAAATGGTTATATCCGTTCAAATTGGCCATTCCATTATTTCTAGCAAATTCATTGTGAGTTCCTGGAAAGGAGGAGGGGTAAAGTAGGAAGGATGAAATCTGAGTAGCCTGGAGCTGGGGTCTCCAGGGCTAAACCCAAGTACAGAATTCCCTCCCATGAACCGTGCATGGAGAAACTCAGAGAAAGAGAAGAACCTCCACAGTGCTCTTGAGAAAAGGAGAAAAGGAAAGCCAGGAGGAGGTTTCTTGAACATCATAGACATAAAATTGAGTTTCTAGGTCTCTACACATGGGTGCTGACCCCATGGACCCCCAAGAGACACAAAGATGGTTAGCAAGAAGTAGCCCAGGGCAGCAGGAGAAAGTTCTAGCCTGGCTTTGTCGTGTGCAAACAGGCAGGCTCCCTGCCCCCATTCCTCCACCCACCTTGGCATTTCCTGGCCTCCTACACAATCCCCCGCCTTTGCCCCCATCTCAGAACACAGTGATCAATGCTGGGAGCAAGTCTATCCAAAGAGAAGGGTTTGGCAATGCCTGCTCCCTTCTGCCCAGGTAACTAAAGCCAAAGGGACATTTCCACATCAGTTTTTTCCAAGGAACTGAACAAACAAACCAGAAACCACTAAAAAAAAAAAAAAAAAAAAAAAAAAAAAAAAAAAAAAGCCAGTACTAGGTACTGGATTTCTCAACGTTTCAAAGCGTAACAGGCTCACTCCTGTCCTATACACATTTCTAGTTACTGGCTGGAAAGGATCCCACTTCACAATCATTGCCAGTCAATAGGCGACTCTCATCTTGCTCCTGGATGATCACATCAGCCACTTCACGGGCCTCCCTCCCTCCAGTCTTGCCCCACTTCTATCCCTTTGACCCAGAGCACCCAAAGTTATTCGACTAAACAAACATGCGGCTCCACCATCCTTTGCCCATCCTCGCAGCCCTGAGGAGGGAGTCCAATCCTCCCCAAGGTTTACCGGCCTCAACCTACCTGTGGGGACTCCAGCCTACTCTCTCACCTTTCCCCAGCCGCTCAGCAATGTCTGGAGCCACAGCCTCTGACTGCGCTGCACTCTTGGACCACGGGGACGTCTCTGGTGTGACCCCTTGTCCTTTCTCCACACTGTCAGCATGAGTCTTCCTCTACCTTGGGTCTCCTCTTAGTCTTCACTTCCTCAGGTTCCTTTCCTGATCACCTCCTCTTCCTCGGTGCCCCCAGGGCAACCTCTGCTTTCCCTTAAACAATTATTCCTCTTCTGGGTCAGGGCAGGGTTCAGAGACAATACTGGCAAAACTCAGGGGATGTTTACTTAATTAATTCACAAAATGATGGGCATGAGAAATAGGGTCTCAGCAGTCAAGGGTGGTGACATTCATGGGCCTGCGGTAACTGATTTCACAAGCTTTATTAACTGATTCAGACAAATTGTCCCCAGAGAGGGAGCTCTGTGTTCAGCAGGCTTCCACCACACACTGAACAGGGTCACAAAGGACGGCTGAGCTTGCCAGGTGGCTCCTGGGGCATCCTGGAAACAATAATTGAATCTAAAAGTCTGCTTCCCATAAACATCAGGTTTAACTAAGGACTGAGCAGCCCTCCCAAAGCCACAGGGACACTGAAATCAGTTTCTGGAAATCCTCAGGCTCGAATCCCAGTGGCAGGCTCTCTGGATCTTGTCATCAGTCATGCAGGTGGGTCACTCCTGGCCAATATTTGGTAATTTCCATATCTCAAACTTGTTTGGGGCAGCATGGCCCTGGAGGAAGTAACTCCTCAAACAAGACCAACTTTTTTTTTCTGAAATGTTCACTTCAAATGCCACAATACTCTGCAGCTATCCATATCTATAGACACAAAGGACTACTAAAATCATAACCTTCCCAATAAGCAAAGATGCTTAACATCACACATTGCAGATAAATGCAAGTTAAAACCACACTGAGATATCACTACATACCCACTAAAAGTTAAAAAGTGCTAGCGAATCTGTGGAGCAACTGGATCTCAGGACACTGATTGGGAATATAGGATAGAAGAGTCACTTTGGCAAAGTTTGGCAGTTTCTTGTAAAGGTATATATACAACCATGACATCACCCCGCCATCCCAGCATAGGTATTTACCCCCCCAAAAAATGAGAGTATATGTCCACACAAAGACCTCAATATAAATGTTTACAGAAGTATTATACTGAATAGCCCCAAACTGCAAACAATCCAAATGTCCATCAGCAAGAGAATAAATAAGAATGGACTAATACTTAACAACAAAAAGGAACCAATCACTGATAGATGCAGTGACACGGATAAATTTCAATTACCTAACACTAGGAGAAATAAGTCACAGACAGAAGACTATATACATATGATTCCATTTATATGGTGTCCTGGAAAAAGTGTAAGAAAAGAGACAGAAATCAGGACAGTGGCTGCCAGGGATTATGGGTGGAGAAGAGGACAGACTGCAAAGGGACATGGAGATATTCTATATGAGAACAGTGGTGGTACATCTGTGAAAACTCATCACACTATACACTTGACAGCAGTGAATTTTATTGTATGTAAATTATATGTCAATAAACCCAACACCAAAAAAAATCTGCCTTCTATTATAATAATTAACATACCCACAGGTCAAATTACACCTGGGAAGATCTAAGAACCACATAGTAGAAAGCCTGATTATTGTGTGATCCCCTCAGAAGAGGGACAGCAGATAAATATTCATCACTACTTATTAATTCCACAAACAACTGCAGCCTTAACTCGCAAAGCTCCCATTAGCCACAACAAATATTTATTGAGCATCTATCATGTGCCAGGTGCTTGCAAGACCTTAGAGATTCAGCAAGGAACAAGAGAAGCAAGCTTCCAGCCTTCATGGGGTCTCTATTCTAGCAGAGGAGATGGAAAATAGACAATAACAGTGGGTTGCCAAGACAGTGGGTGGCAGGAATAGTGAAGAAGAGGAGTAAGGACACAGGGCATAACAGCTTCTCTGCCTCCATCGCTGTGGGAGTGATATGGTGGAACTGGGTCTCCAAAATCCCAAGGGACTTCCTCTGAGGAAGCATCTGGAGGACAACAAAGTGGCAGTGGCCCAGACGTATGCTACCCACAGAGGAGTCACTGAAGTAACAGCCAGTATCATACATTCTTTTCACTTTCCCTAGACCAGAACTTGGAATGTCAGATGGACCCAGAGAGGCTGCCAAAGGAAAAAAGCAGGCTCACAGGAAGCTTGGTGGGAAGGGGGAAAGGATGACCTGGGGCTCCTAGCCTCTGCTCCTCACCTCCCTTTCTCACCAGAACATTCTGCCCTTTGGAACTTGACAAGTCCATTTCCAAGAGAGATAAAAGAAGAGAATTACAAAAAATAAAAATTAAAAAAAAAAAAAAGGAGAAAGAAAGGACATGACAGGAAGAGACAGGAGGACATGCTAAAAAGACAAGGTGGGAGGAGGATTTATTTTCCCCCATTTGGTACAGCAGAAAGAAAAACAGGAGCTCCTTCCCATGACTGAGCTGTTCCTTTCTGCAGCACGCAGTGTGTCTACAGAAATGAAGGGGGGGGGGACCAAGGCCAGGACTGCCCTGCTAACAGAAGCCCTCCTCATGCGTAACAAAAGGCTGGTCTGGTTTTGCTCCTTCCTGCAAGAACAGGCCAGCATGAGAGCTCTGGCACTGGGCTGCTCTTGAAGGGTGGCAGTCAGTGCACATGCCTTCATCAGGCATGTCCCCAGGAGCAAGGTCTCCAGGCAGGGACCGCACAAACGTCAGGTCCCAGGGAGCCAGAAGCTGCTCCCTCTGGGCAGGAGAAGAGGGCCTCTCCCAAGATGATACTCTACCTGGTTGCTGGACAGAGTCCCTTGGGATTTAGGAGACCCAATTCCACCACATCCCTCCCACAGTGATGTAGGGAGAGAAGCTGAGCACCCAGAAGTGAGTGACTTAGACCTGCCCCCAGGGAGCTCAGGAAATCACTTTTTCGATGACTTATAATACCCCTTCCCAGCAAGCTATTTCTCCTGTGACTCCGTTTATTCCTCTGAACACATTTCTCTTATGAGTTCTAACCAAACAGTACATGTAGCCAGAAAGTGCAGGAAGCAACTAATTTTCACTTTTCAAAACCAATGGTTATATGATAGCTATTTCTCTAAACTTAAGTAAAAAAATAGATAAAGGTGTATGTGTGTTGTGCTTTAAGACGAGTTTCCACATTATTACCAGAAGTGAGACAGAAGTTGCAATTTGACAACAGCTCAGTATCTCTCAATGAAATTGTTCATAAAATATCCTTTTCTTACTTGAGGTATAATGGACAAAGAGTGTACATATTTATGGTATTCTAGATGTTTTATAACAATAAACAGCTAGGCATTAAACTACAAAGCAAGAGTTAAATGACATCAGAAAAGGTGTTGATATTAAAGCTCAATTGACAGTCTATTTATGAGATGTTGATGCAAAAGCAAGAATCATAGATGTGAGTCATGAGCCCTGGCTCCAGAGAGATGTGCAAGGTCCTATAATATTAGGATATGAAACTTGTAAGCCCAGAAGAGCATGCTTGCTTTGGAAAAAGGTCTGTTCTCTAATTGCCTCTCTGCGTGTCCATCTCTGGATCAGTAGCCACCTTCAGGGAAAAGTCTAATGAGGTTACTAAAGGCCAGAAGATCTGGCTTGAACAGGCTCAGTTCCCATGACTGAAGACAGAACTGCCATGGGGGCAGTAGAGGATTTTGAGTCATCCTCTGATCTTTCCCAGGCTGACCCTTCAGCTTTAGTAAGCCTGAGGTTACTTTGCTTCCATTTAACTCTTCAGGCCTCCAGATGCTAATAGGCTCTCTGTCCTTAAGGCCATCCTTGCTGGTGTCCCTTAAATTGCAACCCCTCCCAAATACACACACCCTGTACCTCCACAACCATCCCAAGGACTCTCAATTCCAATGAAATCACCCTGAATTAAAAAGAGAGCTACGGACGGGCCATGGGATGAACGGTTGGTACTCAGCCCCCCTGAAATTGTGTCCCTAAGTTATAATTTTAATACTCAAATTTGAGAAAACAAGGACTAAGAAGTCCTCCAAGGTAAATGTCAAGGATACAATGAAGTCATTCGACCATTCCAGAAGAATTCCAGCACTCTGGAAGAGGCTCTGTTAACACACAGCCCATTTTAAGAATACATAGAGCCAACGAATTTTATCAATTTCAACTGTCTGTAACATGAGGTGGGGGGTTAAAAGTACCAAATTCATCATATATATTTGATTATTAGTAACACTGGGATTACAGATAACTGCACACCCTTCTTTCACCCTGGAACACATATCCAATTCCCCAGACAAAATTATTTGTTAACAGCCAGTTTTCTATGAAGTATCTATGAAGTGAATATGCAAAAAATGAAAGAAGAACTCTAAGAACAATGCACAAATCTATAATCAAACTTTCTCCTTTCTTTCTTTCCTTTTTTTTTTTTTTTTTTTTTTCTTGGTACTGGGGATTAACCTCAGGGCACTTTAACACTGAACTACATCCTCCTAAGCCCTTTTTACTTTTTATTTTGAGACAGGGTCTCACTAAGACACTGGAGCTGAACTGGAAACTGCAATCCTCCTGCCTCAGCCTCTCAAGTTGCTGGGATGACAGGCATGTGTCACCAGGTCTCAAGCACTGTAACTAGTGCTTGAGAGGCATAATTTCTCATGCTGTCAACAATTCTGTTTTAAAGGAGATCCTGCAATTTTAAAGCTATTTCTATCAGACCATTGACAATCATGGACAATCCACGATTCTATTTATCACTCTCAAAAATCCAGCTGCTACTAACTAAATGGTATGAGGACTTACAAATTTTTTAAGAGTCAGGTTTCATGGAAGTAGAACTGTTTTGAAACCTCGTCCTATTTCACTGTAGAACTATGGAGACTTCTTAAACAGAGTCCCTCTTCCCCTACTGGTTTCCACTAAACAGAGTGGCCTTTAAAGGAAGATTTCAGCAAACAAAACAACTGTTTGCTTTTTCCCTGGTGAGTCTATGTAGCACATAAGAAAATGAAACTTTCTCTTAGAAAAGAAACAACTATCAACATTTCAGGTCATAAGAAAAAAAAAAAAATCACATTTTTTCAACCACAATGATAAAGCCAGAATAAGAGCAACCTAAAGAGAAGGGACTCTTGAATTCATAAATACCCTAAGCTACAGAAATGCCAGCAAACAAGCCTCACTCAGCAATCTGGGAGTTGCAGAAAGACTCAAGGGGTTGATATTCCCTGTTATTTTATGGTTTTCCAAGAGGATTTTAGGAAAATAATTTTTAGTGAAAAATCAGTTATTTGGCTTAATCTCTGAAAGATCTTCAGATAGCCAGCATTCCCCAAGCCTAAAGAGTATATATTTATAAAAGTGTTCAAAGAATAGGGGGATAGAAAAACCCAAATCTTTTACTGTCTTTCCTTTCCTTTGGCCTATTCTGCTATGCAGCAAACTCCCCAAATCCCTAACTCTTCTGTTTTCCTCAATCAGCTGGTCTAGTAGAAAGAAAGGAGGTTCTGGAGTCAGAGAAACTACCTTTGATTCCCAACACTTCTATGCACAGGCTATGGGCCTAGTAGCTCTGAGTCCCTGTCTTCCCCTCCACAAAGCAGAGCTAATAATGTATATAAAGCACTTATCCAGTTCCTGGAACAAAGTAAGTACAGCACACAGTAGCTATTATCATGAAGAGTGCTGCAGACCTGCAGAGTGAAGCCATCATCCAGGGTGGGGCTCAGAGCGGGTGGGTATTAAGTAAAGGAATCTCTCCTCTTTGTCCTCACAGGATATCATTTCCCTCAAAGGCCTTTCCAGAGCAAACCGGAGCTCTCTCCAATGCAGCTCACTGGAAGAAGTGGCAGTGTTATCTTGGTATCCTGGGGTCACTTTTGACCACTGTTTTACCATAAAATTTCCTTTCTGTACTGTTCTCTCCACACTCTCATGGTGTTCAGCTCCTATTTTCCATAACCCACAGCTGCTGTCTTCCTCCAAGTCTTCGGCAAATGCCTCAGTTTTCCACTCCTTGTATTAGAAATCTGAGCCTCATCATTCCTACAACTCTTTGCAAAGATACCTACAATATCTTCAGTGGATCAAATTATCAGATGGGCCCTACTAAATTATAAGCTGCACACAGCAAGCTACTGTGTCTCCATATGTTATTCTCTGCCTCCCTGAGCCCAGAGATGACCTGGTACTTCATATGCATTTGTAGAATGAGGCCACTAGAGAAGAAAACTCAGGGACGAAAAAACAGTCAAAGTAGATTTACTATAGCAACAAACCAGAAATTTCACTGAAAGAAAAGGTGGCCCAAAACCATGAAAAATTTTCCAGTTGTGTTAAAATAAAAAAAAAAAAAAAGTTAGAGCAGAAGAACATTTAATTCGATTTCCTTCAAAGTCTCTCTAGTTTGTTGGGAAAGTCTTCCATCTTCATTAACTTTGGAAGAACACGAGAGAATCCAGAATGGGCCAGGCAGAGACTCTGGAACCCTTCCCTGGGGGCTCAACCTAAAATACAAGACTTTCAGCCTTACTCAGGAGCCTTGAACTCTAAACCTACTGGCTCAAGTCAAAAATTCACTCAAAAGCTATCAGATAAGATTTTTCCATAGTAATACTTTATTCCTTTTTCTTTGGCCAAACTGAGTCATTTAATCTCCAGTCTGGTGTCCAGTTCTAGCTCAGAGAGTGTGTAGCCAACGCCAGGACCCTTCTCCAGAAGGTGCTTTTCACCAGCGGGGTCTTGAGGCGGAGCAAGCAGATGTCATGAGTCCCAGGCACCTCTCTTTTCGCCGCCTGGTGAAAGTCAGCTGAGGAGATAAGTGAGGATTTCATCAAGGTGCCAGGCAGGGCACAGAGGAACAGGTCCTGCTCTCTGAGCCTTATAACTGAAGTCCTCCTCTTAAAAAAACCAGAACAAGCCACTTTGTTGGCAGCCTCACTAAATTAAGAAAAGAAAGAGGAATCAGATCAGAAGTTTAAATCCACATATTACTTGTGATTCTGAAAAGCAAAAACTTAATAAGGCTATCAGCCGCTTCTTTTTTTTTTTTTTAACATTGGCAACATGAACACTATTATTTGAGATCTGGCAGGATCCTACAAAAGGAAATAGACCTGTATTCCTCCAGTGTTATCAAGATTCTGTGTATTCCTTGTAAAAAGTGCCACTGTGGGTAGGATTTTGGGATTTTCACAAATCAAATATTCTGTGTATCCAAGAAAAATGTATTCAAGGAAAAATGGAAATAAATTATT
Source organism: Sciurus vulgaris (assembly GCF_902686455.1). Classification (NCBI taxonomy): domain Eukaryota; kingdom Metazoa; phylum Chordata; class Mammalia; order Rodentia; family Sciuridae; genus Sciurus; species Sciurus vulgaris. The sequence continues at coordinate 62,787,619 of NC_136476.1, forward strand.
ATGTGGAACTTCTGCTAGTCTCCTTTTTTCAGCTCTGATTGTATGATGGTTTTTAAAAATTCACACAATCCCATCTCTCAAGCAACAATATGCTAAATGTCTACTGCAGGAGACAGCCAATGTCCCCAGATGGAGCTCTGCCTGAGGACAAGTACTCTGTTCATCTCTGCAGGCTCCTGGGGCAATTCACTCCCCTTTAATGGAAGCCATTTGAACCAAGTGTCAGACAACCCTCCATTTGCTACCAGGAGGTAGAAAGCCAGGCTGTGACCATGTGAAATGTTACTGGCACTGTAAACTGGATAATGACACTAATTCTACTCAATTTGCAAATCCTGCAGCAAAACTGACAACTGAATAAACATACTTGACCAAAAGCTTTCTTTCATTTGAACTCAAGGTCCTTAGTACAATTAACACAATCAACAAAACTTCATGCCTATCCCACCTCGAATCACAACCAATCTTAACCAGGCAAAATTAGCGTCAGGATTTTATACTTTTGCGTGAAGATAAAGTGCCTGGAAACCCTCAACATTTAGGATTTCTACAGAGATTCCTTTTTAATTTGAACTTAAAACTTCAGAGAAAAACATTCCATTTGGGAAAAAAAAAAACAAAAAACTTCGAATTTCAAATTAGCCCAAGCTTCAAATTGGCCCAACAGACAGAATAAATAAATGAGACCAGCCTGATATTTAAGGTTTTTAGTTTAATTTAAGCTGAATTTGTAGTTTAAGTTTTTAGTTTCAATTTAAGCTGAAAAAGATAGGTTTTTATAGACACAAATCCTTTTTTACTCTCATAAATGGCACTGCAAAGAATAGTCTAAAATGGGGTACAGTAGGAAGAAGCCTGGGTTAAAGACACAAAGATTTAAGAAATTTAGGAGCCTACCTCTTTCTCTTTTGCTCCCTGGCCATGAGATGAGTGATTTTACTCACCACTCAATATCCCTATGATGTGTTGCCTTGAAACAGGCCCAAAGTAATAGGGCCAATTGATCAACTTGAATCTACAAAACTTTGAGCCAAAATAAGCCTTCTTTCTTTATAAGTAGATTGTTTCTGGTATTTTGTCATAATGATAGAAAAGTAACACAAATGCAGCAAGTTATAACAGTACAAACTCAGAGTCAGTAAGACTTGAGTTTAAATTTCTGGCTCTGCCATTAGCCAGGTACACGAACCATGAACTTCTCTCTGACAAGTGTATCATCTGGAAAATGGGACTGAAACCGACAACCTCAACATTTCCTCAAATGTGGGAAAGTCATACAAGACAGATTAAAGTGATACTTAGAGGAGTTTAAAAGATGGTCAGGCACAATATTAAACACTGAATCACATAATGGGAAAATATTGTTGCTTCAGTCCCTCTTTAGCCCAAAATTTTATAATATTAAGGAGATGGTTTTTGTTTAGTCTTTTCTTTGGCACCTCTTTAACTCTTGCTAAGTTCCCTTTTTAAGAAAGTGACAGCAAGGTTCTGAGTTAACTAGTACTTTTGGAAAGCAATATTTTATAGGCAGACTTCAACAAAAGTAATTTGATTTCATTCTAATTATTATTTATTTTAAATTTTTATTTTTATTTTAATAGACTGCATTTTGATTCATTGTACACAAGTGAGGTACAACTTTTCATTTCTATGGTTGTACACAATGTAGATTCACACCATTCATGTAATCATACATATACATAGGGTAATACTGTCTCATTCTACCATCTTTCCTTCCTCCACCCACTCCTGCCCCAATTTCCTCTACACAATCCGAAGTTCCTTCATTCTTCTCTTCCCCCCACCACCCCCCACCACCCTGCCACCCACCCTCCTTAAGTATTGTCATCCACTTATCAGAGAAAACATTTTACCTTTGTTTTTTTGGGCTTGGCCTATTTCACTTAGCATGATATTTTCCAACTCATTCATTTACCAACAAATGCCATAATTTTATTCTTCTTCATGGTTGAGTAATATTCCATTGTATATATATACCACAGTTTCTTTATCCATTCATCAATTGAAGGGCATCTTGGTTGGTTCCACAATCTAGCTATTGTGAACTGAACTATGAACATTGATGTGGTTGTATCACTGTAGTATGCTGATTTTAAGTCCTTTGGGTATAAACTGAGGAGTGGGATAGCTGGGTCAAATGGTGGAGAAATTGAAGAAGACCTTAGAAGATGGAAAGATCTTGGATAAGTAGAATTAATATTATCAAAATGGCCATACTTTCAAAGGTGCTATACAGAATTAAAGCAATTCCAATTAAAATCCCAATGACATTTCCCATAGAAATAGAGAAAGCAATCATGAAATTCATCTGGAAGAACAAAAGACCCAGAAGAGCCAAAGCAATTCTGAGAAGGAAGAGTGATGTAGGAGGTATCACAATACCAGACCTTAAACTCTACTATAGAGCAATAGTAACAAAAACAGCATGGTATTGGCACCAACATAGACAGGTAGACCAATGGTACAGGATAAAAGACACAGAGACAAACCCACATAAGTGCAGTTATCTCATACTAGACAAAGGTGCCAAAAACATACAATGGAGAGAAGATAGCCACTTCAACAAATGGTGCTGCAAAACTGGAAATCCATATGCAGTAAAATGAAATTAAACCCCTATCTCTTACCTTGTACAAAATTCAAAATGAATCAAAGATCATTCTAATTATTTTTAAATTACCTTCTATTTATGAGAACTGATACTGGTTTTTAAACCATAGGCTGAAAGGAATGTTAATTTTTAAAATATATTGATGATTACAAAAATGTAAGCCAATTTAAATAACTTGAGCCACCTTGAATGCTACCTGTCCCAGGTAAATATTAAATGAGATGGAGATGTTGTGCAGGAAACCAGCCTGCAGTGGGCTTTCATTACCCACAGTATGGCTAATGGGTAAAATTTTAGTAGGCAAAATATAGGAGTTCAGGACACAGTGCAAAGGCAAACATAGAAGACAGATGTGAGATTCTAGAACAACAAGGAGGGAGAAGTTCTCCAAGAAGAAGTGAGAGAAAAGATAAAAACTGTAGAGGAAGATTCATTTAACAGTTATTGAGCAATACCATATGTCAATCACTCTGGTGAGCAAACCAGGTCGTTCCTCCTAATATGCTTCATATAATCCAGGACAAAGCTGTCAAAGTAGATCAGTCTTTGTTTTAAAGAGCCTTGAATGCAAGCTAAAGAAATCATTACAGCTCTTGACATTTGTTCAGAGCCTAGTATTTTATAGGGCACATGGTGTTTAATAAATATTTGCTGCACAAATGAATTTCAGTTTAACAATACTGTTTGGATATTAGCACATTTAATTTCAAAATACAGAAGTATTTGGTGGTGGTGGTTGTTAGTGTCAACAGTGTATCTTCTTCTTCTTCTATCCTTTTCCCAGGGCCAGAGATCAACCACACTCCAGCCAAGGTAAACTGTCACCTCCATCCCGAGGCCCTGTGTCTGAAAGTGAAGAAGGGTTTGCGGGTCATCTGAGCTCATCGGTCTGGGCCTTCACTTTCTCTCTGCTGCATTCCCAATAATGCTACTTTCATCATTATTGCCTTTATGTCAAACTTGGATCATCTAAATACCGGATCAAATCGATTTCACCTCCAGAGACTTGCTTCTTCAACAAAACAAGCTTAGTTTGACTTGTGGGGAAAAAAAATTAAAAATAAATTATTCCAAACATGGTACTGAAAAAGAACTTTGCAAAGCAAGAGCATACGAGGATTCAATACCCAAGCAAACTCTGAGCAGCTCCTTCCCTACCCCCTGCCCCTATCCAGAACCTCTTGTTCTTCCTTCCAGTCCTAATATAATTTCTGAAGCAACGAATTCAGGAAATACTTTAGAAAGTAATGGGTCTTATCCACCTACTCACAATGAGGTTCTTCCAAGTTTTTTGGAAATATCCCTATCAAGTTAGCCCAAGTCTCATCCAGGACAAGCACTGGTACTATTTTCTTGGAAGATGAATGAGCCTTAGCAGTCTTCATCTTTCCTTTGACCTATAAAAAGCAAAGCCTATGCCCAAAATGGAGATGTCCAGGATGGAGACATACTTTCTTTCAGAGAAATAGCCCAAATGGTCAGTCAGGGGAGACAAGTATCTCACTAAACCAAGTTTACTCTGTTGAAATTTGTTAAACTGAACCAACTCCTCCTTTCTTTGCATTTCAGGTAAGAATCCCATTCTGGGTCTTTGATCCTCGATACACATAAATAGGCAATTTCAACGGCTTTCTCTCCTCCACATTCCTCTCCTATCACCTTCCTTTCTTTCATCTTCACTCTCATCAGGAATGCTCTGAAGCATTCCTGGGAGCTTCTCCCCACCACTCCAAATCACATTAGGCATTACACTAAATGCTGAGGATGCCCCTTAGAACACATCTCTGGATGTCCAAAATCAGAAGACTGCCCTTTCTCCTAAATACAGGCCTGAAGTCAGACGACATGAAAGCTTGAAGGGCTTTTTCAAAGTCATGAAGTTTCATCTCATAGGCCAACAATCTAAATCTCAGAAAAGTAAAATGACTTTCCCGTGGTTTCTTAGTGAGTTTGGAGTTATCTGTGAATACCCTGTAATTAAACATAGAATTTGGAGTATATGAGCCCATGTATGTTTCTTCTAAAGAGAGAATCCACAGATTTTAACACATTCTAAGGAAATATCTTAAGGAGACCCCAATCCCCAAAATGATAACCACTGATAATTAAATGCACATCTGAAAAAAAGGTGAAATAAAATCTAATGGTTCCATGTTTGAATTGTACTAGGAATTAGTGATCCAGGGTAAGAGTGGAACCTAATTTCAATAATTGTCGTCCATTTTTTCCATGTGTGCACTATTCACACAAGTAACTTGCTAAAACAGTCTGAGATGGAAGTAAACTAAAAATCAACTTTTTAAAAATCAGTGTAAAATAAATAGCAATATTCCAAGCATCATCTCATATGCTTAACACTGTACACATACCCACACACACACAAATATCTATTTCGCAGGTAAAGAAACTGAAATAAAGAGAGACTGGCAACTTGCCTAACATCAGATATTCACTTACAGGACCAGAATTCCAATCTATGTTAATTTGGCTTTAACATCCACACTCATTTTCACTAATATCTGCACCATACTTCAAGATGTCCTGAAACTAACAATATGTCTATTAAGTTGTTTAGAAATAACTACTTAAATATTCTAAAGATAGTCTCAAAGGAGTCTTTTATAAGTGGATCACTAACAGAAAATTCAACCCAGGAAATGGCATATAAAAAATACCAGTTATCATAAAACATCTTGACTTCAAGACTAGCCAGATAAAATGCTTTGACTTCCAAATGCTTCTTGGAAGCTGTATTTGGCATTGAAAACATTGCACAGTTCAGCAAACACCAAAAACAGAAACAAAAACAAAAGTATAAAGGAATGGATCTGATGCACATTGGGTTATTTTTTTTAAAGTGCTTAAAATCTCTGAATTATTTGGTGAGTTATCTCCTTCCTATTAATGAAAATATATTAATGTACAACTCAAAGTTCTTAAATGTGGAATGTCACAGACTAGCACATTTGCTCAAATCACAGCTGCCTCCAAAGGGAAATGAAACTGAGCAAAACAGAATTGTTTGTTCTACAAAAAGTAGTCTTGCCTGAATAATTTAAATATGCACTAATCTTTACCAGTCTATCATGAACCTAGCTTTAACTACAGTTTTTGGTCCTATAATTTTATTGCTAATGCTTTCAGTGATTATCCCATCGACTCAAAAGACTTTAAGAACACAGGAAACAAGCATGAGGTTCCATCCTGTTGCATTTGTGCAAGTCAGCACTTATTAATCCCCTTTCAGATCAAGGGGGTTGATTAAGGATGGGAGAGTAAGTCAAAGACCTTTCTTTAGAGAAACATGCATGCAAGAGGAAGACAAGTAAATTTCAACTATCATTTTTTAAAAAATAAAAATAAAATATAATTTTTTAAAACACACGACAAGAAGAGTGCTGCAGGCCAAGAAGGGGATACCTAATTTTAACTCAGTGAGGCAGGTGTGAATCCAGGTGAGTTTCATGAAGAGGGTGACGTTCAAATCAGGTCTTAAAGTAGGTTTGCAAAACCTCTGAGGGTTTCAAATTGAAGTACTTCTTCAGAATGAAGGTAGGATTTCTAACTGTAGCTTGTCTTGGGAACCAAATGTGATGCTCGTGCATGGTTAACGGTAAAAGCTCTTTGCTTTAATAGTTTATGTCTTAATGGGATGTGGAGTAACTGAAGGCCCTGATATGAAAACATTTTTATATATGAGATTTGCATCCTCTGGCTTCATGTATTTCTAAAATGTAACTAATAACATTTATGCTGGTAACTCAGGGAATTTATTCAAGTGAAAATACTCAAATTAAAAGGAAGAATTTTTTTTTCCTTTTGCTGGTATTTCATTTGTCAAAACTTTTATATTTTAACAAAATTTTTACCCTGAAATTGGCAAACTTATGCAAGCTGAACTACCCAGGATACAACTCAGGTCCCTTACTTAAATCTCCATAACTAGGCCAGTTAACCTGTTTGTACCTCAGTTTCCCCATCTACAAAGATAATGAGAGAACACATTTCATGTGGTTTTCATGAGCATGAACTGAGTTATCATGTGTAAAACCCTTGAAAGGACATTCAGCACTCAGTAAGTCAACAGTAAATACATCTGCTTTACTAATCAGGGTTTTCAAAGAGTTTATTTCTAATTTGCTATACCAGTTGAGAAGAAATGCAATGTTCCATCCTACTTCACTTTTACAAGGCAGACTCTGAAAATGTACCTACTTCCAGAGAATAAACCTAAGAAAAACCAAGATTTCATTTCTAGACAATAACAGCAGTAACAGAGAAACGGCTTATTTCAGGCTGCGATTATGGCTCCATGGTAGAATGCTTGCCTTGCATGCTGAGGCACTGGGTTCGATTCTCAGCACCACATAAAAATTAATAAAATAAAGGTACTGTGTCCCTCTACAACTAAAAAACTTTTTTTTTTAAATAAAAAGGAAATAGCTTATTTCAAAAGATTCACAACCCTTTTAGGGGGTGGCCAAAGTAAGGATCACACTGCATAATAAACAATGTAAAAAATTCACCAAAGTTAGGATAAACAGCTACCCTAATGTTTCTCTTCCTTTTTCCTTTGTTCCTTACATCTGCAGCCAAATACTCCACCATTCCTTTTTTTTATACTATATATCACACAGGAAAACACTTTGAGATCATGGACAAATATCTGGCTGAAGCAATCATATCATTTTCATTTTAAACCAAGTTTTTAAAAATAAGAGGTGAGTAAACGTCATTAGGTGTCACCCAGTGTCACAATCTCTATGCAACCAAGGTCTCAACAAGCTGAAGAGAATTTGGCTGGCCCACTCAAGGCAGCCAAGGAAATATAATAAAGGTTGTAGATTCTGATAAGGGCTATAGCAGAGAGCACGTACTGAGTCTCTTTCTAGGTTCTCTGCTCACAGCAGCTGAAATTGTTCTACTTAATGTAGAGTTAAGAACTCTGGAACTGAGTTCAAATATAAGCTCTGCCACTTTCGAGCTCTATGGCCAGGGACAAATTAACCTCTGAGCTTCTTAATCTGTAAAATAGGAATAATTAGTTTATTGTAAAAGATTAAATTAGTATTTGAGAAGCATTTAGAGCAGTACTTGACAGTGCTATATAAAGCGTCTGTTACATAAACATTGCAATAACTTGGGCGTTCATGGCTAGTTCCACCTGCAGATGTGAAGATGGTCTCAGTTTTTAGGGTAGGCCCTCTCTCAGCACAGTTGAATAAAACAAGTATTCAGAATGGTCTTTTTGTTAAAAAAAAAAAAAAAAAGTTGATGCTGGAATAATTAACCATATCAAACATTATAATTTTATTCTCCAATACCTAGACTTAGGAGTGCTTTAAAATTTTAAAAACAACATGCATTTTGGTATTTTGTAGATCTCCAAAAGGTTCATGATTTTAAAGAGTATGAGACCAATGTCCACTTAACTATTTTAGTAGCTAAAATTTGAAATAGCAAAGATCTAACAATTTGCCATTACAAATATAGTAAGCACTTGCATCCTGGTTTATGAGAAAGAAGATAACCCCCAAAATAGATTAAATGAAAAAATATCCCAAACCCTCTCCAGAAAAATAAGTACTACAAAGGATAATAAAAAGCTGAGTTGCTGTTTCATTCATTTTTAATAATGTTTGGATTGGAATTTTCTTAAGCAGAGGTTCAAAACAACCAAGCCCTAATCACCCTTTCCAATCCCAGACTAATGCATTGTCTCACATGATCTGTAAATACCCTCTAAGTCAAAATATGCCCAAGGTCCATTATAAGCCTGCATTTAGATGCCAATCAAAATACTTATAAGAATTAAGATTTCAAATGCTCATCTATAGACAAGACGCACATATCTTTGGTGTCCGAGTCAGTCAGATATGTCAGTTTGGGAAAACACTGCGTTTTGCAAAGGGAGCCTTTAATTACTCTGACTACCATAGTAATTCTTGTCCGGTAAAAGGACTGTGGCCATCATGAAGGCTAGGAGACCCTTTATCCCGGTTCCTCTGATTCTATTGCTTATTCTCAAACAGATACTGATTTGTTCTCTGAATCCAGTGTTTTCCAAAAATTCCTGACCTTGAATTATTTTAATGGTTTATGGGAACACTTGGAAAACAGTCTTAAAACATGGAAACTTTGTACCTAAAAATTACTTTAGTAACTGAAGATGTTCTACTCAGGAATATTCTCCAGGCTTTCTTACTTTCTTTAATGTGGGAAGAGTTTCTTAAAAGAATGCTACAGACAATAGATAGTCTCCATTATTTTTGTGGTAAGCAGGAGAAAAGCAGGCTGAAATAAAAGGGGAGGTGAGAAACTATTATTTTTTAGTGGGCACTTCTGTCTGAAAAGAAAATCAAAACTTGGTTGTAAAAGAATCAAACTCTGCTCTTGGGCACGGAGGACTTTCAGATGTTTGTGGAAGGTGAGGACTGAGCCAAACGAGTAATACGATGATTCTCATCACCAAATAAGTTTGTTTTTTTTTTTTTTTTTTTTTTTAAAGAATACCAAAAGCTATCCTCTACTATATGAATGCATATACCACCCATTTCCTTTGTGCCATATCATTGAAAAGTCTGGGGTTTTAAAAGCTGGTGATATCCATGGAAACAGAGGAAGACCAGTTACATCTAGTGCCAGATATTTGTTTCTTTCTTTAACTTTAATCTTTCTTTCCTTCTTTCTGATAAGTGCTGATAAAAACAGGCATCTACACACATCCCGGTCCAGGCAACTCTCCAAAAACCTCTGGTTTAGCAATGGCCTGGGAGTCCAGAAATAGGCGAACACACACACACACACACACACACACACACACACACACACACAAACACATACACAATCAAACGGGCTTTCTCCTGAGCCTCCAGGGTTCCTCCCGGTCTGCAACCATTGGTCTTCACCGGATTCACAATCCGAACCCGGGAGTGAAGACCATTGCAGAGACCGGCCCCACTGCAGGCACCCGGCCGATACCTAGGCCACCCGGCCAGGAGGCGCTGCGGGCCAGTCTCCGGGGGCTACCGGCAGCCGGCGCCCAGCCCCCACCTCCTCGCGCAGAGCCCAGCCCAGCCTGCAGCTCCGACTTCTGCGCCGCCCGCCGGGGTTACTCGCGGTCATCCCGCTGCACCACCTCGCCCCAGCTTCCCCACCCGTGTCTGTCCTCAAACTGCCCCACGGGACGAGGACGAGCAGCAAAGGGCATAAGATGGGGCAGAAGGTGAGGAAGAATGGGTCCCCCGGATCTGGTTTCTGCAGGCTCTACTAAGTCTTGAAAGGAACAAAACTCATTCCCCCACCCCCGCCCGCTGTGCCAGGGACAAGAGCTCCGGCGAGCGCACGGAGACTGTAGGCAGGACCCTCAGGTCTAACAAAGCCCCCAGGCACGAGCGAGCAGTAGCACTTCCGACTCCGTTCGGGACACAACTACTCGAGTTCTGTGGATACAACGACGCGCCGCTCAGTCCTGGGCGCACGGCGCAGATCCCCAGCTCAGAGCTCAACACCGGTCGGTTTCTTAAGAATGGAGTGAGGACTGGCATTTGTCCCCGGGGGCGCTGGCCGACCCGCTGCCAGAGGGGTTTCCAGCCGGCCCCCGCGTTTCCAAACAAAGGGAAGCGCTTCGCGTCGGATCTGCCACTCTCCCCACCACAGCAGCAGCGCCCCCAGCACGCCCGGGAAACCCCGACCTCACTGCGCCCCAGGTACTGCTCTGGTTCGCCAGCCCAGAGATGCTCACTGGACTCCCTGACCGGGGAGGGCAGCAGCGCCGCGTCCCGGGGTCTCCACAGCCGGTCATCCTCTCTCCATTTATGCCGCCCCTACCCCACTTGCATTGCAAGAGGTGGGAATGTGGGGGCCGGGGCCAGAGTCCCCGAAACCGAGTGCTTCCCAAAGCCCCTTCTGCCCCAAAGCAAAACAATAATGTCCGAGTCTCTGGAAAGCCTCTTACCTGTTTTCCACTTTTGTGTTTGAGTGTCTTTCCCCCGCCCCTTGACCAGCCGTTCCGGCGAAGCGGGGAGAAAGAAGCGGGGGGAAACGGGGAGCAAAGCGCCCCTGGAAATGGGCTTCGGCTGCGTGGTCCTGCGGAGCCCCCTGGCCTGCCCACGCGCGCTGAGGTGGAGAGGTGTGGGCTGTGCTCGGCCGGTCCCGGCCCCACTCACTCTCCCTCGGAATTACTGGGTTTTGCCGCGACTAGTTCCTTTTATAGATTCGGCTGCGCCGAGCGCAGGGGTTACTATCGGTCAAAGCCTGTTCTCTCCCTCCTCCCCCGCCCCCTTCCCGGCCTCTGTTTATGTAGTTCAGTCACTCAGCAGAAAGCACGTGGAGCCGCGGCCCGCCCCTTAAACCGGCGACGCGGACGCGGCAGGCAGCGCAGGGCTGGGGTGCAGCGTGCTGAGGACCCCGTGGGGTGCGCGGTCGGTGCTCTGCACCCGCTGCCCCGGCCCTGACCTGCCAGCCTCGGTCGAGCGGGAAACTGGGCTGGAGCTGCGACCAGGACTCGAGTCTGCGTTCCGGGCAGCCGAAGGCGCTGGTGGAATCGCTTCCTCTAAAACTCAAGCAATCTCTCTA